>NW_023270447.1:90773421-91169502 GCF_011800145.1 Mirounga leonina | reverse complement strand
GTGTGCGTGCACATGCCCGCAGCAGAGGGGGCCAAGGTATGGATACCCTTCATGCTGTCAAGGCTGGACTGCCTCCCTGCCCTTGAGAACTCTGTGCTAACGAAGGACACAGGAGGTGACCACAGGGACCCGACAGGGGACCTTGTCACCCTCATAACTCTTCTAAAAATGGTTTCTGAGAACACCTGGAGTGCACGCTATACCTGGCAGCCCCTGCTCTTACAAGCGGAGCCACCCTCCCCTTCAGGCCAGGACTAGTGTGTCCCCTAAGGATGGGGCTGGAGTTGGGCCTGGGCCACGGGGGGAGGGGTCACAGCAAAGCTCAGGAATCTCCTGTGAAACCCCCTCGCCCTCCATCCCTGCAGGGGGACCCTGCTGTCACCTCAGGAGAGGGCTCCGTGGCTCCCTTCGTTCTGATTGGACTAGAGAGGAAGGGATCCAGACTTCCAAAAAACAGAGACAGACAGACAAGGACAGAGAGACAGACAGAAAGGGACAAGGAGGGAAGCGGGAGAAATGCTCCTCTCCGGCAACGCCGCCCATGGTCCCAGGGACAGGGAGGCGTAGCGGATGGGGCAGCCAAGAGGCAGGGATGAGACCTCCACCACCCTGACCTGGGCTTGGGGTGAGTGAGGCAGCGGTCAGCTTTTGCTCATTCCCATTGTAGAACCCAAGACTCTGAGTGGTCGGCCGATCTCCTTGCCCAGGGTCACCAAGCTGGCGCTGGCCAGGCCACTTCTGGAGCCCGGCTGGGGGCCCTGAGGCCAGCCCTCCATTGCCCCTGGGGGGCCTCCCATGCCGGGGCACCAGGGGCTTCTCCGGCACACCACCCATTTCTTCCTTGTCACAATCATTTCTTCACCATCCTCCAGAGTTGATTTCATGGTTACTGGATCCAGCAGAGCACTTTGTGGCCTGGGAAGGACTTTGGCGTCTTGGTCCAGCACAGCTTAGGGTACATCGGGTGACTGTGAATGAGCATTGTGACTGCCCGCAGCTCCGGAAGGTGGGCTGTGTGAGGGGCCTGGGGGCAGCGCTCTCTGCCTCAGTGCTGGTATCTCTCTGCGGGAGCTGAAGGAGAGGGCCCCGCCCACAGCCACGTGTGCCACCGTCCTCATGGCTCGGCACGTTCTGCCTGGGTGTCTGTTCCCCAGTTTTATCCAGGATCCAGCATGTCATCCGAAGACAGACCTGGTGAGCAGACCAGATGATAGCATTTTGTCCAAGAGGACAGGATGCAGTGGAGACAAAAGCCGGGGAAAGAGCATCCCTGCCCTCTGCGAAGTGTCTTTCCATTTCCACAGTGATAAGAGCGGGTCAGTGGGCACGCACACACAGCCAGACCTGGGCAGAAGCCCGAGTGCACAGGTGACCGTAGACACAGAGCCTGGGGGGCTTGGCGGGGGGCCTGGCTCCCGGACTGGGCCTCCTGCTCGCCTCCCTCCCCGTTCTAATGCCATGCACCTGCCACCTCCGTGGATGGTGATGGCAGTGCCCACAGTGGGACGGGGCGAGCTAGCCAGGAAAGCCCCCGTGCGGAGTCCAGGGTTCAGTGCATGGAGGAATCATGTCGCAGATACATGAGGAGGGGAAAGCCAAGCGTGTCATGAAAGGAGGGGTTAAACAGGCAGGAGGAGGAGGAGGGGGGAGGAGGGAGAACACTGGTGACATCCACTGGGATGGGGGGCCAGGAAGGAACAGGTTTGCTTTGTGCTTGGGGGTGCAATTACCGCTGGGGAAGCTCCCAGCAGAAAGGGGAAGGCAGCCAATGAGAACCAGCAGCAGAAGATGCTGTGGGCACTGTCAGGGTGAGATGGTAATCCTGGCTCTGAGGGCAGGTGGAATGGCCTGGGGGGAGCACAGCGCAATCTCCATGAGCCCCGTATCTGGCAGGGAAGGCTGAGTGTTCCACCTAGCACATAGTAGGTGCTAAGCAAATAAGATTATTATGGTGCAGAGTGTAAATCAGATACATAAGCAGAGCCTAATAAGGCTTCTGCATGGAGTTCTTGGGGTGGGGGGGGACTGGCCTCTCTTGGTCCTTTGCTTCTCAACGACACCACTTGGATCAGGACCCAGGATTCTCTTGCTTCTCTGAATCCCTTCAGCCAATAAGAAGGGATCTTGACTTCCCACGCCTTCCCACACACCCCCATCCCATTACACTGTCACCTGAATGATTTATTCTTACAGGGAGTTTGCCTCTCAAAAGACATCTATAAAACCGGGACCCAAAATGGTAAATTCAAGGCATGAGACAATGACTGGAGCCCTGGGAGGAGGGAGGCCTCGGGGGGCCCACGAAGACCTCATCATGCTCCTGTGGCTCCTTGGCCACATGACCCTTGTTCTGGCCACCGGACAGGTCCCCATCAGGGGCCCCTCCTGATTGTCCTTTCCCTCCTCTGAAGAGTGTAGCTGGAGCCTGTCACAGACCTCCTCCTTGGACAGAATCGTACATCGCTGCTGCTGGAGGGGCCCCCTGCACTGATCCATCCAAATGTTTTCACAGTTCTTTTTAGTGAAATCTTGTACCCCCAGTATGGAGAACAGGTTGAAGGGGGCGGCACAGTTAAGGAGGGAGAGGGGACCTCAGACCCTCCTCGATGCTCCCCCAACCCCCGAAAGTACAGTGTCCGGGCTTAGGAGGATAGTTGGAGGACCACCGATGTAGACTCAGTTACTTATTACACGGATGGGGAAACCAGGACCCCCTGGAAAGGGGACCGCAATTGCCCAGGGCCAATCCCACAGGAATAAGCAGAAATAGATTCTATTTTCTTCAAAAATACCCACATGTATTATTTTTAGATACATATGTAAATTATCCATAGACATGATTTATAGTTAAGATATTAGTATTTATGTATGTCTCAGTTCCCTCTGGAAATTCTCCCTCTTGTAATCTATTCTCTTTACTATATTAATCACCTTTAATTTTAAAGTTAGCACCTGATCACACCAATGCCTAGTTATTCTGCAAGACCATTTCTTTTGTCTGTTGTCTCTTTCCTCCTGGAATTTGTTCTTTGTTGCTGTCCCCTGGTGTGCCTGGTAAACTTCGGTTCAGTTTTGGACATTGTGGATGAAAAGTTATAGACAGAATCTGATCAGAAGCAGGCATGAATCAGGAGGCACCTGGGTGGCTCAGTCGGTGAAGCATCTGCCTTCTGCTTGGGTCATGATCCCGGGGTCCTGGGATTGAGTCCCACATCAGGCTCCCTCTTCAGCAGGGAGCCTGCTTCTCCCTCCCCCTCTGCAGCTCCCCCTGCTTGTGCTCTCTCTGTCTCTCTGTCATCTCTCTTTCAAATGAATAAATAAAATCTTTTTTAAAAAAAGAAGTAGGCACAAATCGAAGGATGGTATTTCATAACACAGGGAAATTATTTGAGATTCGAATGTCCGTGGCCCCAGGCAGAGTCTTACTGGGACACGGCTGTGCCCATTTCTTTGCCTGGATCTGTGGCAGGTTCAGAGCTACAGTGGCAGAGGTGATTGGTTGCCATGTAGACCACAGGGGCCTCCAAGCCTAAACTGCTAACCCCTGGCCCTTCACAGGAAACATCCTCCCACTCCTGCCCCGAGGCTGCTCCTCAGCCATCTAGGTTGGGATCATGAGGACTGGAAGCTGGGTTTCTGTCTTTCCGGAAGGCCCATCCCCCTCGGAAGGCTTCAGCCCCCGTTTCTGTCTGCAGCCTACACAAGCCTCCTTGACTCTAAACGGCTGTCATCTTGGGGTGAGAGAACAGCGCCTCTTCTGTTCTCCAAACTCGCAGGGAGTTCCTGGCTTCTGATCCCCCAGGCTGAGCTTGGGCATTTTTCTGTTGGTTTCTGCTTGTTCTCTTTGACAGGCAGTCTTGGGCTTTGAAAGGCTGTCTTGCAAACATGGGTTCAGATGTTGTGAGGACCACACACCAAAGCGAAGGGCAGATGTTTCCCTGTCAGCCTCCATCGTCCACCACACGCCACCCCTCCCCTGCACCTCCCACCCCTCAGGCCCTCCTCCCTGCTCTCCTGGCATTGTGGGTGCTCAGACCTGTCACGTCCTGACCTTCCCAGCTGACCCTCCAGGTGGCCCTGCCTTGGTGCTGGAGAGGGGGGTGAGGACAGCAGTGATTCTCATCGAGCGCCCCCTCCCAGTGGGAAAAGGAAGGATCAGACAATTGTCCGAGGGTAATGGGGGGGCTGCACAGGGCCCCTGGGTTGGGGAGGGGGCACTGGGCCCTGTTAAGTGTGTCTATTTGTTTGCTTATTGTTTTTAATAAAATGGCAGTTGGCAGCATAAAAATAGTGGCCGCTGTTGGGATTAAGGATATTCCCCACCAGGAAGCTTTTAAAAAGTGCTCAGAGCACCCCTTTGGGAAGCTGGTGGGCACTCTTGCATTTCCCCTCTCTCCCACACTCCCCACCCCATCAGAATTGCATTGCAATTTCCCCCAACTTTAGGGCTTCACGGGGATTTTAATGGAACAGGGGATAGGCATCTCCCTCCCGCTGGCTCCGTCGACACTCTCAGTGGATTTTGAGGGCAGAGCTGACAGCGTGCTGAACCACGGGGCTCTGTTTGCAAGCTGCACAGTGCTCACAAGAGACCCGGCTGGACCCTCCCACCCTGCCCCTCGGACGTGGGCTAACCCCACAGGTTGGGCTTGGAGCTTGCCAGGTCGCTGGAAGGTAGCCCTTGATGGGGTTCCATAGCTCCGTCAGTGAGCGAGTGTCTCTGGGCATGCAGACAGAGCAGTGGCCAGCACAGGGCCCTAAACCAGATGCCAGCCGCGGGGAGGGACTCAGTGGTGGCTGGAAGAGTGGCCAGCTCTGCACAGTGGGCCACCTGGCTCAGAGCCCAGGACCAGTGCTCCGGGATGCTCTGGGTGGCCCTCGTCATTGACGTGCGTCCTGGACAGCCCTTCTCTGACCTCTGGCCACCAAAGCAGGGCTTGTCCCAGCCACGGCCAGGCAACAAGGAGCATCTGCCCTGGATCCATGTTTCCTAAGCTGAGTTTCTTCTCTCCACCCCACAAATGGTCACTGAGGGCCGTGGGTGCAACAGCTGGTTTGCTGCCCTTGGAGGCGCAACAGAGAGCAGGCCCTTGGGACGGGGGTTCGTTCCTCTCCTGAGCCTGCGTGCCGCCGAGCTCCACGGAGAGCTAGCTTTGCCAGGCTTCAGACGCATGTTCTCCGGGAAGACAATGCATGTGTCAGATTCTCGGGGGGGTGCTGGGTCCAAACAACGTCATAAAACAGGCTTCTTTACTGGACAGTCCTCAAACTCGTGCATCAGGAGTCTCCAGCAGGGAGAGCTAAGCTTCCTGCACAGTGCCTGGTTCCAAGGACAGCACAAAACTCTTGCGTTGGACCCCTGCGAAGGGTCTCCAGGGAAGGACGTGGCCTGCGTCCATCATAGCCCCTGTGGGCAGGTGCCTTCAGGTTGCCCCGGGCCACCTCCCTAAACCCTTCTCTTCTACAAAGCAAACCCGATCTGTCCCGCATCCCTTCCCCTTCCTCCTGCGTGTCAGAACTTGGCTCCCACAGGGAGACCCTGTGACCGTGGCTCATGTGCGAGTAGCTGCCCAGGGACATGGCAACACAGTGAGTGAGATGTGGCGCCTGGTGATGTCTGACGCTCTGAGCTCTCCGGACCTGAAGCCGCCAGTCCTGCCAGGAACGTAGCCCCCGTGTGGTGTTGGTAGGGTCGTGCTGCCATGAGGCCTGCCTGGCAGTCTCCTCTGACCTGTGTCCCGGCAGCTCCTTCTCTCTGCCTGGAGGACCGTCCCCATCCCTCTTCACGTAGTGTCAGTTAGCTGGGGTCCCAGAAATGACAGCACCAGACCTCAGGGAGATCGCCTATGGGAGCACCCTCGGGGCACAGCATGGCGGTAAGAGCTGGGGCAGGGCACCCCATTCTCGGGGGGGCGCCCTGCAAAGCCGAGTGTGGCTGGAGGGAGGGGTGAAGACTTGGGGCTGGGTGCCAGTCTCAGTCTCTCGGGACCCTTTCCCCGACTTCCTGGATTGGCTCATTATGGGCCATCACGGTACCCCTGGTCACAGAAGCCTTCGTCACGGATGCAGTGCACGTCTACTCCTGAGCGCCTTTGGCTGGTGCCTGCCCCTCGGCCCCCTAGAGCATGGCATGTGCAGGGTGGGGACTGGGCAGCCACTGTCCCCAACTGCAGCTTAGCATCCAGCCTCAGACACTGAGTAGGTCCTCGTGGTAGGTCCATAGTAGGTCCTCAGGTGTTGAGCGGACACCTAGCACTTTTCTATCCAACAGGGACCTTCCAGAGAGGAGGTGTGTCACTGCCCCCTCGTGTGACACTGGGGGATGAGGGAGAGAAGTGACAGGACGGCCGTCTGAGGTCCTGCAGGCACAGCGCAGAGACACGTCCCCACCCGCCTCACTCTCCGCGAAGGGCAAATCGGCGTGCCCCTGCCCCATGACAGCATGGCTCCCCTGGGACGGCGGGGGCACAGAAGGCACTTCATGAGTGACCCCCAAGTATACGGGGTGGGGGCAGCTCCTGCCGGAAATCCGGTTCTCAGTCCAGACACTGTGCTTTCCTCTGTCCCTGCGTCTGCTCTGCCCCGGGCACCAGGCCGGGGGCTTCCTGTGCGTCCTCTGCAGCCTCTGGGGCAGGTCAGGAGGCAGGCAGCTCAGAGCCTCAGAGCCGTGCTGGGGACAGGGTGCCAATGAGCCCGCTCTAGGCATGGCCGAGCCCGCCTGTGGCCGTCCCATGATTCTGTCCTTACCTGGGATGCACTGACAGGTAAGGGGTTTCTCACGGAGTCCATGCATGCACCTTCGGTACACAGCCAGCATCTGAGAACCGCTTGCTGCTCCATCCTTGGGGTGTCTTTGCCTGGTGGGGGGCAGACATGCCTGGATCTGCCTCTGTCAGGTGCAGCCCCTAGACAGCATCTCTGTCCTGGGCCACCGTCAACACGCCAAAATGTCCCTGAAAATAAGTAGGAGACAAGTGCTTAAGCCACAGGAAGTGGATACCCTCCGGTGTGGGCCTTGTCCCTCAGGCTTGGGTGGGCATCTGAAGCACAGGGAGCCCCAGTTGAAAAGATTAGCAGGACTAAGGCCTCCAGGACTGGACACTCGGTGGGAATCTGGCCACATGCTGGGTGTTCCGATGCAGACTAGGCATTGGTGCGTCGCTTTATCTAGAATGCACTAACCAAGCGTCTGCTCGGTCCATGCACCGAGTGGGCATGCCCAGCCGCGGCCGACCCATGCCAGGAAGGCGGCCTGAGCCTCTGCCCACACTCCACAGAAGTAACAGCAGCCAGGGTGAGAGCCTCTGCCCTCCACACACCACGGGGCACCGGCTCCTGGTTGGGAGCACCACACAGCGCTCGTGCACCATCTGCGGGGCGGGAATGGCCAGGTCGCACGGCGAGGATGCTCTGAGCGGGAGGGAGCCAGGCTTTGGGGGGGAGGGCTGCACTGTTTGCTTAGAGGTTTGATCCATTCACTATTGTATGGGCTAAATATGGACTTGTTACTGATGGCGGGCGCTGGCGCTCCTCGTGAGTAATCCAGCCACAGACTCTGCAGCTGACTCATGGGGCCCGGAGCCCTGGCCAATGGCCCTTGCACACAGACCATGCTGCTTTCATAGCCGAAGCCCCTCATAGCCGAAGGCCAGACGTGCTGGCTGATGGGCACCGCGGGGGAGTCCCTCCCCAGCCCCCGACATCTCCTTAGCATGGAGCGATGCCGGCTTCCCCCGGCACACTCCTTCCCCGCCTGCCATCCTTTGTTGAACTACCCCAGTGCTCTTGGGAGTTAAGTGAAAGAAGTGGGTCATTTCCATATTGGCTACTGAATTCAAAGCTGAATATCAGCAGCGTCTGTTCTTGAATGAGATGAGCAATAAATTCAGTGTGTGTACGTGTGCGCCCGTGTGTGCGTGCATGCATGTGCATGAATGCATGTGCATGTCCGTGTGTGCATGCACATGTGTCCATGTGTGTCCATATGTGTGTATGGTGTCTTGTGTGCATGCATGTGTGTGCATGTGCATTCACGTGTGCCCATGTGTGCCCATGTGTGCATGCCTGTGCGTGGGAGGGAGGGAGCAGCAACCAGTGCAAGAGAAAGGTGGAGGCAGAGGCCGGCAGAAGGAACCCCAGCGCTCATGCTTTCAGAACTCCTGAAGCTACGAATCTCCTCCTCTCTGAGGGGTTGGGTTTCACTCAGAACTGTCCTTTCTGCTCAGAAACCATGCTGCCTGTGAATGAGCAGGTCTGACCCGGCCTCCGGGGTGTTCAGGGCCCAAGGCGGGAGGCATGTTTCCTGGGCCTCAGTTCGGCCTCCTGGTCACTGCTGCCCGTGAATGTGAGTCCGAGGGGCCAGATGGATGGGGCCTGGCCTCGGTATGTAACCCCTTCTCCTAGCTGTTAAATTCAGCTCAGAAACACGTATCCTACCTGCACCCTCTTCCATGAGGGGTGACTGCGTGTGGTCCCGTGGAGGGAGAGGCCCTGAGACAAGGGGTGGGCAGGGTCACAGAGGCCAGCCCTCTAGGGCAGGGGCCCCCAACTCTTTCCTAAAGGGACAGATGGCGGATATTTTAGGCTTCCGGGCCACACGACTGAATCCTTCCCTGGCAACGCCAAAGCAGCCTCGGACATTTAGTCTGATGTTGCCATGTGCCAATAAAACTTCAGTTACAGAGTCGGGGTCGGGGCTGCATTTGGCCCTCAGGCCACAGTTTTCAAACATCTGCTTCCAGGCCTTCCTACTCGTGTGCTGCCAGCCACCCCAGGAAGTGGGAGAGAGGCAAACCTCAGCCCCATTTGCCATCCCGCCCCAGAAGGTTCCTATGTGTGCAGGGAGGGGAAGCAGGGCCTTAGAGGCCCCCATCATCACGGCCGCACGGGGATGACATCAGCCTTTGCTGAGACCTACTGTGCGCAGGCCACGCGGCTAATGAGGGTCCCTCGGCCTCTGAATAAATTCTCCTGGGATCTTATTTGCAGATGAGTCAAGTGAGGCAAAGCAAGCGTGCAAATCCCCTGGGGCCACCAGGGGCCAAGTCCCACAGCCGGGGGCTTGAAACAACGGATGTTTATTCTCTCGAGGTTCCGGAGGACTGAAGCCAGCAGGGCCACACCTTCTCCGAAGGTTCTAGGATTGGGTCCTATCTGCCTTCTCCAGCTTCTGGTGGTTGCTGGTGGCCCCAGGCTCACGGCCGTAGGCCTCCAGCCTTTGCATCACCTTCACGTGGATTTCTTCCATGTTTTTCTGTGCCCACCCCGGGGTTCTATAAGGGCACCAGCCATTGTAATGACCACCCACCCTAAATCCAGGACGATTTCATTTCAAGGTCCTTAGGTAATTAATTAAATCGATGAAGACCTTATTTCCAAATCAGGTCATATTCTGAGGTTGGACAAGTGGACGTGAATTCAGGGTTGTGGGGAGAGCAGGTCACTCGTCCAGGGTCCGGACTCCCAGGACCCGGCACCAGCTGTCCAGAGCTGGCTAAATTCAGCTGTGTGGGGGATCATGGCTTTGCAGAGTCGAGTGAGGGCCACGGGCCTCCGTGACTCTAACTGACCACCCCCCCCCCCCCAGGCTCCTGGGCCTCCACAAAGCATTTCAGCTCAGGAGTGTGAGATTCCTAGTGTTATAGCTTCGCAACATACCACAGAGTGGGTGCTGTCAACAACAGAGATTCACTGCCTTACATACTTCTGGAGACCAGAAGATGAGAGCAAGGCAGGGCCAGGGAAGGATGTTCCGGCCTCTCTCCCAGCATCTGGTGGTTCATGGGCTCTGACAGTGGAACTCCGGTCTTGTCCCTGTGGGGTGTGTGTCTCCGAATCTCCCCCTTTTATAAGGACACCAGTCATACTGGGTTAGGGCCACTGACCCCACTATGACCTCATCTTAACTAATTACATCTGCAACGACCCCATTTCCGAATAGAGTCACATTCTGAGGCAGTGGGTTAAGACTTCCACTTGTGAGTTTTGGGGAGACACAGCTCAATCCGTAAAATGAGGACAACACCGCTGGCGGTGAGTGGAGTTTCCCAAACTTCCAATCGGAGTTTCCCGATGCATTTGTTTGAGTCTGGACCTGGCTGCTCTGTGATCTCTGGCCCCCAGCTCCCTCTGTCTCCCCACTACGCTCTAAAATTCAGGGGAGTCTCCAAAGTCAGAGAAGGTTCTCCTTATCCGAGGAATTTGCTCCTCGATGTGACTGACCTGGGGGTGGGACAGCTTTAGTCAGCCTAATGCCAGGGGACTAAGCCCCATCTCGAGGCCCTTTTGGAGACCCTTGTCAGTGAGTGCGCGTGATGACCCCCACATTCTCTAGATCACAGCAGCTGGCCACTGGCCCTCCCCCCGTGGTGAAAAGACCACTGTTCTGCAGCAGGCTGTGCGGGGAGCGGCTAAAGACACAGGCCCTGGAGCAAGCCTGCTTCCCGGCTTTCCTGCGTCCGAGCTGCTTTTCTTAGCAGGAAGAGGTTAATCTTGCTCAAAGAAATGACCTTGAGCCCAGCTCCTGGGAGGTCACTGTAAGTCCTCCGACTGTCCTGCCTGATAAGAGTGTCTTGGTTTCCCAGATAGTCTGTGCTAATAATGTGACTTATGGGGGAGGCCTTGGGCTCCAGCGCGTCAGCTCCACCTCTGGTCAGGCTGGAGCTAAGACCTGCCATGCCTACACGACCAAGCCACGACAGAGACTCTGGACACCCAGGCTCAGGGGGGCTTCCCGGGCTGGCGACACCCTGCGCGTGTTCTTATGCAACATCACGGGTGGGAGGTAAGGGCTGCCCACGTTCCTCCACTGGTTCCTCACACCTGGTCTCTCCTGGACTCTGCCCCCCTGTGCCTCTTCCCAGTGCGGATTTTAATCTGTGTTTTTTCACTGTAGTCAGCCAAAACTGAGTGTAACAGCTCAATTCGGTGAGTCCTTTGAGTGAATTTTTGAACCTGAAGGCAGTCTTGGCGACCTCCCAATATATTGTGCAGCTTTGAGAAAGCCCCCTAACCTCCCTATGGAAATGCAGAGCATTTCTGCACCCACCTCATGAGGTTGGAGGGAGCATATATAAACTCATTCGCCAAAAACAATGTGGGGCACCTACTACCACTAAGATGCGTGTGACTTCCTTAGTCACTGCTGACTCAGTCCTGCATGCCCTCCACCAGCCTCACCTTCTACCAAGAAGGAAGTGGCTGGAGGGAGAACAGGGGACGTGATGGGCAGAGGACCACATGTCACCTTCTATGGCCATATGGGGTGTGATCAGGATATTTCTGACCGACTACCAACATACCACCACAGTGATTGTGTCCCAGCAAGTCAGTTTGGATGATGTGACCAGATCTGAGATGGGGACACTGTTTCCTAGTGTCATTCATGCATTCCTTTCATTAGTGAAGAACCTCAGCCTCATTGACGTTTTGGTCCAGATCTTATGGGGTTGTCCTGTGCACTGTAGGACAGAGCCAGCATCTTGGGACTCTATCCACTAGATGCCAGTAGGACCCTTCACCCCTGTGTGACCACCAAAAATGTCTCCAGACAGGGCCAGATGCCCCCGGCTGAGGACAATCTGACAGGTCCTTTAGGGTAATTCCTCAAGGACTTAACTTCACCATGTTATCATGAGGTGTTAGTACAGCTGTTTCCAGAGTGGGGCTCTCTTCTCTGTATGGGGTGGTCCTGCCTTAAGATGCAGAGAATTCCAATGAGAGGCAGCTTTATCTCCATGGAGTCCTGGCTCCAGCCTCCCCCATCACCCACAGCATGGAATGCCCTGCAGGGTCACTCAGAAAATGGCACACTCCTTTGTGTCCACACCAAAAAAGCTAGCAGCCTTGTTTCTCTGAGAACACCCTGGTTTTGGAAGACACGTTTTCCCTCAGCAGCCTTCTCTCACCCCAGGAGGTGGCCAAGTGCCTCAGAATGAGCCCAAACTTCAGAGCGCCTCCTTCTCAAGAAAGCTGGGCTAGCCTCTCACTACGCTGCGAGCTTCACCAAGTTCCCAGAGAGACTGTTTGTCAAAGATGTGCTGTGGAGTCCATGTTTTGCAGCCTTGGTGGAAAAGGAATGGAGTTTTTGCAGTGAGGTTGGTACTTTGGGAGACCCCTGTCACCTCTCATCCATCAAGCCCCTGAAGACAGACGTCCTTGGATCCAGTGGTCACCGTCCCTGGTTCCCACGGCGCAAGCACATGAGATCCCTGCATTCTACGATGAGCTACCATTGACAAAGATATGTCATCCCTTTGCCTCAGCAAACTCCAGCGCCATCGCTCCTGCCCTCATCCAAGGGTACCAGCCGGATGTACCACGTACATTCCTCAAGCGCTAGGAAAGAAGGCCCTCGATGGGTTTGCTTTTGCCATGGACAGTGGCCCATGTTTGATTCAGCTCCATTTAATGAGAAAGTCGTCCAGACCCAGAGATGGATTACCAACTCCCCATCAATCTCCAGGGCCTAATCTTATTACAAACCACCACAAATACAACCATAAAAGCCCTATTGATTGAGGCAGAGTTTGCTAATCCATCTGTCCCCATCCATTATTCCAGGTATAATTTTTCATTATCAGGATGGCAGCTGATTCCTCACACGTTAGTATACAGTGGCAATTACCAGGAGCAGAAAGGGCCCCTAAATTAGCAGGAACAATAACACCTGTCAGAAAGGGGAAGCAAGAACCCCACACAGCATGCTGTGCACTCTGGGACCATGTCTGAGTTGCAAAGAATTTGAAGATGGATTCAATATTGACCTTGTAAATGGAGAGGAGAAGGTTTGTGTTTTCTTCCCTTTCTCGGGTGTATAGAGTGTACCTTCCCTTCAGGTGACATCCTCGTTCACCGGATCACAGCCTGCCTGACAGCTGGAGTAGACACTGTTCTAGGTTTTTCTTGCTCGGGGTCAGTAGGATTTGTGGGACAGATGTTCCTACCTGCAGTATGTAATGTCCACAAGGGACCTGGCCTGAGGGGAGCACTAGTTAAGGTGTGAGTAATATGGGAGAAATTAGTGAGGAAGGAGAGAATCTTTGGGGGATAACCTCCAAAGAACCCTGCCATTTGCGTGGGGGCAGGGAAAACCAGTAGCTCTGACATCTGAGATCTGAACGTCCTTGTCTTTTTGCAAAATGCAGCTCCTTTTCAGGCTTGATGGAGAAAATTGAAAGACATGTGGCTGAAATAATTCTTTGGGTCCCCGGAGGGACTAAATTGATAAAATTCTCCCAGGAGTTTGGTTTCCAAAAATCAAGAATCCTGTCTAATTGAGTTCTCGAGGAAACTGTCACACAAAGTGATCTATTCCCAAGCCAACCTCACATGGACAAACCTGGCAGGGCAAAGCTGCCCATGGCTAACTGTTACGGTCCAGCTTGCTAAAGTGGACGTTGTGGCTGTCTTTGAAATCACCTTGGCAGTGGCCAGTGAAATTCTCAGAACTCAGGAAGCCTTTGGTGATGGAGCGTGAAGGTTCTAGTCTTCAGAACCAAAGAACTGCAGCTTGAGTCCCAGCTTTAACCAATCTTTCAAAATAGATATATATTCTATTTAATTTATAAGACAAACCACCCTCAGCTGTTCACGTAAATTAGAGGCCAGCAAACTATAAACTATGAGCGAAATTTGGCTGCTCTCTGTTTTTGTAAATAAAGTTTTATTGGAACATAGCCACACCCGTTTGCTTGCGTATTATCCATGTCTGCTCTTGCCCTGTAACGGCCTGATGGGGAAGTTGCGACAGAGACCATACTGCCCACAAAGCCTAAAATATTTACTCTCTGGCCCTTCATGGCAAGGTTTGCCTACCCAGCATCCATGCAAAGACTTAAGGGATTTATACTGATGAAGAAGAAAGGACTCCTGGCATTTGGGGAGGACTAAATAACAGGGCAGGTGATTGAAACAGGACATCACTTCTCACATGCTATTCTGTTCTCTTCGTAGTAGCCAACCTCCCAGAGAGAATAAGTGAGGAGGCATCCTTATGGATTTTCTGTCTTCCAGCCTGCTTCTTACAAGTGTCATTCTTGCCACATGTCAAAAGGCCTGATCCTTGTTCCACCATCATGAGCATGGGGTCTATGGGATCTTCTTGAAGCTATTGCTCTTTTATGCACGAGCCCAGGGGCCCATCAGAACTCATGGGCCAGGCGTTGAAGCATAAGGCTGTTTGCCGTGCAAGTAAAGTATGTGAGGAGTAGTCAGATGTTTGCCTCTAGCTAGTTTTATGACCAGAATGTAGCTACAGATGGGTTAGTTTGGCTTTAGATGTTTGATCTTCTCTGAGGCTCCAGAGCAGAGAATTGCCTTTCATCCTGGCTCTGCCGAATGATGATGGGAAAGTCACTTTACTCCTCAGCATCAAGCTCCTCATCAGTCAGGCAGGTGCAAAAGTGCAGGATGGTGATGGATTCGGTTGATCACATGTGAAGACTTGGCAAGGTACCTGGCATAAAGAAGTCTTTCTAGAAAGCATAGCAGATGATCTTGGCTGGTTATTAACCCACTGATCATTTCCCCCAAAATTTAATTTGGTAAGTTCTATGGAGGAGTTGCACACTGAAGGCAGGAGAAGGGCCTCCAGAATAAGGCAAACCTTAGGATTATATCATCGCCTTTCTCCCTGTTCCCCTGGTTTTTATTTTCTCCGTTTCAGTTATAAATGTAATATGTCACACAGCTACAGTTGTAAGGGACTATGTTAGACTGTGTGTGGGGCTAGGGGTGGGTATGAAGATGAAGAGGCCCCTTTCTTTTTTTTTTTTTCCCCCAATCTTGGGCTCTCTTTCTTTTTTTTTTTTTTATTCTTATGTTAATCCCCATACATTACATCATTAGTTTTAGATGAAGTGTTCCATGATTCATTGTTTGTGCACAACACCCAGTGCTCCATGCAGAATGTGCCCTCCTCAATACCCACCACCAGGCTAACCCATCCTCCCGTCCCCCTCCCCTCTAGAACCCTCAGTTTGTTTTTCAGAGTCCATCGTCTCTCATGGTTCGTCTCCCCCTCCGATTTCCCCCGCTTCATTCTTCCCCTCCCGCTACCTTCTTCTTCTTCTTTTTTTTTCTTACCATATATTGCATTATTTGTTTCAGAGGTAGAGATCTGAGATTCAACAGTCTTGCACAATTCCCAGCGCTTACCAGAGCACATACCCTCCCCAGTGTCTATCACCCAGTCACCCCATCCCTCCCACCCCACCCCCAACTCCAGCAACCCTTAGTTTGTTTCCTGCAATTAAGAATTCCTCATATCAGTGAGATCATATGATACATGTCTTTCTCTGACTGACTTATTTCGCTTAGCATAATACCCTCTAGTTCCATCCACGTCGTTGCAAATGGCAAGATCTCATTCCTTTTGATGGCTGCATAATATTCCATTGTATATATATACCACATCTGAAGAGGCCCCTTTCTTAAGGAGGCTCAGGGACTTATGAGGCCCTCGGGCAAAGGGCTAGTCTTCCATTCTCAGAGTCATCAGTGAGGGAGAGGTCCCTTGAGCCAACCGTTCTGCCCCCAGGCCTCAGTTTCTTACATCTGTCAGAGGAGGAGAATCCGTGCCTTCCCATCCTCACCCACAGCGGGGAATGGAAGGTGATCAGACATCTAAGATGCAGCTGGTCATGGAACTCTTCCCTTCCAAGGACGTTTGCAGATATTCAACCCCACAGAATTCCCATAGTAACAAGATGACAGGTCAAAATCTAGCAGTGCCCTGAGCCTCCCCTGGTCCTACAGATGGTGGGGAATGGATGGCACAGCGCTCTGCTCTTGTGGGGCTCTCAATGCCTTCAGCTCGGCCTGACCTAGCAGTTGAACCAGCCCCCGCGTCCTCTTGGCTCACCCACTCACTGTGTACTTTTACATCGCCAGCCTCCATAAGCTGGATTCTCGTGACCTAGAAGATGGAAGGTTTAGCCCAAGGAATGAAGACTCGGTTCTTGCCATGGGGAATGGGATGCGACCTGCCAACGAATGGCTGAGAAGTTTTTGGCATGGGCCTGGAGCACTTCCTGAGGGGTCTGTTCATGGAGGAGGTGGTGAGGCTCAAGAAGATGTAGAAGCTTGCTCTCCCCCAGGAATGTAGACGGGAGAGGTACCAGCCTCTACCTTGGAATAAAGGAGACCAAAACTGAGCTTAGAGAAAGTCAGAGCAAAAGCAGATTAATGAAGTTTGAGCTCAGAATCATATTATACTGCTGTTCTTAGTATGGACTTTGAGCCAGCAGATCCTATGCGAACCAAGGAATTTACACAAACTGGTCCATTTGGTTTTCACTTGCATAACTGATGATGATAGTATTTACCTTTGAGAGTTGTTACCAGGATAATTTGGATAATGCACCTCTGACAATTGTTACCACTTGTTGAGCATGCCTGAGATCACCATCATCACCATCACCATCCTTTCCAACCCTTCCTCTGCCAAAGCGGTCTGAGTTGGGTGTTGGGGAAGCTGTTGAATAGTTAGGGATTTCTGAGGCTGGCGGGTACTCCATTGTTGATGAGACTGAGGGTGTTCCCTGTGGTGTAACTGGCTGTCAGTCCTATGGGAAAACTGATTTGGCAGTCTTAGATGAAAAGGCAAACTGGCCTAGAGGTTTATGGCAGCTGCCACAACTTGGGCATAGATGTATGTGAAGCCATTGGCCAGAACCAGCAGTGAATGCTGCCATTTTAAAAAATGGGCACTAGATCACTTCCCAGCCTTTCGGCTAAGATCAAGTGAAAAAATGGGCACTAGGGAAGCTGCTCCTTAAAGGGGGGGCACCGTGGCTGAGTTCGTCAAAACTGACAATGTTTGGCATGCAGTAGGTGCTCTGTAACTGGTTCTTGAATCAGTGGATAAAAGAATAAATGAAGGGATTTCCATTACATTCATGTCTTCTCCAGTTTTCCTAGTGGTGCTTATCCTGTGGGCTCAGGAGAGGAATCCCTCACGACAAACAGAAATAGCCCGGAAGACGGGCAAACAGGAAAAGAAAGCTTGTTTTCTGGTCATGCCAACTTTGAATCATTTATTAATAATTTCCCCCACGAGGATCATATTCAGTAGAGAGGTAACATCTGTTTGCGAGACTGTGTCCTTGGGAGACCGCCAGAAAAATCTTATATTCTGAAATCCTCCATGCTGGGACACATGTGCGTCTTGTTCTCACCCCAGGACCCGCTGGGTTCCTCGGGGTGATGGGCGGGCCTCTGCAGTTGGACCCCTGGAGTGGAGAGAGGCAAGTGCTTACACCTCCCAGGTGCAAGAACACAGGGAAATTAGCACTTCGGTGGGACGAGGGGCTGCCCCCTGCAGGGCTCACTGCAGAGCCCCCAGGACCTTTATGGCCCAGCTCCTCAGGTAGGGTTCTTCCTGATCAGAGGAGGACAGGGCCTTTGCAGGTGGCTTTTATGGACCAGTGGCATCTGCCGGGCGTGCCCCCAGTGTCTGTGTTCCAGGAAGGATGTGACAGATGTGTTGTCAGGAGGAACATAGCCTTGCCGCCCATCCCCTGCATCTGTGGTCAGTGGAAGGTGGTACAGGGGGTGGGGACAGAGGGACAGTGTAGGAGAGAATCCCTGTCCTCTGCTATCCCTGTATGGGGTCAGCAGACAGCTCTCAGGTGGGGCTCAGGCTGCCCCGCTTCTGTCCCTGACTTGCTGTTTCCACTCCTTATGCCCCGCACCATCCTACCCCATGCACACACACAGCAGACACAGGGCAGCGAGGCTAGACTGCAGATCCTTTTCTGGGCTTTGGGGAAGCATCAGCCGCTAGGCCTGGGTCTTTTATTCCTGGAACCTCATCAGGCAGTGAGCATCTTGGAGAGGACTCTGGAAAGAGGAAGATACTCCCCAGTGATCCAGGTAACCCCTGAGTCTTCCAGGAGGTCAACCCATGTTCACTCTCCCCTACCTTCCCAACAAATCCTGGGCTGCCTCGGCCCCTCCTGTGTCAAGCCAGACCTGCTCCCACTCAAAGGCCTGTGCTCAGAATCGAGAACTTAGCCAGGTGGGAGGAGGCAAAGGAAGAGTGACAGGTCCTGGGGGGCGTGCCTCAGCCTGAGCTCACCTGGGCCAGGTGAGGAGCTTGACAAGTGCAAGAAAGGACACAGCTGCCCATGGGCCGGGTCACAGCTGGGGAGCCAAGAGACGCCGGGGCTGGGGACTCCCTTCCTGGACTCCAGGTGACCGCAGCCCTGGTGCCCAGCCCCTGCCATGGGGAAGGAGAGACCCGAGTTGACAGGAGCAGGCCCTGCCCTTCCTGGGCTCCTTTGTCTCATGCCCCGGTCTCATGGCTGCCCTCCCCCTTCCTCTTTTCCAGGTCTGGCTGTTCATCAGATTATCACCATCACTGTCTCCCTCATCATGGTCATAGCTGCTCTGATTACAACTCTTGTCTTAAAAAACTGGTAAGGCTCCTCGGCCCCTCTGGCCTGGACATGGGGGCTGTGGGGCTCCCCCGGGAAGTGTGCACAGAGGGTTTCCTACTTGTCACACCCGGTCCCACATTGCATCCCAGGGCATTGTTTTTCTCATTTGGGCCAGAGAATTGGGTGCAGCTCTTGGCCTTGCTTCAGTCTGCTCACCTTCAGCCCCACGGCAGCTTGGCCGGCCACAGGCGCCGTGCTCTCTGATACTGCCCTTGGGGGACGCGCCCCTGACCGTGGCTTTCTCTGCAGAATGCAAGTGAGCCCAGCCTCCATGACAGTTTCTCAGGCAGCAGGTGTTGGGGTTTCCGAAGCCTGTGTCTGCATTCAATGTGCCTTTCGATGCCACCCACCCAGCAGGCCAGCAGCCTGGGCAGGTTCGCGCCCACCCCTCGCTGCCCCCGGCTGTCCGGGGGCCGTGCTCCGCCCACCGATTTGAATCCTTCCTTCCTCTTGTGGCCGCTCTGTGTCTGCTGAACTAGGTTATTGCTTTGCTCCAGGCAGCCCGTTTTTGCCTATTTCCTCCTGGAAATTGGCCTACTTTGAGGTTGGCCTTGCTAGGTGAACCCACCTGCTACACCCCTGGGAAAATCGGGGCACTGCTGGGTGACCCTGGTGCACACACACCTCCGACGCCCCATCTGCCTGCAGCCCCTCCTCCAGCAAATGTGTCTCCTTTTAGCATCAAAGCTCGAACTCCCTTGTAGGGCAATACACCCAAACGGTGCCCCCGTTGCCGGCAGGTGGTGACAGGAGGTCAAGTGGGGCTGATGGGCAGCAACTGCTCCCGAGGGTCCAGACAACGGAGATCCGAGAGAAGGCCAGTCTCCAGGGTTAGCAAAGGTGGCAGGGTGGGATTGGCACAACCCCAAAGCAGACCTCACAGCAAACCAGCGAGGCCTCCCGAAGGCCAGCAAACCCGAGACCCAGGGCGTTTTCTGGGACAGGTGATGAGGACGACCCTCAGCTCACCACAGGGCATCTTGGGCAGGGGCTGGTCCTGGTCTGGAGCCCAGGACCACATGGATGTGTGGCTGGACAAATCCCATCGACCATCTTGACGGCCCCCAGAGGAGATGGAGGAGGCTGTCGCCTGGTGGTTTCCCACATTTGGGTTTGCAGTGAAGCCTCAGAGAGTTCTTCTGGGGAGGACAACCCAGGCAGTGGATGAGGGGGTTCCATGACCTTGAGGGGGGTCCCCTGGGTTTGCATTTATCTTCCCACCTTTGTTTATGGGGTGGGGCTTCTGCGCCAGGAACCAGGGCTCCTCTCACTGGAAAGATGAGATAGGGCATGTCCATGACTTACAGGAAGATGGGCTCATGGACCCTTGCCCCTCATGGCCACTTCCTTCCGCATTGGCTCTGAGCACAGCAGGGAGGGGGAGAAGGGAAACTGGTTCCCCAAACTGGGGGCTCCCCAAATTTCCTCCTAGCTGCCCTCCTCCACTGGGATGGGACTTCCACTTACCCTTCTTGTGACTTGCCGGAAGTGCCTGGGAGAGGTCACTGATAATCTACTCCCCCAGATCGCTCGGCTGTCAAGGGTGGGACTCCCGTGTCCATCCTTGGTGGCGCTGGGAAGGCTCTGTGGTCCAGAGGAACAGGACAGGATCCATGGGGCATGCAGAACAGTTCTCTCCATAGACCTGATACCCGTGAAGAATGGACGATCCACGTTCATTTCCAACTTGGGAGCGTGGGCAGGGGCAGGGCTGAGGACGCGGGGCTCCCCACTTAATAATTCTCCCCAAAGAATAGTCCCTTCCAGAATGAGCCACCAGACCAACCACACCTGTACCCATCCCTTCATGGGGAAACCGAGTCAGCACCCCTGCCTGGCTGACACCCTTCGGCCAGACGAGGCCTCAGCTCTGGGATAACGCAGCTCAGAAACTTATCTCATAATCTGCCCTGCAGTAATGGCCACATTTAAAATTCAAATTTTATTAACAAAAAAAGAGAGAGTGAGCTGATTGTTTGATTGTGGTTGATCTTTCTGAAGAGGCTGGGAATTACCATCTAATATTAAATGACGGATAATTCATGCCCAGAGGCGAAGCCTCCGTAGTCTGAGTGCTGGCTTTTGGCATCTGCCCGCCGCACCCCCACCCCGACTCCTCTGTCTTCCAGCTGTGCCCAAAGCGGGAACACGCGTCGGAAGAGCCACCAGCGGAAGATCAACCAGCAGGAGGAGAGCTGCCAGAACCTGACGGACTTCACCCCTGCCCGGGTGCCCAGCAGCCTGGACATATTCACAGCCTATAATGAGACCCTCCAGTGCTCCCACGAATGTGTCCGGGCATCCGCGCCCATGTACACCGACGAGACGCTGCACCCGACGGCCGACTACAAATCCACGTTTAACGGGAACCGGTAAGCTCAGGCCTGGGCCAGGCCCTCCGCCACAGCATCGTCGACCTGGGGTGGGGGCACCCTTCACGTGTCTTTGGGGGGCCGAGCAAATGCATGCAGCTGGTCTGGGGAAACGGGAGGGGCGGGGTAGACGGAAGGAGGTGTTTCACCCACCAGAGACAGAGCCCAGCAGCAGCCCCGCTCGCTTCCGGACCGCACCCTTGCAGAGCGGGCAGAAGGCCCTCCCCACCCTGGACGGCACGTGCCGGGGGCTGAGCAGGCATCCTGGCCGGCTTTGTGGCAGCGGGCCTCCTGATATCAACACACTCCCCATCAGTCTCTCTGAACGCCCATCAATAAAATGTCAGTGACGCATCTTGCAAAAATATCAAATACCAAATTCCTGATTATTCAGTGCTCTTTTTTATTATTAATGGGTAATCCTTCCAAGAAGACATGACCCTAAAACCATCCCTGGGAACATTTAA
Organism: Mirounga leonina; assembly: GCF_011800145.1. Classification (NCBI taxonomy): domain Eukaryota; kingdom Metazoa; phylum Chordata; class Mammalia; order Carnivora; family Phocidae; genus Mirounga; species Mirounga leonina. Next base: position 91,148,223 of record NW_023270447.1, on the reverse strand, counting down.
GAAACCCTCGAGTCAGCTTCCGAGGGTTTATCCGGAATTAGATGAAAATATCAATAAGCTATTTTTTTTTAAGTGAGCATGCACATATGCATCATTTTGTAAATTAAAAAAAAAAAAAATTCTCCAACCACTTAAACATCTTAGGAAGAAATGAGTAGGAAACCAGGCGGACCCGAGGGACCCACCGTCAGCAGTAGGAGTAGCTGTGAATGCCCAGGGGGCCCGAAAGCGTTCCTCCCAGAACCCAGGTTGAGGAGACTCGGGTGACGTTTAGCTGTGCTGCCCATAGCTAACGGGTCCTCATCCTGGCCGTGAGAATGGGGGGACCTTCCTTAAGCTCCTCCTCTTGCATCTCTGCATTGGACTCCACGATATTCCCTGGGATGCTCCCCTCCCAGCCCAGGAGAGTGGAGAGCAGGGGCCTCAGGACTGTCCTTGCAGCCCACATTGCTTGGACTCAGCGACATTTGGGGAGCTCCTCGGTTGCATCGCAGCCTTCCAGAAGGCCTAGTTCACAAAGAATCGGCAAGAGGATTTTCAAACCATTTCACTGAACGCATGTGTTTCGGTTTGGCTACGAGTGCTGGCCAACGAGTGTTTCAGTTTGGGGAACGGGGGCTGGGTTGCCAAGTGACCATCCCTGTTCCCACTGGTCCCCCTTTGGCCCTGCCCTGTCCACGTGCAAGGTGGGTGCAGCTGCAAGGTGGGCGCACTGAGCCCTGGCTCGGAGGCATTGGGTGGAATGGGTTCTTGCTTTTTGGCCTAAGGCAATGCTCTGTTGGCTCTCTCTGGCCTTTGGAAATGGTAGCTTAGGTCTCAAAGGTGACAAGTGACAGGAGACCCATTTCAGGAGTCAGGCCCTGCCCACTCCATCATGTGCAGTAAAGTGGGTGGAATCCTTGCCCTTGGAGGGGGAGACCCCAAGCTTTGGGCTTGTCCTGCAAATGAAAAAACTAAAAATTAAATGTCTTCTGTGCATGGCTCCTTCAGGCTCTGTGTCCTCCAGGGCCTTCCAGGGTGGACATGAGTGTTAGCTGGCCACAGGGAGAGGGGCCCCCTTCCTGCCGGAGGCCAGTGGGTCCCAGCTGAGCATTACCTTTCTGCGTTCTTTTCGACTCAAGAAGCCAGTTTCCGGCAGTAGGCCTCAGGCGGCCTGCTCGTCCGGTGTTCTGTCCGAGCGCACGCAAGCCCGTTTTTCTGATCGCTGCAGACCCTCTTCTTCTGATCGGCATCTTATTCCTGTGGCCTTTGTGTCTGAGAAATGGTTTGAAATCTCCTGCTGACTGGCCGAAGTCTTGTTTACCTCCTGGGGGCAGGGCAGACGCCATGTGTCTGTTTTATGGTACGTACCTCTTTTTTTGGACATCGATCAATTTTTCCCCCCTTTGCCTCACCTTCCTCACCCCCGCCTCCACTCTGGGACAACCGGGAGCCCTTCTGGACATGGCAGGTGGAATTCCAATGGCGTTGCCATCTCGAATGCGAGCCAGGAGGGCTGGGCTTGTGGTCTCTCTGCTGCACTTGTTAGAAATGTCCCCGTGGAGGGAGGGACAGACACCCAGGAGTGGCAGCGCCGTCCCAGCCCCAGGGAAGGCCCCAGCCGGCAGGGAAACCTGGCCCCTCAACAGACAGAGACCAGGGCAGCGGCTATGCGGGCAGGCATCACACCTGCATCGGATGTCTCTACGTCGGGGCGGGGGGTGGGGTGGGCGGAGGAGGACTTGAAGCAGAATTAAAACACAATTTTGGAATATAAAAATAAGAGATAAGAAGGGAAAAGATAAAGGAAGGAAGCAAAGAGTTGAGACATCTACTAATTTAAAGCCAGGGACCAGCACCAAAACAGGATGAATTTTCCACGCTCTGCTGAATAGGAACATTTGCTTTGCTTTCAGTGATATTAACTTTAATGCTAACGGTAAATTGCTTTCTTCTGCGCCGAGTCTCCCGAACACTCAGGCTGCTGGGGGAGAAAGTGCATTTTGCCCCCATGACTGCACATTGTCTCCACACAGTCAATAGATGCAACCCGGACTTTGGGCTTTTTGGTCTTGTTTTTCTTTTTGATGTTGGGTTTTCTAAGGATCCTCATTTTTTTCTCAAACACAAATACTCTGTGACATCAGATCCCTTCCCTGAGTAGGGAACCCAGGTCCTAGGATGGGTTATCGATATTTGAAAATACTTGCTTCTTCCTTCTGCCCACCTTCTGAGGCAGGAATGATCATCAGAGTGGGTGGGAGGTGTTTCCTGGGGGCGCCCGTGTGCCCTTTGGGGGGCTCGGCTCGCAGCACGAAGCCAGGGGCTGGAGGAACCCACGGCTTTCAGAAATAGGAGTGAATGGGTCGGTCCTAATCCAGCCCTCATGAATCAAGTGTTTGCTCCAAATCAAATCTCCAGCCCTCGCTTCCTGTCCTGAAGCCAAAATGACCGGCTTAGCATGATGTGCAGCTATCGGGCAAAGAAATGTGATTAGACGAGAATGGAAAGCGCTCCTCCCCACCCCCACAAAAGGCCTTTGTTGAGACTGTGCAGGCAAGTTAGGTACGGTGCACTCCGTCCCCAACCATTCAAGGGCCAGATGCGCCTGCATGGCCCATCCATCAGAACCTGGTGCCTTTGTCTGCCTCAATGTGACTCACCTCATTAAGGCCAGGGACAAAGCTCCCTTTGGAGTTCCAACCAGGCTGGCAACAGGGAGCTTCTTATTAGCAGCAGAGTTCCCACCTGTCTGGTGAACCCTCTGCAGGATGGCCCGGTGGTCACCAGTATCCCTGTTAGGATTTTAAAAATGCATAAAAACATAAGACATTGATCTGGCCCTGCACGTCAAGGGTTCTGCTCCCTTCCTTCAGGAGCTGCAGGCTCACAGCCTGGAGGTGCTCTTCACTCCAGGGAGCTCCCCCCCACCAGCAGGGGCTGGGCGGCAGATTCCCTGAGGTGGACTTTCACGGGGACACTTAGGGAGCACTCTTGACATCTAGGGACTCCTACTGTCCTCCCAGAAATGCCACTTTACAGAGAGGAAACTGAAGAACGAAGCAGTTAAGTGACTTGCCTAGGGTCAGTCAGGTTGCTCGTGGTGGGGCGGATCAGCCCAAGGCGGCCTGGCTCTCTCTCGGTTGCAGCCCTCCGCGCTATCCCTCTGTCCCCTGTGCCACCCCCAGCCCGGCCCCAAGTGGGAGGAGAGTTGGTGCAGCTGGAGGTGGGCTTTCCCAGCAAACTGCATCCTGGGACATTCAGCTCAGTCCTACAGACGGGAGATCAGCTCCTGAGCGCCCAACAGCCTGAGCCACCAGCCTCCTCACCCACATTGGAACCAGGAGTCACAGCCCTGACTTAAAAAAAAAAAAATGGTAGAAAAGTGCTTTTATGGATTCCTGTGCTCCAGAAAGCTTTTCAGACTCAGTTCTCTCTTCTAGCAACTCAGGCATCAAAGGACCCCCGCAAGCTGTTGGTGGGCTCACCCCGTCTGCCACTCCCAGGTGGGCCCTGCCTGGACCACGTTCCTCTCAGGCTGTCTGGACCCCCACCTGCCAGGTCGTCCTAGGAACTGTCTCAGGACCACCTCCATTCGCAGGAAGGGACACATCTGTGTCCGAAGAGCTTGACCCGCTCACTGTGGACCCCAGGCGGGCCGTTCGGGGAGGTGAGAAGAGCCGAGACAGGACCTCCTCTGAGTCCGGCCACATGTAGCAGCCACACCTGGTGGCAGACGCAGACCAGGAGGGCTCCGCAAACAGTCTTGTTAGCCTTTGATAAATGCTTAAAGATTCCTTCACCACGTGTCGGACAGACCCAGACCGGTTATCACTCACTGGGAGGAAAGCATTCGGATTCTAAGTCTCCCTGATTCTTGCAGTTAATGCCTGGACATGAGCATCGAGCAGAGAATGGCCAGGAAGTTCGCTCAGATTTACTAAGGTACTTATTGTCCCTTAAATAAATAGCCATTAATACTAAAATATTTAATTAAGGTTTAGGAGCCGGCGGAGATACTTATCTCCTGCGTAGTTGCTGAGCCCCTCCGAATGCGTTTGTCATGATGACAGAGCCGTTTGTTACCACACCGTCTTGTCCGCTCGCGCTGACCCACACGCACACGTGGGACCCGAAAGTGGCCAGTGCCACTGTTGGCCAGTGCCAACCTGCGGGCGGTTGTCCCGGACTCAGGCACCCCCGTCTGGGCAGATGTTCACTCTGTCGCCCTGATTCGGCCTCTGTAGTCGATTCTGGCAAATTCCTGCCTCAGACCACCTCCACAGTGGCACCCAGTTGTCCTGACCTTCCCGCCCACCGAGGAAAGGGGCCAAGGACACACGCCCGCCCTTGGCTCTCGGGCTAATTTCCTGTCATTTTTCACATAACAGGTAAACTTCAGAAAACCTCATTAGTGTTCAGATCTTTGCATTTGCCAAGGCCACTTTATTCCCAACTGAGCCCGAAAAGTAATAAAAGTTCTCGCATCTGAAGCCAGTAAGAAATAAATCATGTGTTATTATTATTTTCAAAAACACACTGAAGACGTAACTAATAAAAGCCGAGATATGCACCTGAGCCTTCCTGCTTTGTTCTAAAAACCAAAACCAAAAAACAACACATTAACAGAATACCCAGCTTTTGCAATTCAGAGGAGCACTGTTTTCAAAGCAACGTGCAGACCGTACTGCAAACTGGTCTGTCTCAGCCGAGCACCAGCAGCAAGACAAACCTGGCGGCAAAGTACCCCTTTCAGGACGCAGCAGTGGAGAAACGGACTAGCAGCCCCTGGCACTGGGCGCTCTTGCCACGGTGTGTTCTTTGTTTTGCAAAGGCAGACACTGATCTCTGAGCCTGGGACCCAGCGTGCGGTCTGCTGCTGGGGGTGGGGGGGCAGGCAAAACCCAGGATCTCCTTCCAGGCAGCAGGGAGCACTAGTTTCTCCAAAGTCAGAATTCATCCCAGGTCCCAGTCTCTCAGATCACTTTGCAGCATGCTGCTTCCCTTTCTGGCCGGGAACCCTCGTGGGTGTGGGTGTGGGTGCCCTTGATATGTGTCTCCAGCCAGGACGTGGAGGGGCGTGCTCCTTGGCTGTCTTTCCCATTGGCCTGGGATGCACGGCCCTCTCAGGTCCCTCTCAGGGTTAGTGCCCAGCTGAGAGGGTCATACACCGAGCCTTGGGAACAGAAAGCCGAAGCCCTCCCGTGAGCTGAGTGCCAGCAGCAGGAACGTGGGGCGGGCGTGGAAGGTCACACCCCTGCTCCCGGCCTGACGGGGTGATGCCAACCTTGCCGGAGACCCTTGCAGGGAACCCACCCACCTCTGCAGGAAGCCAGCACTTTTGTTCAGGTGGAATGCAGGGCACAGAGTGGAGCCCTCTCCCTGCCCCTCTCTCTCTGCCTCTCTCGTCCTGAGACAGACGCCGGTAGGTTTGGAAGAGGCTCCATCCCCAGCAGCGCAAGGGCCGCTCCGTCTGTCCTCGGATGCAGTAGTCAGAACCCACCTGCACGCAGCGCCTGAAGGTCATGAGTCTCGGGGGCCGAGGACGAGGCTACTCCCACACATGCCTCTTCCCTGAGCTGCGTCCAGGACTGATGGTCCACTCCGGGCCAGGCACAGAGCTGGAGCCCCGGTGGACCCAGCAGGCACCCCGTAACACCTGCAACGACTCGTGGCATGCACACACTCAGGAGAGCCCGCGTGGCTTGCCCTTACCTGCAAAGCCCCACAACAGCGAGCTCGAATAGACAAAGATGAACTAGAGGTCGCATTTAGGAGAGGAGGGGCTGTCCAGGAAGGCCTCCCCAGGGAGGTGACCGTCTGCAGGCACTCGAAGGACATGGAATGAGGAGGCAGGACCTTGTCCGGGGTCGGAAGCACTGAAGACGTGAGGTGGGACAGTGGCCGCATAAACTCCATACGGAAGAACCCCCACGCGACGGCGGGCGCGAGGGAAGGGACGAGGCCGCACCTGTCACCTCCATCGGTCTGGTTACCGTCAGAATAAAGGACCTGAAGGTAGCCCTGCAGCGGTCCTCTCAGGAAACCTCCCCTCGTGAGGGGACAGCCGTCTGACAGGTGCTCCAACCCAGGACCCTCATGCCAGCGAGGAGGGGGCGCTGCTCAAACCAGAGAGGGTCCCAGGCCGCCGGACCTGGGCCCGCGATCACCAGGCACAGGCTTTCGTGTCCCCATGTTTTTTTGGTGTGTATTTTTTAACTTTTAAAATTGCGGTAACACGTACCTAACACAGAATGGACCATTTCCAGTTCTGTGGCATCAGGCACATCGACAACGTTGTGCATCCCTCACCACCACCTGTCTCCAGAACCTCCGCATCATCCCAAACTAGAACTCTGCCCCCATGAAACACCGACCCCCCCCCCGACCCCCTCCCCCAGCCCCTGGAGCCCCCTTCTCCTCTCAGGCTCTTTGCACTTGACTCCTCCTGTGAGTGGAGTCATGGAGCATTTGTGTCCACATTTTTTAGCTTTCCAAAAATTAGAATGAGGGCAGACATGCAGGAGGGACATTACTCTCCTCTTTAATGGCTTCGTTTTTTAAAGCACCCCCACCCCATCCTAGAAAGTGGAGGTGAGCAGGGGCAGGGCACCGTTGGAGTGAAGCTGCCGAGGGTGGTCCGGCACCCACCTGACCAGATGTCCTATTTCTTTACACGAGAGGACACCCTGCCCACAGCAGAGCATGCAGTCCCTCGGGAGATGAGTAGACGTTCCATTTTAGGCCTCCTAGGGTTGCTCAAACGTGTCATACAGAGGTAGAAGGCAAGGTGAGGCGGCATCCAGGGGCCCTGCCTTGTTGTCCAGACCAGGAGGGCTCCCGGAGGGGAAACGAGCACCCTCACCCCCAACCCAAGTGGAGGAGAATGTCCGTGCTGAAGCTCCTGGTGCAGACGGTGCCGAGCAGGATGCTGGCCTGCAGCCTCCCACCTCCCCCAGCCTGGGCGCCCCGCAGCCCCCAGTCCCGGGGAGGATCACCTGGCAGGTTTATTCAATTCAGGACAAAGCATCCTACCCCCTTGGCTGTTGAGACAGAGGTAATGGGCCCAGGCCTGGCACAGGATCAGAGTCTCCTGGGGAGCTTGTAGAAACCCATATCCACAGGCCCTACCCGAGGACCTGCGTCTGGGCCTCTGGAGGTGGGTGCAGGCGTGTGTGTTTCTGAAGTGCTCAGCAGGTGACTAGGACAGGGCCGGTCCTGCGGGGCCGGGAACCCCCGCGGACTTGCCAGAGCTCCAGCCCACGGCCTCTGGGCTTTATTTTGGAATTACTGTCCCCCGTCTAGTTGTCTCAGCGGCATAGATGAGTGTGCAGCGTCCTCCCCCTTTGTACTGTCTGAGGGTCCTCGTTTCCTGTAGTTGTGAGCTGGGGGGGACTCCAAGTGACAGCAGAGAGAAATAGTGCCCCATCCTTACGGCAGAAGTGCCTCCAGGCTGAGCCATGGCGTGTTCCAATGCCCCTGGCCATGCCCAGAACAGCCGCAGGTCTCGGACTCTCTGGGAGATGCTGACCTCTGGGGTCTGTCACTGAGGCGGGAAGACTCTGGGGTTCCTACTTTCTGAGACTAGGTATGCCCAGGTTGGGAAGAGCTGCCCTTCTTTGCAGTCGGCTGACTTGGCTTGCAAGCACTCGCCTTCTTTCTTTCTTCGGCAAGATCACGTCTTGGGGAGACCCAGGGGTCAGTTTTTCTGATGCAACCGGTTAATCTCCCCAAGTCCCAGCCTCAGTGAGCCTCCAGCTGAGCAGTGGGCTGAAATGGACCCCATTGCTTCCCGCCATCCAGGAATGGGGCGGGCGGCATCTGCTCCTGGTGGGTAGGAGCTGAAAAGGGGGTCAGCCTGGCACTGGGTGCATGCAGTCACTTGCAGGCTTGCGGAGCACGGCCCCCTCGTAGTTAACGCAGGGGTGGTCCCAGCCCCTCTTAGGAAGCCCAGACCCACTCCTGTTGCGGGCAGAAGCAACAGCTCCACCATCAAGTACTGTGATTAGCACGAGGTCCCTGGGACTCCTAGCATGTGCTCCAGTCCCCGGTGCCCAGGGCAGGAGACCCCGGTGTCTGCAAGCCAGCAAGGCTCAGAGGGGCTATACAGACTCATCCTGCCCTTGGCTCCCTGCTATTTAATCTCTTCTTGTTTTCTTTCCACACAGGATTCCGTTGGTGAACCTGTAAAAAAAATAAATAAATAAAATTAAAAAAAAAAAATTAAAACACACACACACACACACATACACACAAAACCTAAAAACTAAACTCTCTACGGGGAGGGTCCCCATACCTACCGCTTCAGTTTGCCGGTGGGGAGCTCAAAGAGCAGGACGCTATAGGCCAAATATATTTTTATAAAAATGCCCACGCCTATGGGGGACTGCCTTCTGCCAGAGTTGTCTTTGGAGAGCAGAAAGAAGGAAAGCAAGGAGGAAGCTGGAGACAGAGAAGAAAGGCCAGCAGGAAGCACCTGGAGCCTGGGATTTGAACTGATTCTGAACCTTTGCTGATAATACCATTATGTGCCATGTACTGACCCGAAGGACTTGGTGACCAAGGTGAAGCCAAGCGAACCACGCGTAGAAATCTTCCCGAAAACAGGGGGTGGGAATCTTCCAATAGAGTCGCTATTTCTGGTTAATATACATATATAAATATATAAATACACACAGACACACACACACACACACTTTTTTTGTACTGTAGCAATTTTTGAAGATATTCAATGTTCCTTTTTAAAAAAAAAATGTTATCGGTTACAGAATCTGATTTATTTAACACGCTTAGTACGGGCAGAATAAACTGGTGTTTTCTACTTTGGCAACATACTGCACACACAAGAACACACACACACACACGCATATATATGCATATATTGGAAATGCAGTTCCACGAGTGAGCACATTCCTTCTGGTGACCTGGTATCCCATTGCCATCCATCCCGGGGGACAGCCTGGACCCACGCCAACAGACCCCTCAGTGACACATCCTGCATTCGCTGGTATTTGGTGAGTGGCACTAGATGTATACTTTATTATCTTGGGCCAGAATTAAGAATGCCATGGTTTTATATACATACATATATATAGAGAGAGAGACACACATAAATACGATCTTTTTTTTTTTTCATTTAATCGTTGGAAGAAACTACCTAACAGCCACGCACACATTTATGTAGCCGGCTGCTTACAAACGGGGCTGAGCGTCAGCTTGGGTGGGTGGTGGATTCTTGACCATCTTTGTGTCCTACAAGAATAGACCGAATTAAAGAAAGTTTTCCAGTTCCAAAAATTAAAGGAATATATCCTTATAATGTGTGTGCGTACGTCAGAACAGAACTCAAAAATACACAAGGGCCCCCGTTCATTTGAGAATGAGAAATAATTGCACGTGCAGAGGATCCAGGCTGCTCCCACGGGAGCTGTGCCCTATAGTGTGTTCCCCATTTGTCTCCCGCACGTTGCTGGACAAGTCACTGCTCTTTCTAGAACCCAAGCCTGGCTTTGAGTCTTGGTGGGGACTGTAGCAAAGATGCTCTCTCTCGCTGGTGCTGGTGGGTCAACATCTGTGTTTTTGCCATCAAGAATCCCACAGTGGGGTTTCCCGGTGGAAATAGGGGCTCGAGGCTGGAGCCTCGGGACAGGGAATCCCAACCACACATACTTCATTAGAAACGCTGCCGTGTCTGGGGTGGGCAGTTCCCTCCCAATCCCGGCCACATAATGGCGCCCTGGTGCCCCATCGTGCTGTGTATAGGGGGCACTGTGAGGGATGGGAGGCTCCGTCGGACGCTGTTTTCTCCTCACAGGGATCCCAGGTTAGGTGCTTGTGGCCTGCCTTCTATGAATGGCCCACGTGTGACTTTGATTTCACCAGGAGGGTGTGGGAGCCCATCTCGTGAAATGCCCTGCAGACCAGGTCGAAAGGTTGAAGGTCAGGTGGGCAGAAAGCCTTGTGCCCACTGACTGGCCAGGTCGCTGACCTCTTTCTTCCATCGGGCTCAGTCTCCCTCTACAACACCTTGAAACATGCTTCTGCGCCTCTTGGGATCTGGGAGACCAAAGTGATGCCAGGGAAGGAGGAAACCATAGTGCTAGGTCTGTGTTGTTTGGAATTGCTCGCCACATGGGAAAGTCCGATTTTTGGTTTGGGTTTTGGTTTTGTCATTTCCCCCCGAAAGCTTCGGCACGTGTGGAGACCACACACGCCTGCCCCTGGCGTCGCCAGGTTCCCGGGGCTCACCTGCATGGCGCTGAAAGGCACACCTCTCTCCGTCCATCACCCCGCTCATCCATCTCATTACCTGAAGGTTTTTGGAGGTGGCACGGGGGCCTTCCTGACTCAGGTGGGCACAGCTCGGTGAGTGCAAGGCAAGGGCTGTCCGCGCTCGCAGGGGCAACGGAAGCTACCCTCTGCTCCCCGACACCCTGAGCTCCAGGGAGCCCGAGCGAGAAGGACGTGGCGGCAGGGGGCCTATTTGCTCGCCGACAGCAGGAACCCGGGATTCCTGATGATGCCGTAATTTGGCGTCCACCCCTCCCATCTGACTGCTGCTCGGCCCCTTCCTCGGACCTCGTCCCGACACCCGAACTCTTTCCAGAGCCCCATGTGATGCCGAGCTTTCGAAGGAAGCTTAAAATAACTAAGCCCCCCAGACACAGAGAGCCCCGCTGGGCACGCGCTCAGGGCACGGCCGGGCGCCCCACACGCGCCCGGCCCACACATGCTTGCACGTTCCCCACCAGGAAGTCTGCTCTGAGCTGACATCTGTCAAGGCAAATCCACCTCGGGGAAGGCTACTGTTTCAGGACGATTGAGGGAGTGTGTGTAGGGATTTTAGCTGTTAAATGGTCACCTGGAAACGTGGAAGCATCATCTCTGTACAAGGGGATGATAACGGAAAGCGAGAAGGCTTAGGAATTCAGTTCTGCCCGTGAGAACGTCTATAAGGTGAGACTGGGCAGGCGTTTCCGGAGTGAGGCCCTAGGCACGCAGGTCCGGGCGTTCTGTGTGTCCATGTGGAGGCTGTGTCCAGGACGTCTGTCCGTACCCTGGGGCCACGCTCTGCTTTGGCCTCTGCTCTCCTCAGCCTCCCTCCATCTGCTGGGTCCTCACATTTGCTGTAGATTTTTTTGTCCCTCAACAGAAGTACCCAGAGGAAGAGATTATAGTTTGGTAAGTCCCCCAGTTTTTGTCCACCTCCATCTCATCCCTTCAGTGACTGAAATCCGTGGTTGTGGCCCCTGCCACACACAGACCACTGCCCATCATCTACCATTAAAACTTTCTGAACAATTAGGCTGGGCGTTGGGCACTCTGCTATTCAGTCCAGCCTGTTTCTAGGTTTAATTACTTCTAATCTTTGTGCATTTGTCATTTTTATCTGGTTGAAATAATGGGTGTAATTACTTTTGTTGACAAGCTCTGAGTGCTGAGGGGAAGGGGCTCCAGGCTCAGCCGGGAAGGCTTCCTGGTCATTCCCCACTGGGCTCGGATTCCAGCAGCATCCAGGGCAAAGCCAGGCCGTGTGCCCACCGCATCTTCCTCCTCGGTTGCAGCCTGCTCACACTCAGTGTGGAAGTCTGGGGACCCCTCAGGCACGTCGGAGGGCTGTTAGTCTCCATAGTCAGTGTCCTTCCTGTGTGGGAAGTAGACACCTCTTAGGAAGCCTTGGTTTCTCCCAAGTGTTTCTGGTCCTTCCCCATCTTGAGTTTGGGTGGACATCTCATGCTGCATTTGACTAGATGTTTATCTCAGTCCTTCATGGAGCATTTGAAACTCAGAAACCTGGACTTATCAGCAAATCCCACCAACTCTGAATTTGACCCCCAGGAATTCAGTAGTTACCCCCGTGACCTTGACATCTTTGAGCACTCTTCCTTCTCACAGATACATTACTCTTTCTCAGCCACATTTCAGCATCAGGCAGAATCTTCTGTATAGGCTTTCGTCTTCAGGAATTTTGTGTGAGGATGTCCATTCCCATTTGTCATATTAAGAAAAGCACATAATGGAGACTTGACCCTTTTGCCTTGTAAGGTCTCCATGTGACTCTTACTGCCCATGGAGTTACTCCATCTTATTTTGTTTCTTCTCCCAGATGGTCCAGTAGCATCACCTGCTCAGGAAGCTGGGCTGATCCCAGTCTCTTGGGAGATAAGACGAGGAGCCAGGGCTGGGACCTGCAGCCCTGTCAGGTCTGGCTGGGTCTTCCCATGACTTTCATCTCAGCACGTGGTGGCATTGGTACATACCGTTCTTTGTCCATATTGTGACACCGTCATCTTTTCTCGACAGGCAGGTCCCAGCATGAGTGAGTGTCGGCACTCCCCTGAGGTGTCTTCCCCCCGCCCTGTCTCCACCGAGTCACCCCACACGTCACAGTGGGGAAGGGCACTGGGGTCATTCTTGTTGCGCTGCATGAGTCCCTTAAGAAGACACTACTCACAGATGCAGTTGGAAGAGAAGCGATTCTTTGTGGCTTGCCATAACTTGCCATTCATCTGCTCATGCAAAGGCTTGAACTGTCATGTTGGCCACACGGTCCTGCCCTCATGGGTTTTACTTTCTACTCTAGGAGGAGGCAGATAATTAACATAGAAGCAAAAAACAGTGACTTCCAGAGAGAAGGATAAGTGATAGGAAGAGAATGGGGCAAAGTGATGGCAGGAAGAGAAGAGGGGGCTGTCCGCATCTCCTGGGAATGGTCAGTTGCTTAACGAGGGCTGGCCTGAGGTTTAAGAGAATTAGGAAGCCTTGCTCCTGCCTCCTGGATGAAAATACAGTGCAGTGCCAAGGAGGAGATGCCCCAGTCATTACAAGCCATCCACCTTGTTTCCCACCAAACCCCGCGTCATTCTAGCCAGGAGTGGCCCTGCAGGGGAGGCAGGGAGGTGAGGCTATGAACTTCTCTCTTCCTTGAGCGCTGCCTCTCTCCATGGACGCCTTCCCGTGCACATACATACATTGTCGACTCTTAGCTAGGTCAACCAATTCTCAAGGAAGACATAAGAATCCAAGGACAAGGACACAGCCCACAGGGTCCTGGGAGCCCCAGGGAGAGTCATCCCTCCTGGTAAAGAAGAGAAGACAGCTGCCTTTTCCAAAGCTCACCCTCAATACTGATCACACTTAGCAACGTACTTCTTAAACAACATCTGCTTTTAAGTAAGCAGATACTCCGAAACACGCCATGATTCATGTAATTTTGGAATGGTTATTTTGGTGCAGTTTGTCAATTTGCTATGCCATACTGTTTTTTGATCGTTTGTTTGTTTTCCAATGTAAATAGCACAGCCCACATAAATGAGCAAAACTCTCACCATCTGAGTTTTTGATTATTCTTCCTGACTTATTTTATATTGATGTGCTTCCGGCTATGAAGACGAACTTGCTCTTCATTCCCTGCTCTGAGCCAAGATTTGTGTGTTAGTTACACTCAGCACAATTCGTGGGGTTTTGGCGAGGTCTTAAATAGCTGTTTGACATTTTGAAATATGCTACCAGCCCTTCCTTCCGAAAAGTGTGGAGCATGGTTGTGCATAGTTTTGCCTTTCTGGGGTTAGCGTTTGCATTCGAGTGTAAGGAGTGGGTAAAGAGAGGTGTAGGCAAAGAACCATCATTGTTTAGATCACCCCAGCTAAATGCTCCAAGAGTTAGTGTGCGTAGACTCAAGAGAATAGTTTTGAATGAACCATATATCTAAGTCATGTGTGGGACAACCTCAGCTTAAGAGACATGGTTTAAACTGGCCCGACCTTGCCCATCTGGGACATATAGGTTTATGAGCACTTGGGGTTGGGGCAGTTTAAACAGCTAGTGAGTAGTGGGGTGAGGGTCAGTGGATGTATAAATAGTCATGTTATCTCTTCTGTGTAGGGTAGAATCAGAACACACATACACCATGAATAGTGTAAATTAAATAGGTTAATATAATAAGCCTAGAGAGTTGCTAAGACATCCCTTAGGGCTGAGTTCACTCTTGCCAATATCTTGAATCTCACAGTAAAACATCTGCTGAGTAATGTGTGGTGGGAATGATGCAGAGGATCGGACTGTAGGAAATTCTGTTTGAAAGTTAATTAGGTTTGTCCCAGGTGGTCTTTCTCTTAAAATAGGATCCCCTGGAGACCTGGATTTTCACACATAAATCAACACGTAAATATCTGCAACACCAAATAACAAATCCCTATAAACTTCATTCTTATGTGGACATTAACTCAGCTCATCACACTGGTTAGATTTTGTCAGATTTCTGAAATTCTGCAATAAAATGCTTTGGTGTTGATGCTTATAGCTTTTGGGTTGGCAACTGTCAGTTCATTGGTCAGTTCATTCCAGTCTTGCTGAATCTGGCAAATTATTGCTTCCAGAGAATCGGGGAGTACTTTAGCCTTGGGAGAAGCAAGAACACTATGCAGTCCTAACATCTACTTTTGGGCACCATCATGTACCATGAAGACTTGTAGCTACAAAAGTCTAGGCACGGGGAACCCTTTGAGGGATGCTTGTATAATTATTTCAAATCATTATGCAGGGAACCATGAAGGCAGACATATACCACCCTCCTGGGCCACTGTCCCATTTCTAAGACAACCATGTGTCCTTCACTCTGCAATCATTGCGAGCCAAAAGGGCCAATCTCAAAGCCATTATAACATCCAACCTCCATTTCCAAACTCTGAGGGACCATCAGGAGTAGGAGAGAGGGGCTTTGCTGAAGTCGTAGGCTGCTAAAATCCACAGAAGGGTGTGACATCAAGCCCATAGTACTGTTCCTGGCCAAGTTTTGTGAGGCACCACTGCCACCAGAAGGGACCCTCCCCCTCTGCCTCCAAAGTCTATTTTGGGCTGGGAACTCCACTCTGCATTTTCTTCTCTTATGCATATAGATTTCTAATATGTTATGTGAAGGCTTACAACTTAAGGTCTACAAAGCAACAGGAGTGTTTTCCTTGATGAGTTTACAGCAGGAAAACACGAACTTACCATGGAATTCCTGGAGAGGACAGGTCTAAGGTGCTCTTAGGTACCACGCCACTTCCACATAGAAGCACAACTGTTCTCCTGGTGAAGGGCATTAAAGACAGGGATGGGCAGCTGCTTTTGAAAAGTCAGCCGGCATAGCAGATCCCACATTTGGTCACACACTCCTTGAACTGAACTGTCATGACCTACAGACACATTAAAAAATAGGCCTTTTGTTTTCTTTTCACTGCATTTGGATTGCTTCCTCAGAAGGGTGAAAGGCCCTTAACAAAGTTGGTCCTCAGTCAACTGACAAGAGAATCGACCCTTAAAGATGAATTCCAAGCCCAAGATGACATGGAATGGCTTGAGGTTCAGCGAATGTTTCAGAGACCCCCCCACTCCCGCCCCGGTGTTTGTTCTGCTCGGTGGGAAGACAGAACAGCATCCATGGCATCCGCTGCTCCCTGAAACACTCACCAGTCATGGTGAAAGGGACATGTGGGAACTTGTGAAGTTTTGGAATGAAAAAGAGATTTGGGGGAAACATGTGACCAGCTTTGGGCTGCAGGTAATTGTTTTCTTAAAGACTAGAGTTTTGTTTTGTTTTCCCTTTCTTCTGGCAGCCCCGTTTGGATCATTTCCTTCTCCCACCTTCCCTACAAAAGCAAGATGGCGGGTGCTGGAGCCCAGAACTCGGTTACCCTTAGTTAAAATGACTCAAATGAATAGCAGAACAGTAACAACAAAGACTTCCCTGAGCTTTAACAACCTCAACTTGTCATTTAAGTTGTTTAAGTTTACTTAACTTTGGATTGAGGTATGGATCAGCAAGAGATTAAGTCTCTCTACACATGCTATTGATCAGGACTCTTCTCAAACATGAGTTAGACCCAGAAGTGTTAAACTGGACATTAGAGGAAGCATGGATCATATTTTAAAATTATTTTTACATTTTTTTCCCAGAAGGAGTAAATGTTTACTGCAAAACATTTAGAAACTATCAATAACCAAACAAGGGAAATATCTGAAATCCTTCAACTGTTGTTTCATTTAATGGAAACAGTTTGTTCAGCGCTGAACCGGTGGGGACCAATTGCAGAGATCTGTCCATGGTTGCACAGTCAAGTCAACAAATCTGGCTCCTATGTATGTTTTATACAAAAAAAGTCCAATTAGCTTTTGAATGCCTCTTTGCCGGTTTAACTTGTCACTGACTAAACTCACCATCGATCATTAGAGTGCCACTGGGAGAGGAAAAGGCAGTCAACCATTTGGATGTTTTGCTTTCAAGTCACTGGGCACACCTGGGCATTAGGGTGGGATAAATCAGAATACCCAGAGAAACATCCAGATTATTGGCTGGATTTTTCACATGGGGCATCTATGTGACACATGTCTGGGAAACAGAGGGATCCATTTCTATTTTCCACATTCCTAGTGCATCTGAATAACACTTGAATTTGCCAGGTCTAGTTACATACATTTAAAGACGGGCCCATCTCTCTCCTCCTCCTCCCCAGCTCACCCATGGAACTGGAAAATCCACAGACCATGAACCTGAACCACAGGACAAGAAATTAAATGCTGATGGCCACAGTGGCCTATTTTCACAGTTTTAAGTTAAATGTTGTAGAACTTTATTTTTCCCCCTTTCCTCATGTATAGTAAAGCTGGGTTTATTTTGATTTTCCTAAATTATTTTCTGATACAATAAACTGTTAACTGTTTATTTATACTTTTACATGGAGCACTTGTTATTTTTCAACAGCAAAACAAAAGCCTCTCTGTTTAAGTGTTATACATATATATACCACAGCTGTCCTTATAGACATATTTATATGCCATCTTCTTGAAAGTTAAACTATTGTAGTTTACTGTTGTGTTTTTCTTTAAATGCATACCATAATCATGTTAATAAACAGAAATGACATGATATATTTGAGTGGGGGTGGGGGGCTGGGTGTGATTTCCAAACAGGTTAACTTTTATTCCAGATTTTTTTAAGTTGTTTCTGTATCTCAAAGCTATGTATTTGAAAAACATTGTACATGCAACACCTATATCAACTTTCCTGTGTATATTTAGTACTCTGATGTTGCTATTAAAAAAAAAAAAACATAATATGGAAAAAAAATGAGAAAAGAATTGCCATGAGTTGAGGCCATGGCCTCAAAAGGGCTTTTTAAAAAAATATTATTTGTTCATTTATTTTTTTTAACAATATTATCTGAGACTAACTCTAAGAATATGGGCATTCGTGTTTCTGTGCCATAGTTCACAGATTCTAAAATCTCCTCCCCGGATCTGCATTATTTTCAAGACAAAGCTTTCCTACTTCAACGAGTAAGAAAACATTTCTGGATCTCCATGTGTGGGCCCTGGGGTTGGGTATAACTGAGTCTGGACCAACGGAGACCGTCCCACAGTGTTGTGCTTGGGACCACAAGCATCTGCAAGAGCAGGCCTGGGCATTTCCATTGCACTCTTATGAACATTTTGAGTCCAGCTCACATCTGCAGAGTTTCCTGCAGAAGAAACCACCTCCTAGGGAAAAGATGGGCCCAAAGCTTGTAATTGTGTGCCTAGGCCGAGGCAAGAAATTCCAAAGGGCCTCCATTATTGGAGCCAGGGGATACATGGAACGCACAGAATTTACAGAGGGCGAAAGACAGGTTCACATGAGGCTATTTATGTGTGAGTAAGGGTCCTGCAGCCAGCGCAACAATCCTTAACCACAGGCAATTTTGGCCCCAGGGATGCCCCTAGACCAGCTGACACTAAGGCTTAGTCTAAGAAAGCAAGAACAATAAGGCCTTCTTTTCAGTAAAGCTATGCTCCTCAGCCCCAGTGCATTCTACATCTGCTAAGCATCTTTGGCCATGTCTGAGGTATTTTCACATATTTGGAATTATTTGAACATATGAACATACCATGAATGTCATACGCATCAGTGATTGTCCCATTTAATGGATCGGACAGACCAAGGCACCATGAGGGCACATAGCTTGTGAACCTCCTCTAGCCCAGGATGGGTGGGGCTACACCAGACCCAGCACCTCACCCGGTCCACCCCTATTCAACCGAAACCTCACCCAACCCCACCCCCCAGAGAAACGTGTCTAAGGCATGATTAACTTATTGCTAAGTTTTCTGGTTCTCTTTATTGGGTGAAGCCATTGCCAAGGCCAAAGACAAGCCCCAGAAAGACAAGAAGGATGGAGCTGGGAATCATGGTCCTAGGGATCAGTCAACACAAAAGAGCTGATGTGCACATCAGGACCTCAGCCAAAGGTCTGCAGAGCTGCAGAAAGAAGGTCTAAAGAATCTTTTCTTAAAAGGAAAACATTTAAAGATGCAGATGTGCAAAAAATTGAAAGCATTCCTTGCAACTAGTGTTGAGCATTATTTACCTCTAATTAGCTCAGGAAAGCAAGTGGCACTCTGTCTCCTACCCCCACCCCATAACCACTGCAGAATCGATACACAATTTACATGTTGCCTTCTCCAGCACACAGGACCCATGGTGACACGCAAGCTTCCTTTCTGTCTTACCTTGGAGTGGTGCCTTTGTCTTTGGTTCTTATGCACACCCCAGGAGCTTCCATTTGTTTCTGAAGCTGTGAGCTGCCAGATGGCTGAAGTGACCACGGGCTCCCCAGGGAAAACCTCTCCTGAATCAGTGATGGGCTTAATGCCCTGAGACACATTGATGAATGGGATACATAACTGTCTTTAACAAGCAGAAAAAATAATACCACTTTGGTCATTGAATTGATTTAAACAAATCAACAGCCTGGATACCATTAAAATAAACTCAATTTGCTCACCAGTGAGAGGGGGAAATTGGGATTCTAGTATCCATTTACTAGTGCATAAAGCTCTTGCTTTTGAACTGAAGCCAAGAAAATAAATAGGGGGACCCAAAATGGCTGAATGAATTTGGCAGAGTCGACTATGATGGTTTTCCAAATATACAAACATAACAGAAGCCTCCTGGTGCTGGACAATAGCTAGAGAGGCTTCCCTCCAGTCGCAGGGAAGATGGGCTGAGCATCCCAGGGATGTGGCGTGTTACACAGGATCTCGTTAGCAAGTGTCCCCACCAACTCTGGACCAAGAAGGCAGGAACATAGGTTTGAGGGAAGCTGGGGAGCTCCATGTCATTTCCTGCAAGAGAAAGCCAATTCAGGAGTCTAACAATCAAAGGTGTGTTTTGGGTCTGCTACAAAACCAGCCAAAGGAATGGCTCAGGCTGAGAAAGACTGCAGGCTTCTAGATCCCACAGCCCACAGGGGCTCTCTAGTTCATGCATTAGCTTCAGAAGCAAGAGCGTGGGGTCTAAGAAAGTGTGATAGGCCCCTTTAGGACAGTGTTCTCATCAAGGGCAGACTTTGCTCCCCCTACAACCCCCTGGGAGACATCTGGTATTGGTTATCACTGCAGCTGGGGAGGGCAGGTGTGCTGGCATCTGGCGTGTAGAGCCCAAGGAAGCTGCTACACCTCCATCATGCACAGGACAGTGCCCCCCGCCCCCAGCAAAGAATGATCGGGCCCCAAATGGGAACAGTGCCTACGTTGAGAAACCCTGATTTAGGGGAATTATGGTTTGCCTCCCTTCTGCAGAGGGTAATTTCAAATAGACCAGATGTTGGTCATTCAAGACATCTGGTCTACCACAGTTGGCTCCCAGAACTGACCCACACTGAATATTCCCTAAAACAGCAACTTGGTCAGGAGGCAGTCGAGGCATCCCCAGAAGTGAAGCATAGGCTCCCTTTCCCCTGTTTTGTTTTGTTGTTGTTTGGTTTGGTTTTGGGTTTTGATTTTTAACCTAGATTATTGGTTTGCTGTGGCTGCTGGAACAAAATACCACAAACTGGGTGGCCTAGAACAACAGGACATTAGAGTCTTTCAGTTCTGGAGGCCAGAAGTCCAGAATCAAGGGATGAGCAGGACTGTGCTCCTTCAGAAGGTTCTGGGGGATCATCTACCCCGGGCCTCTCTCCTGGCTTCTGGTCTTTCCTTGGTTTGTGGCAGCAGAATTCCAATCTTCCTGTGGTGTTCTCCCCTGTGTGTGCACATGTGTGTGTGTGTGTCCAAATTTCCCCTTTTCATTAGGACTCCAGTCATTTTGATTTAGGGCCCCACTCCAATATGAGCTCATCTTAACTTGCTATAGCTACAGAAGTCCTATTTCCAAATAAGGTCTCCTTGTGAGCTACTGGAGGCTAAGACTTGACCATGTGACACAATTCAGCCCAGAGCATCAGGGAGTCAGAGGGACATGCCATCACTAGTCTGAAATCTGCGCTCCCTTTCCTTGTTCTGTATCTGCCCTAAGAAAGAGTAGTGGGGCTGGCAGGTGAGTCCAGAAAGAGGTTCGAGCTCTTTCCCCTCCCCACGTGAGGCTAGGGGCTGGTCCAGGGAAGACTGGAGCAGTGGTGGCACCACCTCTTCCTTCTGCGGCAGCTGGGTTTCTAGTTGGAGGCCCAGCTGGTCTTCGGAAGGAGACACTACTTCCTTTTTAAAGTAACTGTCCCCAGAATAGTGTTTTTGTTTTGGTTTCAGGTTGCCAGACAAAGGTGAAGCAGCTGCCACGGGTATATGCTGTCATAAAACTTAAAAAAAGGGTAACTCTGAATACATCATTCTGCACAGGGAGCAGCTGCCAATGCAGAGATGTGCCTCTTTTTTTCCCCGTGTTTGCATCTGTGATTCCTTATTTCTTCTCACTTCATCCCTGACGTTTGGAACTCCCTATTCTGCTCCTGCATGCTCCACCCTGCAGCATCACGGTGTGCCCCATTAGGATCTGCTGCACTGATCAAGAAGGAGGCAAACACTTTTGTCAACTTGGCCTGTGATCCAGTGGGTTCTTCCCCACATTTTCCCCAAGACAGTCTGGATATGGAAAGGACCTTCTCCTCTCGGATCTGTCCAGACCCTGTGCTTTGTGCTCCCTCTTCACCACATCTCTCTGTATTTCCTAACTATCAGGCTTTGAACTTGGCTGAAATGATGCAGCCAAATCTCTGGCCTTCTAAGCAGCAGTTCTCCAGGCTTGCAGGGTTTGGAGAGTGAAGTTGGAGGTGCCAGAGCCGGAGGCAGGGGCGAGATGGTGCAGAAGAAACTGCATCCCAGCTGCGACACAGAGTGAGTCTATACTTGAGCTGCTCTGGCTCTTGCCCGTCTGCTCCATCCCTCATCCAGGAGGCCTCTGGACCTCAACTTGGTGCTGGAGAGATGCTAGGGTTGGTTCACTTTTTCTCTTTGGCTTGGTAACGCATCTTGACAAGAACCAGCTGTGTGGACATCTGGCTGATTGCTGTCGAGTCAATCGCCCTGAGTGTGGTCACTGAGAACACTTCCACACAAACAAGAACTTCTGAAAAACTACTAGATAATGAGTTTTTGATAATGACACTACATGAGCTGTAGACATGGGCTAGATCTTCCTAGGAACACAAAGCAGCTCCAACGGGTCTCATTAACACCAGCAGGCTTGGTGGGTCTTGTCATCACCAAAAGCCGCTAGTCAGGAGAGCACTCAAGCATTCTGAGAATGCTTCATCCTTGTCTTATGGAAGTCTTTGTTCTGTGTTGAGGTGGTTCAGTCTGTGACCTGGCTTATCATGCATCCTCCCCAGTCAGCAAGGGGCCACCATTATACTATATCGCTTTGGGTCATGGAGAAAAAAAATAATGAATTGTTATCCTGAGCTGAACTTTGTTCTTCCCATGAGAGAAGAGATCACACCACAATTGCCCCCAAGAATGAGGCAGACACCTGATTCCCTAAACCAGACCCTTGCCAAGCTGCCATACCAGGCACTGTGCATGAGTAATGGTTGGGGTGTGAGCGTCCCTCAGCCCAGGTCCTTATATATGATAACATTATGCAGAAAGTAATGAGAAGCATTTGAAGGGGCGGCTCACTTTGGGATTGAATTACCGCTTAAATCAAACTGACAGTGGGCAGGGGGTTTGTGGAACGAAATTAAGGAGGAGGCTGTATTTCAGTTGGGAAGCCCTGGGTGCTTTCCAGGAGAGCGGGGCTCCTCTAAATGAAAAACAACTCTGAGCTCCCCTTCCATTCTCTGTGATTTATCTGAGCCGAAGAGGCTTGTTTGAATGGCTCCGAATGCTCTTTTCAAAGAGCAAATGAACATCTCATTCTGGAATCAATGACAAAGGAAACAGACTTGGAAGGATGTGGCACGGGGGGAGAGCATGGGGGGCAGTGGGGAGTTTTACATCTTCCAAGGAAGCCCCAGCTCAGGTCAGGCTGGAGGGGAGTGTGGAGGGGAGCTCCATGGTCACGGTGAATGGGAAGTGTGACGCTTTTCTTCGGAATATCAACAGGCATAGACCTGTCTCCTGTGGTTGGGGGGGCAGGGGCGGTGCATATGGCCAGGGGCCAAGGGGCCAGGGGCCAAGGGGCAAAGGTAAACCAGCCAGGGGAATATGAGAGAGACCGTGCCAATTCAGACCCAACCTTTCCCAGTCGGGTCCCACTGGCCCCCAGACCACCTCTGTGTTGGACATGTCTTCTCTTCCTGCCTGTCCAACCAGGTAGCAGATGCTTCACTTACAAATCAGAATTTTCTACTTATTTTTCTGTAAGGGAGGTCAAAGACGAAGCGTCAGTCTTGCTGACGAAAGGCTCTTTTTGACAGTCAAGGCTCTGCCAACCCCCCCAAGGGTGTGGCTACCAAAGTGAGCAACATCTTGCAATGGTCCACATTCCCCTTTTGTGTCATGTTATCACATAGAAGCAAGAAGGCACAATGTACCCCCGTGGGGCAACGTGCTGGAGACGAGGAGGGAAAGAAGGAACTGCCTTGAGGCCAGAGGGTGTGCAGCCCTCCAAGGGGACCTGAACTTCCCCCTCCTCCTTCATGGTGCCGCCGCAAGAGGGACAGAGCCCTTCCTGACCACAGATCCAGCACCAAGCATACCACTTCATCGCCTCATTTACCCCTCACAACCACACTAGGAAGGAGGCATTAGTGTCATTCCAGCCTTACAGATGAGGGACCTGAGACAGAGAGGTGAGTAACTCATCCACGGTCACACATGCTGACCTGGACCCAGTGGTCCTACTCTAGCGCCTATCTACTCACCACTCTGATAAGCCACTTGCCAAGGAAGTCACTCCAGAATGTCACTTGCTGGTGGTGGCTGGGTGGATCCTGCAAAGTCCTCTGGAGGAGAGGTCTTCTTCGACCAACATTCCTGGAGGACTTGTAGGTTCTGGGAAGAAGACTCACTGACAGGTGCAGGAGGGATACTGAGTCAGATAGAATCCAAATGTGCAGTCCAAGACAGCGTGTGCTTCACACATATGAAATTTACAGATAAGTGGGCCTGGGAGACCTGAGGGGTCCAACAGGAGTGAGGATGCCACACCACATCTGTTTGACTCTCTAGGTCACCTGACCAAGATTTGCTAGTGGACCACGGGAGCTAACATCCAGTGGGAGAAGGAAGGAAAGAAGGACCAAGGGGGTAAATTCTTCTCTTTTCTTCCCCCAGTGTGTCTCTAGAGAAGCCCTACCTGACAAAGCAACCCCCCTGTGTGTTTGGGGGAAGCCGTGGCCAGCACGGTAACGCACCACCATCTTGCATTCATTTCCCTTTCACATCACCTCTCTTCCCCCACCCCAACTGACGCACTTCTAGAATCTACCCCCTCCAATAAAAGCATCAGCACTGAAGTCCCCCTCAAGCTGGTTTCTAGGAAACCCAAATGAAGATAAAGCTGGGTCTTGGAGGGAAAGTATGGCTTCAATGTGTAGGGGGTAGGTGGGAAGGTTTCCCAGCTTAGTGGCAACATGAGACAACCTGAAGGAGACCCATCTGCTACAGAGGTTTGTCCAGGGTATCATTTCGATGAGGTTATGGAGATAGGTCCGGGCCTTGAAGGATGGATTCAGACATTCACACTTCATTCTGTGGACCAGTGGGACACATTCAATTGTCATACACTGGATCACCTGAACAAGAAGTTCACATTCAGACTAAATGGCTCTGGTTTTGGAAGGTGTCCCAGGTGAGCCCTATATACCCCACTGGGGCAGAATCATTTCTTCAGGTGATGAGGAGCCACTGGGGCTTTGAGCAAAGGGCTTACAAGGACAGAGCAGAGTTTGGGGAAAAGGATGCAGACAGTGGGTTGGAGGGAAATGAGACCCAAGCCAGTAGTCAGCCAAGGGAAAAGGCCACCCAAGGCAGAGCCATGGCTCAGGGGGAGCATCCGTGGGAGGAACAGAACATGGAGCTGTCTCCATGGCCATCTGGGATGCTTGCCAGGAAGCTAGCTGTCCATGCTGGAAATGTCCACACACAAGGCTGTGTCAGGCACAAATCCCAAAGGTGGTGGGGCTGGGTGGGGGTGGAAGGTTTTTTGGTATGATCTTGGAGTAAACAGACACTAGGGATCCAGCCAGGTTCAGAGAGCCCCATTGTCCCAGACTGCTGCTACCTCTCACCCACCACCCACTGGGACTCCTGTCTCTGCCTGGCAGGGGGGTGGCCCAGAGAAGGAAGGGACATGTGCCAGTGAGTAAAGAAGGGTCTTGGGATGTGTTTGGCTGAACAGAGATGAGGGGAGCTGGAGCAGAGTGTGGGGGCTGCCCAGTGCCAAGGAAGGCAAGGGGATCACCAAGGCCCCATCACTGGGGAGCCCCATTCTCCCCACAGGCCATCTGTCTTCCTCAGAATTGGCTCTGCAACCACCCTTCTCTCCATCCCTCCTGCATCATTCTGATCAAGCTGCACCCCCTTCACCCCATCCACCACTGGCCTGCCCAATCGCCTCTCCTGCCCATCACAAAGCTGGCCTTAAATATTTCCTGACAAAAATCTCCAGAGCCTCCAAACCCATTCATTTCCTGTCTTTGTGTTAGTCCTGGGAAACAGCTGGGGTTTTGTTTCATCTACTCACCCAGGAATGAACCCCCTTGAATTCAATTTTTGCCGAGAAAAGAGCATTCCTTTGGAAACTGACAACCAGGAGAAGTTATATTTTATTCAGTAAAAGATAAAGCCTAATTATTTTATGGGTATTTCCTACCTTCCCCTTGATGGTGGCTTCTTACTTCTCAGGTGCAACCAGATTCTCTGGATCTACTTTAATTATTGGTTAGACCGACCTGTGGTTTTCTCCCAAAGCTTTTCTTCTGTCATCTGTGCCAGTCTGAGAGCCAACCAGGGGGAAACTCATCACCAAAAGAGGACTTCTTCTTTCCCCTTTCATTAAGGTTTGGGTTCTGGCCGGTGATGGGTGTAAGAATATCAAACGTCACCAAAAGCATATAAATTGAACTGCCAGGCACCGGGAGGCCCTGTGCTGGGTGTCTGGGAGAGGGAACCTGCCTCTGTCCTCTTGCCTGGCTGTGTGCCGGAAGCACAGGCATGAACTCTGCAGCTCCTTGCCTGTAGCCGGGGATTTGGGGCTGAGCACAGAAGGAGCCAGAAGGAGAACCTGCCCAAGCAAGACCTAACAATGTCAACTTCTGAAAATATGGTGGGACAATGGCCAAATCAGGGGCATATCTTTTACTGCTGTAACCCTTCTGTTGGCATCTCATCGATCCCCTGTTTATCTTCAGATAAGGGGGGTGGGAGCTTTTCCTCTTGTTTCTGACACTGGAGTAAGATAACCCAACGCAGGAGAATCAAGTGAAGGGGTCTCCAAAGCCTGGATGCTTCCTGCCAGTGGGAAGCTGCCCTCATCCCTCAAAAGACACCAGATTGGACAGGCTGCTCCCTACCTTCCTAGTCTTTTCATCCCCCTTCCCTATTCATCTTATGAGTAGGGAACAGTGTCTATCACTGACATAGTAGTACTCAAGGAAGTGGTAGCTGCAGCAGGTGACATCTGTTGAGCATGTACCTCGTCCACACCTGATTCTGGCCTGAATGGGCAGTGCAAGATGAGGTCAGTAGCTTATTGCTACATAACAAGCCACCCCAAATCTAGTGACTTAGCACAAAAATGCTCATTTTATTTTTATCTCTAAGTCATCTGGGTTAGCTGGGTGGTTGTCCCTCAAGGCCTCTCACCTGGTGGCAGTCAGATGGTGGCTGGACCTGGAATCCTCCAAAATCCTCATTCATAAGTCTGGACCTGAGTTGGGGAGCCCTGAACAGCTGGGGCTCCTCAGGCATCTCTCTTTATCTCTGTGTGGTCCCCCTGTGAGCTTTAGTTTCCTCATCTCTAAAATGGTACTGATAATACGAACCATCTTATGGGATTGTTGTGAAGTTCAAACCAAGCAGGTAAACACCTGAGAAATATTAGCTATTATAGTGATAATCATCTTCATTAGCAGGGAGATTTGGGGGCTACAGGAAGTCTTTAGACACTTGATAGCTATTATTGGAATATAAGATAACACTTGCCTACACAGATTCAGAGGGAAGACTGAGACCAATGGGTGCAAGCTGTATAGAAGAAGATTCTGGTGCAATCTGGAACAATAAAATAGTCTGGAAATGGGACAGGCTGCTATGACAAAGATTAAATTCCCAGTTGTAAGTGGGTTCAACACAACCTATCTGATTATTTACTAGGAAGTGGCAAAGGGACATATGCCCTGAACGGAAGATTAACCAAGTTACTTCTAGATCTTTTGTAGCTCTGACTTTCTATACGTCTCTAAGTCTGTTTTGGGTCCATTGATGGGATCAAGAACCTACAATGTAAACATCACTCTTGTTTAATTATCTGGCCATTCATTTATTCAGCAAATATGTACTGAGCATCCTGCAGGTGCCAGATCCTGTGCCAAGCACTGATGAATGGAGGTGATTGTAGCAGCACCAGGAATACATGGGACACACAAGCATCATCCTAGGATCTAACAGAGGATGTAGACAATTATGAAACTGAGAAATAGGAGAAATACTCCCCAGGGAAAGAAACCCAGGGGGAGGACACCAAACCTCATCTGTAGAAGAGGTGAAAGGGAAGGCTTTCTGAAAGAAGGAATGTCTGATTTGAGAACTGAAGGATGAGTAGATGTTTGGAAACAAAGTATAGCTGGTGGGGGGTGAAGAAAAGTGGTCCAAGAAGAGGGAACAGTATGCAAGATGAGAGAATGTGGTGGAGGGGGTTAATATGGCCCTGCAAGTACCCAGGACATGGGATATGGAGGGGACTGGACATATTTGAAGAGCCCTGCAGATCGTTGTGGGGTCCTCTTTGCCTCTGACATACATGTTATCACCCAGCCTCCCACAACAGTCTCATTTAGAAAGCTATTCTGGGGTGGATGAGGGCCTGTCCCAGTAAGGATGAAGTAGAAACAGAGAGAAAAGAGTGGACTTAAAAGATCTTTGAGGAAGAATTGGCATGGCTTGAAACTGGAATTGATTTTAAAGAGATGGACAATTAAGTTAATGTTTAAAGATGACCAAGATTTTGACCTTAGCAGACAAAGGGGAACTAGAAGGGAGAGCAGATGGGAAGGGAAAGATAAGGGGAACACGTGACTCAGAGATGATGGCAGGGCAGGGGATGTCTTCTAGGTAATTAGAGACGAGAAGCCAGACATTTAAGAAAAGGCTGGGCTGGATTTACTGACTCAAGGTTGAGCAGAAAGATAAATCTCTGCTTTCACCAATCCAGAGTAAATGGTATAAGACTTGTACTCCTATAAGAAGAAACTAAAAAACTGGATGAAACATATGAAACATCAGAGAACTGGCAATGTAGGACTGTAATCTATAAAAGAAGCAACCAGTGAGGTAACTGTTTTCTCCCTAGGGGTACTTCCCATCCTGTGGCATAAGGAGGGGAACCAAGCAGACGGCAGGCTCACTGAGGTGAGGACAGAGAAACTGGAATTGGTGGGAGCTCAGAAGTGGAGAGAAGAGAGTCGTGTTGAAACAAATAACTCAAGAAATCTGCCTAGAGGTTCTCAGGAGTGTATTGCTAAATACTAAGCAGCAAAGGGTAACATTCTGTAAGACTTCTAAAGAACTACCAAGACCCTGCAAAGCAAACATTTTCTGAAATCCACATAGTATTCCTGGAATCCTGAACTCTGATCAGCCAGAGTGGAGTTGCTTAACATCTGTGACACTCCAGAGAGATTCCAGAGTTATGTCTCATTAGTAAGGCTGAATTGCCATAGATAAAAGGCTACTCCAGACTTGTCCTGTAAGAAATTAAAAACAAGTCCCAAAAGGATCACATTGATCCACAAGTAACCCAACTGCACCTAGAACAAAACTCAGTGTATTCTAAAAGGTAACAAAATGCAGACATTCAACAATGTAATAGTCAAAATGTCTAGCATCCAATAAAAAATTACTATGTATGTGCAGAAGCAGGATAATGTAACCAATTACATGTAGAAAATATATATAATAGAAACAGATCCAGAAGTCACAGAGATGATGGCATTATCAACCAGTCTTTCAAACAGTAATTGTAAATATGCTCAGGGGTATGACAGGGAAATATGAAAATAATGAGACAGTAAAAGATATTAAAAAAGTAGCAAGTGGAACTTCTAGAAGCTGAAAAATAAAATATCTGAAATAAAAAAAATTCTCTGGATCAGCTTAGCAGCAGATTAAATGCTTAAGAAGAAAGAATCAGTTAATTCAAAGATACAGAAGTAGGAATTATCCAATTGAAACACAGAAAAAGAAGAAAGGCTGAAAAGAACTGTAAAAGCTTCAATGACCTGGAGGGCAAAAATCAAGTCTTGTATGTAACATATGTATGATCGGGGTCCCAGAAGGGGATGAAAAAGGGTCAGAAAAATATTTAAAGCAGTAAATGTTGAAAATTTCCTAATATGATAAAACTATAACCCACGGGTCTAAGCAGCCTCACAGATCCAGCACAATAAGCATAACGAAAGCCACACAAAGGCACACTGTCACCCAGTTCCTGCCACCCAGTGGCAGAGAAAATCTTAAAAATATTCAGAGTAAGTAAAGATATGTCCCATACAGGGGAACAAAGTGAAGATTTACCACAGATGTCTCATCAAAAACAACGCAAGACAGAAGACGCTGGAATGACATATTTAAAGAGGGAAATAAACACTTTTGGAGACAACAAAAGCTGAGAGAATGTGGGGCCGGTAGGTTCATACTAGAAATGTTCAACGTTCTCAGGCTGAAAGGAAATGATAACAGGGAGACTCAGATCTATACCAGAAATGGTAAATATGTGGGTAAATCTAAAATAAGCTCTTTTCATCTTGCTTTTTAAAAATATACTTTATTGTTTCAATTGAAAAAAGAAAAACCTGTAGTGTTCTGTAGAGTTTGAACAAGTAGAGAAGCAAAACATTTTACAGACTATTATCTTTCATTAATATATGTGCAAAAATCTTTAATTTCAAGAAATCAAACCCAGGGGGCACCTGGGTGGCTCAGTTGTTAAGCGTCTGCCTTCGGCTCAGGTCATGATCCCAAGGTCCTGGGATGGAGCCCCGCATCAGGCTCCCTGTTCGGCGAGAAGCCTGTTTCTCCCTCTTCCACTCCCCCTGCTTGTGTTCCCTCTCTCACTGTCTCTCTCTGTCAAATAAATAAATAAATCTTTAAAAAAAAAAAAAAAAGGAATCAAACCCAGGCATATGTACAGAGGATGACACCACCTGGTGCTCATCCCAGGAAAGAGAGGTTGACTTAATATTCAAAAACTCAATAGATATTTCACTATATTGACAGAAAAAAGAACATGCAAGGGTGCCTGGGTGGCTCAGTTGGTTAAGCGACTGCCTTCGGCTCAGGTCATGATCCTGGAGTCCCGGGATCGAGTCCTACATCGGGCTCCCTGCTCAGCAGGGGGTCTGCTTCTCCCTCTGCCCTCTTCCCTCTCGTGCTGTCTCTCATTCTCTCTCTCTCAAATAAATAAATAAAATCTTTAAAAAAAAAAATTGCAATCCTTTCAGTGGTTTAGTAAAAATCTTTTGACAAAATTCACCACTCATAATGTTAAAAACTCTTAGCAAAGTAGAAATAGAAGGAAACATTCTCAACTGATAAAGGGGTTTCCAAGAAAACCCCAACCAACCAAAGTGTACTGTTAACATGAAAACCTGAACATTTACAGGAATGTAGGAATCACGTCCGTTCTCACCATTTCTAGTCACTGTTTTACTGGTGGTCCTGGCCACTACAAAAAGACACAGGGAGAAAATAAAAGGCATACAAATTCGACAAGAAGCAGTTAAACTGTCTTTCTTTGCAGATGACATGATCATGTATGTAGAATATTCTAAGGAATCTAGAAAAGCATAGCTAAAACAAGTAACCAAATTTACCAAGTTCTCTAAAAGCAGAATCAATATACAAAAATCAATTTGGCCCTATATTACAACAACAAACAAAGGGGAAATGAAATTCTAAAAACGGCTTCACACAAGCAAAATATTTGAGGATACATGTTTATTCATTATAGTTATATGTACTTAGCATAGTATATTTAAGTACACTATATATCCTATAGTAGAGCATTGTGTATATGTACATGTGTGTACATATATATATGATGTAAATACTTGGGAATATATGTATGTTTGCATACATATTTGCAAGAACTGTCCATTGGCAAACTACCAGACATTAATGAAAGAAAGAAAACCTATGTAAAGGGAGAGGAATATCTTGTCCAAAGACTGAAAGACTCCAGATCAACATGTTAATTCTTCCCCAATCCATCTACAGATTCAATGTAATTCCAATCAAAATTCAAAAAGACTTTTTTTTTTTGAAATTGACAAACTGATTCTAAACTTTATCTGGAAAATTTTAAAAACCTAGAACAGGCAAAATGATTTTTGAAAAAAAAAAAAAGTATCTTAGTCTGTTGGTGTTGCTGTAACAAAATACCATAAATTGCATGGTTTAAACAACAGAAATGCATTTCTCATGGTTCTGGGGACTGGGAAGTTCAAGATCACATGGTGTGGGGTGGAAGCAGGGACTGGGGATGGAGGTTGGAGAGAGAGAGAGTTCTCTGGCGAAGGGCAGTAACCCTAACAATCCCCAGGACCCCACTCTCATGACCTCACCTAAACCTAATTACCTCCCAAAGGCCACACCCCTGAATACCATCATCCCATTAAGGGTAGGGTTCCAACATATGAATTTGGGGGACAGGACACAAATATGGATCCATCACAAAGAGCAAAGTGGGAGCCTTACCACTTCTTGATTTCAGTACTTACTATAAAACCACAGTAATCAAGACATTGTGGTACAGCCATGTGGACAGACATATAAATCAACTTAACAGAATAGAGATTCAGGAAATAGGATCACACTTATGTGGTCAATTAACTTTCAATAAAGGTGTCAAGATAATTTAGTGGAGAAATGGTAGTCTTTTCAAAAACAGTGTTGGAGCATTGCAAAAAAAAATTAGCTTTGATTCTCACTTTACAATATATTCAAAAATTAATATGCAATGGACCACAGAATTCAAAGTAACAGCTAAAAGTATAAACTTCTGGAATAAAGTATAGAACAAATATTTATGATCATGAGGTGAGCAAAGGTTTCATAGGACACAGAGGGGTCAAAGCAGAAAAGAAACAGCACTAAATAGGACTTAATTCAATATTTAAAACTTCAGCTTTTCACACACACAAAAAACACTCTTAAGAAAATAAAGTTAAGTCACAGACTGGGAGAAAATATCTACAATATATATTGGAAAGAACTCAATAAAAGGTGACAACTTGATTTTTTTTTAAAGATTTTATTTATTTATTTGATAGAGACACGGCGAGAGAGGGAACACAAGCAGGAGGAGTGGGAGAGGGAGAAGCAGGCTTCCCACATAGCAGGGAGCCTGATGTGGAGCTCGATCCCAGAACCCTGGGATCATGACCTGAGCCAAAGGCAGACACTTAACCATCTGAGCCACCCAGGCGCCCCTTGATTTTTTAAAAATAGGCATGAAGCTTGAACAGATAGACGAGTGGATGGTGAGCACATGAGAAGCTCTCAGCCTCCTTGTCATCAAAAAATGCAAATTAAAATTGGTGAAATGAGGTACAACTTTATACCTCTGGGATGGCTAAATTCATCATGAATATAACCAAGTGTGGTGAGGGCGTGGAGCAACTGGAATGCTCATGCATTGCTGGTCGTACCGAAACACGTAGGAAAATAGTTTGACAGCTTCTCAGGAAGGTCACATATACTTGCATAGATCTCAGCACTGCACCCCTAGCCAATTACCCCAGGGCAATAAAGGCACGTCCACACAGAGACTTAGTCATGCATGTTCATAGCAGCTGTATTCGTAATAGCCCCCAGCAGGAAAACCCAGATGTCTATTAACAGGTGACAGGGCCAGGACACCGTGGTACCTCCACACTAAGGAAAGCTTAGTTGCAAAGGATGCAAGTGCTGATAGACAATGATGTGGATGAGCAAAATAAGGGAAACAAGATAAGAAGCACACATTATGATGATTCCATGTATGTGAAATTCTAGAATAGGCACCAAAAAACACAAAGCAGATCAGAGTTTGCCCGGTGGGAGGTACTGGGAGGGCCAAGTTTTACTGCAAGGTGACCCGAGGCAACTTTTTGCAGTATTGGAATATTCTCTCTCTCTCTATATATATTTTTGGTAGTGGTTACACATGCCTACACGTTTGTCAAAACTCATCAAAGTCTACACTTAAAATGGGTGTTTTTTATTGTTTGCAAATTAACTTCAATAATGTTGGTCTTGGGCGCCTGGGTGGCTCAGTTGGTTAAGCGACTGCCTTCGGCTCAGGTCATGATTCTGGAGTCCCGGGATCGAGTCCCGCATCGGGCTCCCTGCTCGGCAGGGAGTCTGCTTCTCCATCTGACCCTCCCCCCTCTCATGTGCTCTCTCTCTCTCTCAAATAAATGAATAAATAAAATCTTTAAAAAAAATAATAATGTTTGTCTTCTTTTTCTTTTTCTTTTTCTTTTCTTTTCTTTCTTTTTTTTTTTTTTTTACTGGGATTCAGGGCAATTTATTTTTTAATAATGTTGGTTCTCAAAAGTGTGCAGGATATTCCAGGAACAAGTAGATGGGTGTCAGAAACTAGTGAAATAACAGACAGTAACCCCCGGGGCACTTGCGTTCTGGTGTTATAATGTGGACAGAAAGACTCGCCAATGCTTCCGAGGAGGTGGGGGAGGCCAGGACAAACAGGCCTTCAAGCAGTGGCTAAGACATCATTTCCTGTATGGTGTGCTGATGAAGGGTTTTATGCAGGGACTGACATATGGAGACTTGGTTTTCATGCTCACATCAGGCATTTGTGTGGATAATAAATTGTAACAGGCCATAATACAGAAGACCAGGGTCTGAAGTCAAATATGAAAATGCATGTTAAATGAGAAGTAAGTGGCTTTGGAAATTGATTTGCTGAAGGGTGAGGGAGAGGCAATACTTTAAAACATCTACGGGTAAAAAAATTTTTTAAAAGATAGATAGCCCATTAAAAAAGAAGAGCAAACATCTTGAACAGACACTTTACAAAGAAGGATCTATAAATGGCCAATAAACACAAGAAAAAGTGCACAATATCATTAATCATCAGAGAAATGCGAAAGGAATCCCAGAATATACCCCTTTGCACTTACGTGTTTGGCAAAAATTTGACATTATCTACTGTTCGTTGAGGATGTAGAACAGAAACACACATTAATTGTTCCAGCTACTTTCCAATGCCGTGAGCATTATCTACTGAAATTGAACACACACATTCTCCATGACCTACTGATTTCACACTGGCAGGCATACAGCCCGGTGCCTAAATGCACCTGGTCATGTGTACAAGATTGTCCATAGGCAACCCTGATTACAATAGTCCCCAACTGGAAACGAGCCAGACTTCCATCCGCAGTAGAATAGATACATGAAGGGCGGCACATTCTTACAATAAAATACTTAAACAGCAATAAAGATGAACGAAGGTACATCAATATGCATGGATGAACCTCACAAATGTAATGTTGAAAGAAGCCAGACACAGAATACACATGGCATGGCTCAGTTTATACTGCGTTTCCAGCAGCGGTGAAGCTGAGGTATGGTGCTTAGGGATGCACATTTGGCTGCCTACACAGTAGCAACAGCAACAACAAAAAGCAAGAAGTAGTCATCCTAAAAGTCAAGATAGGAGACGCTCTGTGGAAGGGAGACTTGAGATCTTCCTGGGCCAATATTCCATGTCTTGATTTGGGTCATGCTTCCGCGGATGTATGCTTTACCACTATTCATTAATCCGAGCAGTGGTGTTTTATGCACCTTTCTTTATGTATATTATATTTCATAACTTAAAAATTTTAAAAGGTCGGCAGATTATGGGGCAGTCACTGAAGGCTTCAGACGCACAGGACCACCATGCACTGCTGCACAGGTTGTGTACTGCACAACACCAGCGGGAACCACTCACACAGACACCAGTATTGCCAAAAGTGAGTCTACCCAGGGCCTGGTCTGAGGCCTCGGTAGACGTTTCAGGGGGGAAGAAAGAGAAGCCTGGAGGAGAGACCAAGCCCCTCAAGAAGCCACGCCCAGAGA
This sequence comes from Mirounga leonina, assembly GCF_011800145.1. Lineage (NCBI taxonomy): Eukaryota > Metazoa > Chordata > Mammalia > Carnivora > Phocidae > Mirounga > Mirounga leonina. Next base: position 91,113,720 of record NW_023270447.1, on the reverse strand, counting down.
ACCGCCCCTCCTTCTGGGGCTCCCTTCCCAAGTGCTGCCTCCTGTTTCCCCACAAGAACCCACCCCAGCGGCACCGGAATCAGAGCTGCAGGGGTCCGAGCCCCAGGCCATCCCAGGGAGGAAGCAAAGGATTTGCTTTGAGAGTGGGGGGTCTAAAAGTGACCAAAGGCATGACCACAGCCTCTTCTGCAAATGGGGACTTGCCATCCCCTTGCCAGTCAGGGTCCTCATTTTATGGGGGAAAAAAACAAGGCCCAGAGATGGGATGTCACCGCCTCAGGGTCCAGGGTTTAACCTCAGGTGGTGCCCCCAGGGGCCTTCCCATTTCTTATTCTAATTCTGCGGATTAACTCCGGTTAAGGATTCCGATGGGGAGAAATGCTACTCGATGGGGAGAAATGCTACTCGGTCAACATATTAGCATGATAATAGGAATTCAGTGTCTGGGGGGGAAGAGACTCTGGCTCCAGGGCAAGGCGGGGAGGCAGCGCTGTGCCTCGGGGCTTCTGGACTCCGCAAGATTGAGAACAGCCGCTGCCCCGACCCCACAGAAGATGGTATCAAGTAACAGCTCACGTTTACTGAGCGCTCACGGTGGGTCAGGAGCTCCAAGGCTGGGGAGGAACAGCTCACTTACAAGTGGGGTTCACTTGGAAACCTCCTGGGGCTCTCCGTAGCCATCCTGGGCTACTGGACCCCAGAGCTGAGACCGTGGCATGGAATGCCTAGTCCTTGGGTCAGGAAGGGGCCACAGTGCTTCTGGCCCACGTGGGCCCGAGGCCAGCTGGCTTATTATGAAAGCCGAACAAAGAACACAAACTCCAACAACAACAAAACCCACCCATCATTAGCCATTTTCCAAACCTAATGATTGTAATTAAGGCAGAGAGGAATGTCTGGGATATTTTAAGCCCAAGTCAGTGTATCATTTTGGGAAATGGAGAGCGGGATCGGGAAGTGGCTTGTAGCAGCCCCAATACAATGTAGCAATTCTTTTCGTAAGTAACTGCGGGGACCTCTGTTTCCCAGTACAGCAGTACTCAGACCCAAGACCGGCTTCCAGCAGAGTGCAGAGCCGGGGTGCCATGTAAGGTCCCCAGGTAATGCCCAGGAAGACCAAGGGCTTGAGTGGAACCCACCGCCCTCAGCCCCCTGCAGGCTAGCCGTCACCTCACGCTGACTCCTGGGGCTGCATGTGGAGACTTGGAAGTGCCTGGACAGGCCTGCCCCGTCCTACTTTGCACTGGGTTTACACTCACTGCTCCCCCGACCCTCCCCAGACACACTCAACAGGGTTTGTGCAGATGTACAAGGAGGCCCCCATCCCCACACCCCACCCATCCTGAGCACTGGATGCAGATGGCACCTCCAAAGGCTGTTAACTGACTCCCCAACTCCACCAGCACCTGGCCTCGGGCAACCTGCCTGAAGGTGTGCTCATGCATTAATTCATGAGCCCAGGAGAGCCCAGGTAACACAGGCTCCGCCCCAACCTTGCAGCCCAGAGTCCTGGTGCCTCTAGGCCTCTTTCTGCTCCTGTTTCTTGTGTTAACACATCTCCCTCTCCTTGGGGGACTCACTGAAGGGGCCACTGCCAGTCGGGAGCAGGTAACGCCTGTCTGACACCTACTGGGCATAAACGTCAATGCCGAGACATATTGATGGGTTGGGATTGTTTCCTGTTTGCTCCTGATGGGAACGGTGTTTCTGGAGCTGAGATTGCTGGGGGCTTGCACAGGTGTGTGGAGCCCAGGAGGGTGTGTAGAGGGGTTGTGGGGTATGTGAGGGTGGGGGTGTGTAAACACACAAGGCGGGCGTGAGTCTGGGCGCAGCAGCAGGAACATGGGTGTGTAGGGGGGTGTGGCAGTGACTTCCGTGGGTGATGATGTGTCCAGGAGCCTGTGGCTGGGGCCACCAAGAGTCTGTCTGTCACTAACGGAGAGGACTGTGGATTTGAGGGCGTGACACCGGTGGGGGGCGTCACTGTGCACCTGGGGCGTGTTAGGGTGTAGGCTTATATGTGATGTATGGGATGGGCGTCGCTACCGTTCAGGTTTGGGGTGTGCGAGACGGTCTCTGCATTCCCACTGGGAGGTTCTTCCTCCTCAGCGCCAAGCTCCCTCCTCTTACGCGCCTCCAGCAGAGAGACCGGATGGCAGGTGTGGTTTCTTGGGCATTTTCACCTTCTCACCTGAAGAGGGAACCATGTGTCTCAGTGTCTCACATGCAGACACACACACGTGCGTGACAGCCACACGCAGTCACCCAAGCCCCGCACAGCCTCAGGCAGACAAGCCGGTGAGAAATCCCCTCACCGACCCTTCTCCTGGACGTCCCCATGCCCTGGGCACTGACGTGCAGTCCCGTGTGATGCCGCGTAGTCCACTTGCCTCGTCGTGGTTCTGGTTTTTAAGTGCAAAGAGCCTGAATGAAGGTCTGCCCCAAACCCAAGTTCCCGGGAAATGGAGCTGGTGGGGATGACGACTGTAACCCAGGAGTGCGCAGCAAACAAGCTCCCCGCGTTGGATGGGCCTGAGTTGGTAGAGTCTCTACAGCGATGCAGTGAATGCACTTGCCCTCACTGGGACTTAGTGGGGAGAACTGGCCCCCGGTTACGTGGGGGAGACGCTGGTTGCCCCACTACTTCTCTTAACCCCCTCAGCTTCCCCAGGAAAGGACTGTAGCTGGGTAGGTGGCCGCCTCCATCTGTCCTTGCACACAGTGAGGTCATCTGACTCAGTTCAGGCCAGTGGGTGTGAGTGGGAGCGAGGCACGCTGCTTCTTTCCCTGAAATGGATCAGCCGTGCCCTCGCCTCGTCCCTCTCTTTCCCAGCTGGCCCCGGGGGTGGCAAGAATTGGTGCCTCCCCATGACCCACAAGAGGATGCGGACATGCCCAGCTGGCCGTGGATTGCTTACTTCTGAACTAGAACATAAGAGAACATTTCTACCACCATTAGTCTGGTCCCCTAGTTAGAGCACTGCAGACTGTTGCCTAATAAATACAGAAATGGGAGCTGCTATACTTACACCCAGGAGATGCGGACTGACTCAGGGAAGCCCCAGGTCTCACAGGCCAGGAGTTGCGGCCCATACGGGCATCCTGCAGGGCCTTCTTAGAACACCAGCAACACCAGTGACGGTCAACCACCTGCTGGAGAAGAAGTGCTTGGGAAGAGTCTAGTGGGCAGCTTCCTGTTTGTTTGAGCAAAGTCTAATGAGAGAGGAGCCCGGACAGGTACCAGGGGTCCTGCGGGCAGGGATGCAGAGAAGGGCCACAGCTCTGCTTGGGGAAGGCGCTCTGCTGGTGCCCACATACCAGGTGTCCAAGTCTCCAGATCCCATGACCTTGCTGGCTTGAGAAAGTCGACGCCTTTGAACCACAGACAATTGGGTGTATGTGTGGGGGCCTCTGCCATCCACAAGACTCCCCCATTGATACTTCCTGGCCAGATGGTAGAGCCAGTCCAGCGGGCAGTGGGCAGATCGAGAGTGGGACCTCCCCACCCATGTCGACTTGATGGTCTCAAAGAAGCCATCACTGAGAAGAAGATGAGCCAAACACAGAGGCCCCAGAATGAGTAAGGATTGCAGGCTTAAGCCTCACGCAGGAAGGATGGCTTTGCCTGTGGTTACTCAGGCCTGGGACACGCTGCAAGCCAGGAAGTTTATAAAACTGGTTTGCCAAATAAAAGGCAACCTTTGCTTGCAAAAGCCATGAGCATTTGAATCTTAAAGCAAGCCCTATCTCCCTGAAAATTCAGCCTTTAAGGAAGCATGGGGAGCCCAGAGGTGAAGCTGAGGCCATGGGCAGTGGACGATGAACTCCCAGAAAGCAAAAACAGAATCTGACCAGCGATCGTGCTTTCTACTCTGGGGACAGGGAAACTTCAGAGTCATCACCGGCAGAGGTGAATCCAAGTTTGGTGGTGCAAGAAACATATATAATTTTAGGACCCTCTTATATTTAAAACACAAATGTATATATATACATACACACAAACTTAAATCATGGGATGAATATTTAAAATGAGAAAAAATCATAATGCCTTTGAAATATTAAAAGGCTGACAAATACATTTTCTTTTGGTCTGCATTTTTGGCTTCATTTAGAATACTACTTTTCCTCATATTTGAATCTTGGGTATAATCCATAAACCGGAAAAAACTGTAAAAATCAGTCCGAAACCAATGCATCTTGCTGCTGCCCTGTTGAGCGGCATCGCTGTGACCAAATCACCCCATGCCGCATAGGTTGAATCGTTGATGGGTTTGTATAGTTTTGTCACTGAGACGTCTATTGCGTCGAGACGCTTCATGTGGCTGGGTGGCAATGCAGGTTCCTTCAGCTAAGAATTTGAGCCTTAGTTAAGACAAGAGACATTGGATATACCCAGACTCGATCCAACATCTCAGCATGTTTAAAACCCGTCACATCACACACAGATCCTGCTGATGGCAGTTGCACTATGGGCTTGGGCCTTACAGATGCAATTCTAATTCACAAGTCTTGGTGAGTGGGCACGCAGGGCAGCAGGGGGGTTTCTAGAAGCTGTTCCTACACCAGAGAGATGGAAAAGGAAGGTGCCCTCGCCTCAGATGAGGCCGGACCCCACCTCCCCACTGCCTCCCCAAGACCCCGCTGCACCAGTGCCCTCTCTGTGTGTCCTTCTCCTGGTGAGCAAAGCAAGGCAACAAGAACACCAGATCCACGTACCCCCTCCAGGAGCTGCAAGGATCAGAACCCTGAGCACTGCAGGGAGCACTTTGTAAATCATGCCAGATTCTAGGGAGCTCAGTTGTTATTGATCCTGACGTGCATGGGGGAAGGGTGGGTATCAGCCTCCATAGAGGCCCCTCCATCACCACAGATCAACCAGCAGGGCAGCCTCGATGCCAAGAGGCTACTTGTCTGGGTGTTTCCACTTGCAAAGCCCCTCTTCATCTTTTCATTGTTCATTGACTCAGAAATATGTCAGAAGCCCCTGCTGCATGCCAGATGCTGGCATCACAGAGATGGAGAGACTGGCAAAGTTCTTGCTTTCAAGGGGTTTGTATTTTAGTCTTGGAAGGAAGCCCGGAGATGGAGGAGGTCAGATTGGATGAGTCTTTCTTCCTTGCTTGACCATCACGGGCTAGAGCCAAAGTCAAAGACAGGATGCGCCACAACCACAGCGGTCTCTGCACAGTTCCATCCTGATGTTCAAACCAGGCCTCTTGTTGTGTTTGTTAATGTGGTGGTGGTGATAGTGATGGTTACAGTTGTTGACTTTGTTGTTGCCATTGTTGTACCGGTGGCGGTGTGGTTGTTACTGATAATGTGCTGGTGTTGGTGGTGCTGGTAGCTATGTGGCTGTTGTAACAGTGGCAGTGATGGTGGTGATGGTGGTTTATGAAGGTGGTGGAGGTGGTTGATGATGGTGGTGGTGGTGGTTGATGATAAGGTAGTGGTTGATGGTGGTGGTGGTGGTGATGGCTAATGATGGTGATGGTGGTTGATGATGGTGGTGGTGGTTGATGATGGTGGTGATGGTGGATGATGTTGGTGGTGGTGGCTTATGATGGTCGTGATGGTGATGGTGGTGGTGGTGGCTGATGACAGTGTGGTGGTGGTGATGGTGGTTGATGATGGTGGTGGAGGTGGTTGATGATGGTGGTGGTGCTGGTGGTTGATGATAAGGTAGTGGTTGATGGTGGTGGTGGTGGTGATGGCTAATGATGATGATGGTGGTTTATGATGGTGGTGGAGGTGGTTGATGATGGTGGTGATGGTGGTTGATGATGGTGGTGGAGGTGGTTGATGACAGTGGTGGTGGTGGTGGTCGTCGTCAGTGTTTGGACTATATCTGTTTCCAAGAACATCAACTACAGCCCCCTTTCCCAGAGAGCCAGATTTACTTATTTTAATTATTGATAGAGGAGTTAATTAAAACATGGAATTTCTGCAAACCCCAGAACACCAGTCTTCAAATGCTCTCTTTTTGCCATTTATTATGACCCTGTATTCACTGGCAGTAATCCAGCCTTCAATCTTTGTGACAATGTTCTGAACCCAGCCAATTTAAATAATTCTACCAGTAAAAATTCCACAAGATGCTATCAAACATTTTATGAGTCTAAATATATAGCACCAACTGTGTCTAATCATCTTTCTATTTTTTTTTTAAATTCTACTGGGCGGAAATAAGCAATAAAGAATGTGGGACATAATTTGTTCTTGTGAGTCCTTCTTGTAATTGTTCAGGATTCCTGACTCTTCCATTCTTTCTCCTGATTTTTTCTATTATTTTATTTACTTGAAAATATACTAAGTGACATCTGAGAGCACTTTTGTTCAACACTGTATGCAGGTAGGACTCATTCACACATGCATTATTTACTAGCTAGCTGTGGTCTTGGAACGATCGACACTTGGCCTTGAGAAAACAGAGGGGACATTGCAGCAAAGGGAGTCTGCTCCAACCCAGCTGTCAGCTGCTTGACCCTGGGCTGGGGTTAATAGCTGAGTCTCAATTTCCTCATCTATAACTTTGGGGGTCAGAATGCCAACTTGCCGGCTTGAGGATGACATGCAATCAGGACACTGAGCTCCCAAAGCTAAGCCCTGCACAGATGAGCAGCAGCCCTTGCACAGTAAGGCATGATGTCCCCTATGGCAGGAGCATGAAGTGGCCACTTCTGAAGTGTACCTGCCAATCCCTCCCTCATGCCACTACTTAGCACATCCATCCTCAGGGACTGACAGCCAGGATGGGACACCCCTTGAGTGCATGGGCATTTCCTCCCTTCCTCATTGTGGGGTTCTCCTCTCCTCTCCCTGGGGTCTTCCCTGCATAGGAAAATAACAAGAAATCAGTGTTTACCTAGAAGCCCATTTTCTGGTGGAGAAATGGCTTCATAATGTGTAGGGCTCAGGGCAAAAGGAAAGTGTGGGGCCCTTTGTTCATGAATTATTATGAATTTCAAAACAGCAAGAGATTAAACCAAACATGGGCCCTTGTTAAGCACAGGCCTTTGTGCAACTGGGCAGGTTGCACACCCATGAAGCCATCCCTGGGGGGCAGGGATGCCCGTCACACTTCCTGCTCACAACAGGCTGGGCCCTCTACATACTTTATTTTATTTTGCTCTCTTGAGAACCCCAAAGGGTAGTATTTTTATCCTTCATTCATAGATAAGGGAAAGTGAGGGCTTGAAAAGGTGAGAGAGTTCCCAAGCAAACGTATTTCCAAAGTCATGCTCTACTGATGATACTTGATTCTCCATGGTAGCTGCATGGCTTTCTTGGGCTACAAAAGCCATGAGGAGCCTGGACCAGATTCTCCCTCATAGCCTCGGAAGGAAGCAACCTGATGACACCTTGCTCTTGGACCTCCAGCCTGCAGAATGGGAGAAGATAGCTCTCTGGTGCTTATAGCCCTGGCCGGTGGTGCTTTGTCACGGCCGCTCTAGCGACTCATTCAGGAGGTGCAGTAGGTATTTGTACTATATTCACCAAGTATTTCTGGTTCTTCTGCACACATGGTAGAACCATGGCTCCCTGCACCATTCAAGTTACGAGCGGCCATGGGACAGGATTCGGTCAGTGCAGTGCAGGGTGGGCAAAAAGAGTGTGTTAACTCTGACAGACGATCCCAACCCTATGTGTATTCAGTACATTCTCTTTCATCCATGCGGTGATAGCGGGAGCTGTGCTCTCACAAAGCCTCATCAACCTCCATCCCCGAGGAAAGACAGTCATCACCAATCCCCCATCCACCTGCAAGGACCTTGAGTGAACGAGGAATGACTTTGGTTATGTTGAACTACTGAGTTTTGGGGCTGCTTGTTACAGCAGCATAACCTAGTCTTTCCTGGCTGATACAAGTAGAATGGAAAAAGAAGAGAGGGAAGGCAGAAAGGAGGAAGCATGTTTGCTGGATGATCATTGGTTTCCCTCCAAGAAAAGTTGAAATTAGGGGCTTCCATGTGCCGATTAATTTCAGTCTCTGATCCCAGTGGTTTAGACTGAGTGAGCACATGTATGCAGCATATACACACTGTATGTGTGCATACAACATGTGTGCATGCATTCCTGTATGTATGTGCATGTTACTATTCAGAGGAGTTCCCTTGGAAAGCCGACAATCCGCTGTGCTCAGGGAACTGTGTGTGCATTAGTCCAACCAAGTCTGAAACCACTGAGTCGGAGACACTGAGTGTCTGAAATAAGGTATCTTCCTCCTGCTCTGGAGGAAGAGCGGCTCACCTGGGGCTGAGGTGAGCTCTGAGTAAGGAGCTAATGTTATGAAAGAGCTGATGTCAAGGTAATTTGTTGTAATAAGCCTTTTCCACCTGCAATCTCCCTCAGCAGAGATTTGAAATATGGCAGAAACTCATTTAAGGCAGAAGAATGATAACAGACTCTGAGCTCAAGAAAACCAGCTACCTTGAGCAAAATCAGTCTTCATCAGAACCAACCCATTAAAAAAAAAAAAAAAAAAAAAAAGCAGAGTGCCTGGTTCTATGCAGGGCATTTGCATATTTTTCAAGTTCTTAACAGAGAAAAATCTCAAAGTGTCAGGATAGGAACCTCAAGACAGCTCCCATTCCCTTCAAAATGAACGAGAGGTGTCATTTTTAATGAAGGGAGAGAAAGGACCCCTTTGATCCTCTCTCCAGCTTCCTCTGCCTCCCACAAATTGGGAGGCTCTCTTTGCAAGCTGTAGCAGAGAAAGAAGCATGGAAATTACCCAGGTTGGCTTGAGTGGGGCTTATTAGTCTTTTCAAACTCAACAGCTGATTGTCTCCTGAACTCAGGCTTATGTGGGTTGCCAGCAAGTTGGACACTGATTCTACAGGGTGACATCTCCTGACCTCAGTGGGGTTTCTGTGGGGACACTGGGCTCCATCAAGCCAGCTCTGCACCAGCTTGCCCTTTTAAATCAGCAGCAAGACCACAGGGTGCATTGTGCTCCTCCACAGACATGGCAGGTAGGTCCTGGGGCTTCCTGAGCAGAGGCTTATTGTGAATCTTATAGAAGGTGCAAAACATTGGGGCAGGGAGTCCACCCAGAAAGGACCTCACACATCCATTGCAGCAGGACTGGGCTGAGCTGCCCTTGGCTGGCTAGAGCCAGTATGGGGCCACCATGGCACTCCTCACCCCCTACACTCATTCCAGGAAGCAGATCATTCTGGCTTTGAGTCTGATGCTTCATTACTACGCATGAATGTGGCCTCCAGGAAGTTGTTCCTTTAAAAAGAAATAGTTACTTTTAAGCCTCCTTTCTCTCTAGAAGCTTTCCTACACCAGTGGGGTGGAACTTTGTGGTGGGCTAAATTTTCAGATGGCCTTCAGGAATCCTGGTTTCTGGTTTGCATACCCTGTATAACTCCCTCCTTTGTGTAGGTGGGCCTGGCCTAATCAGGTGAGCCCTTGGAAAAGAGAATCTAGTAATCAGAGAAAGAAGGTCAAAGAGACCCAAAGCCACAGAGATGCTTTCCTATTGGCCTTTACAGAGGACACTGCCATGGTGCTAGCCACATGAGCAGCTCCTGGCCATGGGCCAGCAAAAATGAAAGGACCTTAGTCTTAACACAAGAAATTGAATTCTGTCAACACCACATGAGCTTAGAAAGGACCCTGAGCTCCAGAAAGGGGCCCCACCCAGCTGATGTCTTGATTCCAGTTTTTTGTTTTTGTTTTTTTGTTTTAAAGATTTTATTTATTCATGAGAGACAGAGAGAGAGAGAGGCAGAGGCAGAGAGAAGCAGGCTCCCCGCTGAGCAGGGAGCCCAATGCAGGACTCGATCCCAGGATCCCGGGATCATGACCTGAGCCGAAAGCAGATGCTTAACCATCTGAGCCACCCAGGTGCCCTTGATTCCAGTTTTGTGAACTGCTGTGGAGAGAACCCATCTGGACAGAGTGACCAGGCTCCTGACCTCTGGAAACCTCAAGATCATCAGTGGATGGTGTTGTAAGCTCCCAAACGTGTGGTCATTTGTTACACACCTTAGATAACTAATAGAGACTTTTGACACGAATTGGGCTTGAACCCTGATGGCCATACACAGATGCATGGCTGGCAGAGTGGGGAGGGTCTGGGCTATCTATCCTCCCTCCCTCCCTCCCTCTGCAGAGCCATAGACCCACTCCCCCATACCAACCTAGTGTGTCCCAGTTTAAGGAGAGGTTTCGTGTGGCACGCCTGTGTGTGAGCTCATGCTCGTCTCCCAGAAAGCTGTGAGCTCTGAGAGGGCAGGGGCTGTTTCTTTCATGTCTAGCCTGGCACCTGGCCCAGCACCTGAACAGCTTGGTGGTTGATGTAGGACCTGATGAATGCAACTGTGCAGCAACCTTTTTGTGGCACTATGGGGACAACCACTCAGGCAACCACTGCAGCCTCCCCATTCTGCAGCAGCTCTTGTTTGTGCAGGGATTATATCACCCTCAGCTCCAGGCTCAGGAGTGCACCCCGATTAGTCTGTGTTAGGCTGGGTGATCCTGCCCACCTAGCCACAGACATGAGCTCAGGAGTGGGCAGAAGCCCAGACAGAGGTGAATCAGTGCACACAGTTGTTCTGGCCCAGGCATTGGTTAACTGGGTGATGAGGCATTCTGCTGCTTGATGGTTGGAGGTAAAGAGGTATCCACTCGCACTGTGGACGGTCAGACATGCACACAGACTTCCTACAGTAATTTACCCTCCGTGAGGGGAGCCAGTCTTTGCATAGAGAAATGGAGAGTCAAGATTATCCTAAGGAAGTGGAGCTGGTCCTTGATCAAGCCATACCTGGAGACCACCCATTTCTGCATTGTCCTCATTGTTATATCATCTGGTTTGGACCTTAATTACATCTTCAAAATCCCTTCTCCTTTGTCATATAAAATAAATTGATCCTTCATGGGAATTACATTTCATCATATTCACAAATCTTGCCCATGTTCAAGGGGAGGGGATACCCAGTCTGCATACACCATGGTGTGGAAACTGTGGGGACTATCCTAGAATTCTGCCTAGTACTCATTCGAAAAAATCCGATGGGAGATAGTCCTTGATGAACCTGGCCTAATCAGGTGATCCCTTGAACAAGATGAAAAGCAGCTGGTGGTCCCCTGCTGGCCTGGAAAGAAGCAAGCTGCCATGCTATGGAGGGGACCACATGGCAGAGAATAGTGGACAGCCTCTAGAACCGGAGGGCCTCGGTCCTACCATTACAAGAAACAGAATATCACGAATTAGTGAGCTTGGAAAAGAACTCTAGTCCCAGATGAGACTTAGCCTTGGCAGGCACCTTCATGTCAGCCTGGTGACACCGTGAGCAGAGAGCTAAGCTAACTCTACCCAGACTCCCAATGCACAGAAACTATGAGATAACAGATTTGTGGTTTTTTAAGCCACTAAATTTGTGGTACAGTCGAAAACTGAAACACAATATAACTAACTTTCTCTGCATCTGTTTTCCTATCTATGCATCCATATATCTTTCTATCTCTCTATAACCCAGGGCCACCCAGGATAGTCTCCCTTTTGAACGACTCAAAGCCAGCTGCTGAGGGACCTTAAGGACACCTGCAGAGTCCCCTCACCTTGGCCATCTAATATATCCTAATCATAAGAGCGGTTTTCCATCATATTCACACATATGTGGAGAGCCTTCCCCACACCAGACACCTTCCAAATATACGAGCTCCCCGGGGTTGCCAGTAGCCCCACGAGCTAGACTCTGTCATCCTTGCTTTACAAATGAGATGGTGGACACTCAGTCTCAGTGACTCGCCCAGGCATGCTGGTGCCTAGTTCCGCATCTGCGGTGGGCCCTTAACTTCAACCCGTGTTCTCACCGGAGAGGAGCCAACAACACGGATGTGAGAAAGCAAATGCAGGTTTGAATCCTGGCTTGTCCCTTACTGGTTGGTTTTAAGATTTGGGCTGAGTGATGGCATTCCCCGTGTGCTTCTGTGTCCTCCACAGTAAGGAGGAAAGACGTGCTGTCGGATGAGATGTACCGTTTTGTGTGAAGTGCCTTGAACCCTGCCTGGCATACAGAGTGAGCATGCAGGACCGGTTAAGGGAACTGTTCCTTTATTGTTACCACTGCTAAAGCTGCCTGGTAAGAATGTAGGAACTTCACTGGCAGGAACAGAAGAGGAGAAAGAGCTACTCCCTCATAAACCGTCGAACCAGACGGGCCGGCCAGGACCCCAGTTCCCTACTCCTTTCCTTCTTGTTCCTCAAAACTCTTTCAGATCCATAAACACCATCACAGGACTCAGGGGCCCAGCGTTCAGTAAGTACAAACCACTGAAGTTACGTCTAATTAGCTAGTCTCCGTTGACATTAAGATAAATAACTTTTCAAATTATTTTTCTCTCTGAAATTAGGACTTATTGGAGGGCAACCATCTCTATTTAAATCAATGAATTACAACAAATGTGATTTTCTTGGACTCTGAAAGAGGAGGAAAATTTTTAATGAGCTAATCAACCCATCCACATTGATAGTTGGAGGAAAATTCTAAAACACATTAATCAGCTGTGGATGAAAGAGTTTGGAGGCATATCATGTTGTTAGGAGCACGCAAAAGCAATAATGATTTAATAGCAAGCAACGCTAAATGTCTGGTCCCCTGTGGGTAGGACTCACTCTCCGCACATCTCGCTTTCTCTCGTTTATAGCTGAAAAGGCGATGAGCCCACTGTCTGCAAAGAGCACACCTACCTCTCACTCACACCACCTTTTTTCTTGTTCCAGGCTCCTGCTGATATCCACATCTGAAGTTTCAAAATGTATCAAAGTAAATTTCCTCTGAAATCTGATTGTGTGCCCAGGAGGGGAGTAGTACATTTCAACAAGGGAACATGTGGGTGGTGGCCCCCTTCCTGCATATGTCCAGAGTTGGGGTGGCCCAAAGCTGACGTCAGAGGTAAAGGCATAGCCCAAGTCCTAGGGCTGTCAGTGGGCCAGCGCACCTGCTTGTCATCACAGAGCTAGCCCCAAGATGCTGAACGCCTTGCTCAGCTTTTCGGTGTTTTCGGCTTCTATCTTGAGGAAGAAAGAGGCCAACTTCATCTTTAGATTTCACATGCTATTTAAGTTGTGAAAAATGAGAGAATATTGAACCAGTTAAGGCTCTTTCTATTGAAAGTGACAAAACTTGATAGAAACTGTCTTAAGCAAAAATGCGGATTTATTGGCTCGTGCAACTGAAAATCTTGGGATGTTTTCAGCTCTACACAGAATTATAAGCAAGACACAAACAAAGCTCTCAGAACTTTTGTCACTTAGCCCTGATTTCCCCCCGTCGACTCTAACCAGGGAGTACCAGCTCCCCCTGCCTGGTGGCAGCATGGACAAGCCAGCCCCACCCTCGTTGTTTCTCCCAGGAGCTGAGCTGGAAGAATGGGTCTTTTCTGTAGGTGGACGCTAGAATCTTGCCATTTGCTAACTCACTGGAATTAGAGGGATATGCTCTAGACTGTGCTGGTCAAGAACTCAATGTCTAAAGGACTTCCTGCTCTGCGACCTTGAGCTAGTTACCGAACCCCTCCAGGCTTCATCTATATAAAAAAAGGATGGTGCCTACTGCACACAGTAGATACGAGGCTTAGGGTTGCAGACTGAGTGCTCAGGGCAGTGTATGGCCTGTGGTAAGAGTCCAGTGAATGTTAGTCACTGTTGTCCATCCTAGGGCGAGGAGAGGAGTTGTCTGGACGGACTGCTGAGGCTGGGTCCTCTGTGCTCTGTGGGTGCTCTGGATCACAGAGGGGCACCAGCCCAGTTCGCCGTGGCTCTCCTGACTTCTGCAGCTTATTCTGCACACCACTCCCTCTGCTGATGTGGTTGGTAAAGTAGCAAGCACTTGTCCGTGTGTAGGACTGTCCAGAGGGTACTCAGAAGGTCACACAGTTACAAACACAGCTTTATGCTCAGAACTCTCCAAGCTCAAGGGCATCTAGGGACTTGGATTCCACGGAGACTGCTTCTGCTGCTGGGGAAGGGCCTCCACCCGCTGGTTCGGAATTTCGAAGTAAGGATGTGAAACGGTTCCCCCCAGCTGGAAGCCGACCATTCCCTGCTTTGACTGAACTGACTTCCTTGGTCTGCCCCAACCTGGGCATGGGGGAACCGAGGGAGCATGACCTCTATAACACATTGTGGGAAAGTGAGGATGGAGGGATGGAAGTGGGGTTGGGGTGGGGCACAGGCTCTGATCTTATAACCTGTGACCCTTGGAGGAAAATTATGTAACATCTCTGAGCTTCAGTTCCCCCATCTGTGATGGAGGCAAATAATCTTTACCTCACTGGGGTGATGTGAGACTCAACAGGGTGATGTGTTAGAGGGGCTGGGTGCTCAGCAAGCCCGGGACATTTTAAATATGTAAGATTTTAGCACATCTCTAAGCTTCTGTTAGGAATAATCTTGACCTGTCCATTCATTCATTTATTAAAAAGTGCTGTCCCTGAGCCTTCCTGGATGCACCTGCTCTGTTTAGACTGCCACCCCCCCCCCCCCCCCCGCAACCATGGTCAATTCATGGACATCTTCTGTTCCAAACTCTATTTTCAAATTCATTTTAAAATCTATCCCCTTTGAGGGCTTTAGTATGAGGAAAGAAGGGTTAATAAAACCCTCTAAATTAGCCCAGGTTGCAGAAGAAGCCATACACATAATCCCTTTCCACGTTCATCAAATGCTGCTGTGATGTCATGGTCCCAAGCATACTCAGCAGCCAGCAGTTCAACAAACGGGTCATTGTCACCAGGCCCTCTAGACAAACGAGCAGATTGCTTTTCAGCAAAAGCTCCCCTGTGCTTCTCAGCCCCAAAACCCTATCTCCCGTCTGCAGGACAGTCCCCTCACATGCCCATGCTCTGCTCAGCATGGAGGTTTCCCTCTGAGCTGCTTTTAAGCTTAGTCTTAACTATCTGCGGTGCCTGGGGGCTGCCTGGCTAAACCCCTCGAGCCCCTTGTTTCCCCAGCTACAAGACAGGGAGGAAGTCAGATTGCCCCTCCAGGCTGTTAGTACCATGGAGGCCGGTACCTAAACCATCCTAGTCTGACCGCCACATGCGGGACAGCTGGGGCCTGCACCAAGCTTGCCTTCCTCCTCCTCCTCCTCTCCCCAGCCTATGAGATGGGCTTGAGGATCACTTAGGTAATGTAAGTGAAAGACCTTTGCAAACCAGAGAGTCCTATGGTGTTCACCCCCATCGTCGATACTATTCAAGGGCTTCTTGACAATCTGATCAGCAAACTGTCTCCTCCAACTACAGTTAAACATGGAGAAAAGCAGGTAAGGGGCAATCATGTTTCCCCAAGTTAGCTTTCCCGGCTAGGTGTGCTATTCTCCAGTCTTTATTTTTCCATCAAAAAAATAATGTCCTGCCCTAGAGCGTCACTCCAACACTTTGAAAATGTGTTCAGCCTACACTGCACTATGCCTTAAAAAGCAGGGTCTCAGTGCCCATTTGTCTCCTAAAGAAAGGGCTGCGGTGAACCCGCGGGTGGGGTTATGATGGCAGCACAACCTCTCAGGTCACACTCAACCAGCCTCAAAAAACATCACGTGGCCCAGCGTGTTTCCGAGGAGCCTAGCAGGAAAGCGTAAGGAAGCTCACATCAGGCCAGACGCATCCTCGCGGCCAACAGCCCTGGCACAGAAGGTGCTGATTAAGAGCAGCGGTGTGGCACTGTGTTATAGTAAATTCCGTAATTGTTAATCAGGCAGGCATTATCATCCCTGATGATACCCCATTCACCGCCTAAGCATCCGGAGATGCTCACCTGCGCTCCCGCTATTACATATTCCGCAGCACAATGCACCGTGAGATTATAATTCACAATAACGACCGTGCATTTTTATTCCTTTCTGCCTGTATACATCACCTAGAAACACGAGGCCCTAACAAGACTTTTCAGATGTAAAATAATGTAGAAGAAAGCCGTGTTCATTGTGGGGTTTCAGAGATTGATGGCAATTAGGAAGCCCTATGCCCCTGATTAATGCGTGTTTATAAACACAGGCAGAGTGCCTGCCTCCCGAGGCACATGCAGGAAACAGGGACTCGGCTCTGATGAAACGGCTTGACATGGAGGCTTGGTCTTCAGAATCAAAGCGAGTCGTCCAAGAAAAGCCTCTCCTGTCTGGCTCAGGAAGGTCTGTTGGAGTGCTTGCCAGATGAGCAACGGGAAACCGAGACAAACACGGCCTCGGCTTCGGGTGCTGTTGGGCGCGCGGTGGTCACCTGCTGACTCGGAGACGTCCGAGAGCTTCATTCCGGATATGATTTCGCCTTCAGCAGGAAAAAAAGGCACTTCCAGGGTATGATAGTGAAGAGTAATGAGGATCTGAAGGGAGTCCCTCCCGATTCTTGAGCTTGCAACAGCTTACTGACAATCTCTGCTTACTAAGGAGATGCATCAGTCAGGGTCCTTGCAGGGAGGAAAGGAGCCAGTAAGAGACCTGTATCTGCGTCTCTATCCGTACCTACACCTGCACCTCTCAGTGTCTACCCACATGTCCACGTCCGTATCTGTACAGACATCTCTGTTTCTATAAGCCTGCAGATGCGTGCATCACTACAGATTAAGGATACGTGACACATAGATATGTATATGTGTGATCTATATAGATCTGGCGATACAGATCTAAATCCATAGATATAAAGATAAAGATACAGAAAGATGGATATGGCTGTAGAAATACAAATACTTAGATATACACATATTAAGGTTTTTTTTTTTTTTCCCCGAGGAATTGGTTTTCCCCATGGTGGGGCTGACTAAGCAGGCCTGGAATCTGCAGGGTGGGCCATCAACAAGGGCAGGCTGGAGAGCCATGGGCCCACCCACAGGCAGAGTTTCCTCCTCGGAGAGAGCTCAGCTCTGTCTGGAAGCCCTTCAACTGATTGGGCCAGGCCCACCCAGATTATTGAAGGCGATCCCTTTCACTGAGAGCCTGCTCATTGTAGACGTCAACCACATCTGCTGAATTTCTTCACAGCAGCATTTGGATTCATGTTGGGTTGAACCCCTGGGGACGACAGCTCAGCGAGGTTGACTCAGCAAACTGACCATTACAGGAACAATACGATCTCTCGTTAGGTCGGAGAAGGTGGTCGGTGTGTTGGGAAGCTAAGTATGGGGAAATGACTTGCGGGAGGGATCTGTGTCATCTCTGAGAGTATGGGGTGTCTCATGGGGGCCTCACCGTCATTCTGAACAGCCCTGCTCTGGGAGGGAGATCCCAGTCTCATCCCCACTTCCCTGACGAAGAAGCACCGGTGAAGTGCGTCTCTGGGTCATGCAGCTAGGTCACAGCAGAGCCAGGATTTGAGCCCACGAACCCTGGCACCCGAATGTTCAGTCGCTGTCTTACGAGACATCTCAAAGGTCCTTCTGTCTGAAGCAATCCTGAATTATTCTTGGAAGGCAGGTAAGAGTCAGCATCGATGACACCCAGGACCGCCTGTGAAATTTTTGATGAGTCGTTTTGCTTCAGTTTCACTGAATGAAAACGGAGTTGCAGTCCCTGGTTTGCCAGATTGACCGAAGGCTTGAAAGGCATGACGTGTGTGGCTCTGTCCCTGTAAAGAGTAAGCACCGTGTGCTGGGAAGGGCTCCTTCCCCTCAGTTTCTCATACGCACAGTTTTACCAGTGGCTGTACCAGTGTTCAGCCTTGTGCGGTGAATCGTCCCGTGTAGAGGCAAGAAGAGCTCTACCGTGCACGAGGTGCGATTAAAAACATGCCATTTCTAAAATGCAGTTATTGCCAGCTCTTTTAGAACCAAACCTGGAGACAAGTCCACCACTGTTCAGCTTTTCCTTGTTACCTCTTTCCCCCGCTCCAGTGTCCCCCAGAATGGGGTGCTCTGGGCGACCCCCAGACAGAGCCTGGAAGGCTCTGCTCTCCGTGTCCTGGCTTGGACCCCATTCCCAGGAATCTCTCCTGCCTTAGCTCAGCCACAGGGCATCTTCCAGGGGACCCAGAGGCCTCATGTTCAGGGACTGACCCTTCATAGGGGCCTGCCGTGGGGGTCCCGTCCCCTCCATGCCTCAGGGAGCCCACCACATGTGGGTGTCCTTCTCCTGGTCTTGGGGCATTGCATGTCCAAGGGTTGGGCCATTTCTTTGCTCCCTTAACTACAGAGCCCAGTGTCTTCCCTTCCAGGATAACACAACTGTGATGGGCTTCCCCCTGCAAAACAGCTCGTGCCAGCCTCCCCATCACCCGCTTCATGGGACCACTCTCCTGGGCACAGAGGAGCCTGGATCTTGAGAAAGAAAGCCCCATCTCTCCTTGGCAAGAAGGTCAAAAGAGATGCTCCTTCCTCCTTCCCCCCTTCCTCCTCCTCCTTCTCTTCCTCTTCCTTGTCTTCTTACTCCTTTTCTATTTTATTTTTATTTTTTTTTATTTTTTAGATTTTTATTTACTTATTCATGAGAGACAGAGAGAGAGAGAGAGAGAGAAGCAGGCTCCCAAGGAGCAGGGAGCCTGATGCGGGACTCGATCCCAGGACCCTGGGATCATGACCTGAGCCGAAGGCAGATGCTTAACCATCTGAGCCACCCAGGCACCCACTGCTTTTCTATTTTTCTTGCTTAATCCCAAACTGAGTTAAATCACCTATCTTTTTTTTTTTTTTTTTTTTTTTGCTGGGCAGCTCACCCTGCCATTTGCACGCACTGCTGGCCATGGAGAGCTGCTCTCTCTGCCGTGCTGGAAAGCGCCGGCCCCCCCCACCCCCCCCACGCATCTCTCGCCCTCGGCCTTTGGGTGGAACCCACAAGTGAGGATGAAGCCCGTGCTCACTTCTCCGGGGAAGTCTGTCTCTGTGAGAAGAGCAGCCTGGCGCAGGATGCAAATACGTGTCTCCCTTGCAATCCGCTTGACGGTGATGCTGAGCAGAAGATACGGAACATGGCAAAATGGGTTTTTAATGTTATGTAGGGACTGTGCTGCTAATTAATTATGCACAAGTACTCAGAGAAGCACCTGGTAGACATGTCTGCAGGTAAATGGCCTTTTGACAAATTCCCTTTAACTTTTAATTTTTTTAAGGGAACCTATTTTTCAGTAGAGAGAATGAGAAACGGAGAGGCCGTTCATTTAGAGCTGGCTGCTCTCATGCACACGCTCTCTCCTCATTAGCGTGACGAGGACAAGGAGGCTGCTGAGGGGCCACCTGCCCTGCCTCGTGTGCTGGGGCGAATCCCGTGGGAACCGTCTCTACTGCAAGAGAAGCATGGCAGGAGCTCCTTCAATATGAACACGAGCCGCTCCCATGGCGTCCACCACCGGAGGGCCCCCAGGGGCTTACCAACGCCGGCCAGTGGGACGGGATCCCAGTTCCTGTCTCTGGGAGGAGCCCAGTGTAGCTCTCGGTGCAAGGTCGCTGGAGCTTGTCATCACCACTGGAGGAGGGGGTCCCATGAAGGGGCTGCTGGAGTTTGGGAGGAGGATGGAGAGTCAGGCAGAGATAATGGAGGGAGTGGGGGAGGCCCTGAGAGCCTGTCTGTGGATGGAGGCGGCTCCGCCATCGGAATCCCAGGCCAGCCCCTCAGCACCGTGGGGACGTGAGGAAAACAGCACAAGTGTGTGGGGGGCACCAGGAAGGGAACTTGCCAGGTGCCAGGACTCACCTGGCCCTATTTCACCTGCATGTGAATCTCTGGAGGGAGACCCACGTCCCCTTCACGCATGAGGAGACGATGGCTCACCAAGGTGGGAGGGACCAGCCCAGCACACAAGGCAAGAGTGGGCACGCACTGCTGAGTTCCCTGGGGCACAGCAAGGGTGCGCTAATGTTTGGGAAGGGGGAGGATCCCGTTGGGAACCAGTCTGCCGCATTGAGGGACAGGATGGCTCTCATATTTGCATGCCCCTCCGGCACACGTCCTGAAGCTCTCCGTTACGGACGTGCCAATGGGAAAGGTGGATTATGCTGTGGACTGAGTTGTGCCCCCTCCCCCCAGTTCATACATTGGGTCCTAACCTCCAGGACCTCAGGATGTGGCCTCGTTTGGAAATATGGTCATTGCAGAGTTCATTAGTTAAGATGAGATTGTGCTGGAGTGGGATGGCCCTGGTCCAATGTGACCAGTGTCCTTATAAGAGGGAAATGTGGACACAGGGACACCCCAGGAGAATGCCGTGTGGACATGAGGTAGAAATGAGGCTTCTACAAGCCAAGCAACTCCAGAGATGCGAGCAGACCGCCAGGAGCTGGGGGAGGCTCTGGGATGGAGGAACCAGCCATGCCCACCCCTGGATCTTGGACTTCGGGCCTTCAGAACCGGGAGAAGATGGATTTCTGGTGTGAAGCGCCCATGTCACAGCCGTGTGAGGAGGTTGGCAGGCTAGACCCCCCCGAGACCCATTCTACTAGGGCAGATTGTGACCCTATGGTCAGCTTGTAGACCACGCTGGGTACCAGCCAGCCAGGCATGAATGGGGTAGGAGTGTCAGCGATGGTCATGGTCCGGGGTGAGCAAGGTCATAGGAGAAGAGCAAGCGCACTGGGATGCCCCGTCTGGGCTTCAGGGTTTAGCAGGATGCTGCATTAATGTGACTCCTTTTCTTGGGGCTGCATGTGGCTCTCTCCTAGGTTACATCCTTTGATTTTCTGGACGATGTGGTAAGCAGCGAGGGCCGGGTTTTCCGGGTCTCCCCCCCCCCCCCCCCGGTTCCCAGGGCTTTATACCTGTGGCTCCATGGCTACTGGGTCTCCATCCAAAGCTGACGGTCTCGACATCAGAAGTATTTCTCCAGGGGAATTTCAGTTGATGAATTGTTTAGTTGGTAAAATTCACCTCCTCCATAATTGGAATGCAAACAGAAGTGATTGTAGGCTGACTTGTAGCAATTTGGCAAATTTAAGGACTGCACCATCATGCTGGAACCGAGGGCTCTGTCTTCCACGGCGAACCCGGAGGGCTGTACCGGGGCAGCTCGGGGATGGGGGGAGTTCCAGGGGGCACCCTGCTGGCTCTGCATGTCCCAAGCATCTGTCGAGCGAGATGCTTTCAGAACTCAGACGCAAGGCTGTGGGGGTCGGGGACACTCGGAGGGGCGGTGTTTAACCGCAGCAAAGACCCAGGGTTTGCTTCTTGCACCCGCTCAGCCCTGGCGCACACAGACACACCACACAGCCAACACACGTACACACACGTCTCTTCTATGACCGCTCCCCCATTTCTGTGCTGGACCCCACGATATTCACTGGGTCCTTTGAGGTCAGGGTCCTCTATGCAATCACAGGGACGCAGAGTTACTAGATATTATCAGTCTTATGTGGCCTGGGTTCTGCTCACGTTGGCTCGGGCAGAGAAATCTGCACTTGGAGACACAGCGGGACCTGTCCATGGTCGTGGAGGGTCATGCAAGGTCGTGCAGGGTCATGCAAGGTCGCGCAGGGTCATGCAAGGTCGTACCTCTCCTCAGCCAGGATCTGGGTCAAGTCAGCCTTAACCACCAGCCTTACTGTGTCCCCAAGCCCCTCATCGGTTTTCCAGAGAACACCTGTCGGGTCGACCAACTCCTGCTCTGGTGTTTGGACCACCCCCTGTCCTGCCCTGACCACACACTGGTCCTGGGGAAGGGCCACTGACGGCGCCATTGCTTTCTCAGTGTGGACAAATGGGAAATAGAGGCCAAAGCCTGAACCCAAAGAATTAATCTTTGGTGTAAAATGTTTAATTTTAGAGAATCTTTGCCAGAAAGCTTGGATGACAATGTTTTATATAATAGCTGCATGTCCTCTCATCCAGTTACTAACACTGGAGCACCAGCTGACCCACTGCTGGCTGTCCCTTCTTGGGACTTAAATTTGATGTCCCTCCCTGCCGCCAGAGCACTCTGGAGGTACCGAGCTCAGTACTGCGCTCTGGTCGCACCAATAAGGGTGGAAAGCTGAGTGCTCCTTGGGGATCCTTCCAGCGCCGGGATTCCGGGACGGATAATTTCACTGCAGAGGGTCTTCAACACCGGCCCCGTCCACAGGCACTCACCTGCCCCGGGGCGGGCCCAGACCTTCCCAAATGGCATCCTGCAGCCTGCAGGCTTCTCCGTTCTTAACTGGAGGACGCCACCTGGAACTAACCCTGGGGAGAGTGGGCCATGCCTGTCCCACGTTCAGGTAACAGTACACTAAGCATGTGTCATCCGGAGGTGAGGTGATTAAGAAGAGCACGTCGAAGTGAAATTTTTTAAGAGCTCTGGATTACTAAAGCCATGCTCCCCTGCTGTCCACAGGTTTTGTCTCTGATACACATTATGCAAATCTCTCTCCCTCTCCTGTCTCTCTAATGGAAGAGTCTGGCTGGGTTTCCCCGGATTTTTAAAGTAGAAATTTAAATACAATATCTGAAGCTTTTAGCCTTACTTATGGTAACGCAAAAAATCCCATTATCAATTAGAACTGATAATGTTTTATAGACTGTTCTCTTTATTAGAGCCATATTGCAGCTAATTCTAGGGAACGATTTCTCGGAAATGTCCCTAGGTTATGGTTTCGCTGACGCCATTTTGCAGAAGATTTAAGATTCCAGGGAGAGCCAGCCCGAGCTTGCGGAAGGTGGCCGGGGATGGCTCCCCTGTTCTTGCATAGCCCTGTGCTCCTTCAGTGTTTGAACAGCAAGCAATTCAGGCCCCGTGGTTCCTGGTCCTCCGCTGGTGATTCACCAATTCCTTTAGCCTCTCATCACTGCTAGGTGCACCCCTAAAGTACCTGCCAAGAGTCTGCAGAAACGGGAGGAAGCAGCCTGCTTCATAGCTTCCCCGCCAGTGTTTCTGACACCAGACAACAGGAGCCAACCCATCTGCAGGTCCATCAGCAAAACTCACCATTCCCAGCTCCACGGGCCTTCTGCAAGGCCTGCATTCACAGATTAAATCTCACACCATTTGGCACTCGGCTCACCCTCCCGCCAGCAATTTAACGGGGCGCTGGAGCAAGGGGCCGTTGGCTCTGCACAGGGGCATTTTTCCCGGCTGAAGCCAGAGGGGAGAACGGGCGGTTTCCACCTCAAAATGCAAACCCTGCTGGGTGAGTAGACAGAAGCAGTGTGAAAGGAGCTGGTTCTCAGAGCCGATCTTTCCAAGGAGAGGACTTTCACATCCTTGTCTAACTGGGTCCCTGACAACACCAAGATGCACGTCATTCCTGGTTTCCCAGGGGAAAAAACACTCAGGAAGGTCCAGGAGCTTGCTTACGGAGCGGTAGAGCCGGGCCTCACAGCCTAATGTTCCCTGAGTGAGTTCCGGACTCTTGCAGACACCTTCATGCTGCAAAAATGCTTCTCTCTAAATGGGGTATTTGGTCCATACCCATTTGCTCCAGTACCAGCTTCGCGGCTCCGTCTTGCGCTAAATGAGACACGTCTACACGTCTGTAATAGCCGGTACTGACGGTTTTGTTTCCACACTCATTGCAGGGCTGATTAGTAATTAGGACTGAACTAAAATTAACTCACTGCTCCCAGAGCCCGGCACAGCCTGCCCCCACAGAGGCCTTGCTCACTGGACGGGTGGGTGGTGAGTGGGTGAGTGAGTCAGCCATCGAGGGGGGACAGAAAGCATTGTTCATTCATTCACTCATTCATTCAGTGCATTGATATGGATAAATCTTCTTTCATTAGGTGTCCTAGGAAGTGGTGACAGAGCTGTCCCATCCCTGGGGTAAGAGAGGGGCTAGGTCTCCTTCTGCGGTTCTCCCTCCTGCCCCCACCCCAACGCCATCATACATGCAGGCAGCTCAGTGGTGGTGGCTTTCCACGTGAGAGAAAACCAACCTTCTTTAGGAGAAAACATAAGGGGTGCCTGGGTGGCTCAGATGGTTAAGTGTCTGCCTTCGGCTCAGGTCATGATCTCAGGGTCCTGGGATCGAGTCCCGCATCGGGCTCCCTGCTCCGCGGGAAGCCTGCTTCTCCCTCTGCCTTTCTCTCTCGCTCTGTCTCTCATGAATAAAAAAAAAAAAAAAAAAAAAAAGGAGAAAACATAAGTTGTTAAATCTGGCCCACATGCCCACATGAGAACATGTGCTGGACATGGCAAAGCCAAGGTCAAGCGTCCCCCTCCCCCAAAGCGATGAGCTGAGCCGGAGACCCTTGGAGACTATTCCCAGCAAATACTGTGGTTGCCCGAGCCCAAGGTTGTCTGCCTGGGGGCCCTGCCAGCAGGATTTCTATTGATGAGGTGGTATAGAGATCCACGTCCAAACCCACCACTGCAGAGGGGTCTCTGTGAGCTCCATCTTATGGTTTCTGCAAGGCAGATGGCTGGGCTTTTCCCTTCATCTATTCTGAAAGCCCCTGTTTCTGGCTGGTGCGTGGCTGTCTCTCTCCTCCCCGGGGGGTCTGGGGGGACTTTTGCAGTCTTGTTGGTGGCAGTCTTAGCAGAAGTTGAAGCTGACATCTTCAATCACAAGGGGCAAGAGGGAGGGGCAGAAGGACCTAATCAGGGTGGCAAGTTGAAGAATGAGGGTGAAGGTCCAGGAGGGGTGGCAGACCCCCACCCACACCCAGTCACGGATGTGAGTGTTCTGCCTCCTCGTGACAGGGCCAACTCACTCAACAAGCCTCAAGAGGTAAAACCCATGTACATCTTGGCAAGTAGAGAGGACTTCTTGACCAACAGGCTAGACAGGATCATACTCATCGGCTTATAGGACCAGACAGATGGTGAAACCTTTGGCAGGTGGGATGTGGGGCTCGAGCACTGAGGGACAGCATGCTGGCTGTTCCTCCAAATCTCTGGAACCCTCCTTAGGAAGTAGGGAGCAGAGAGATGCCCAGTGCAAGTCTTATTACATATTTCAGCTCACAGCAAACACAGCTCGACCTTATATTTTAATGACTAAATTAGTGGTGTGGGAGGAGCTTGGAGCATGTGAACTTGTCTTCGGTTTATTGGGAGGTTCCTGCATGTTCCTAAAACCCCAGAGGGGAAGTCCTTCTATGCTTTCCTTCTGAATTTTCCTCAAATACTCCAGGCTAACCCTGGTTCCATCCCAACCCAACAGATTTCGCTAGACATCAGCCCCAGTGCCTGGGGTCCCCAGGCTGAGAAGGCCTTGGGGCCCCTAGAAGAAGACAAGTCACTGCAGGGCCAAGGAATGAATCCCTGGTCTGTGGGGAGATGTCCTTTGTCTCGTTCAGTCCAGGGGCCTGGCCTGTTCAGTGCCAGTACCTGCAATTAATGAAAGGCCCCCACATTTAGGACAGGACCCTCATATGACTTGGTGCTGACGTAAGAGGGGGTGAGGGAGTCGTCCTCAGACCCTGATTCATAATATAGGGGTATGGTGGCAACTCTGCCATCAGCTGGTGGAGGACGGAAAGGCCAGCAGTGCAGAGATTTTGGGTGGGGACTGGAAATTCAGGGACTATGGAGAACTGAGGGCCTCTACCTTAAGTATTGCCCTGGGGACCCCAAGGCCAAAACCCCATATCTGCTCACTTTCATCTAGGGACGGAAGCCAGATCCTAAAAGATGAGTTGGAAAGGCGCTCTTGGAGGGCTAGCTAATGTGTGTGTTTGCTGAGAAGTGTGACTTGTCTAGCCAGGCTTCTCGTCCGGTCAGGAGGGCCCGGAGGGAGGCGGGCAGGGCAGCACTGTTCTCCAATTAGGACCTTTGTTCCCTTAAGCTGCAAAGACCTGGCGCCAGGGCCTGGGCTTCAAGCAAAGGTTCTGAAACTTCTCCCAAGTGACTTGGTTGTAAGGACCACCCAAGACTGGCTTGGTGCAACTGGAAACTGTAATGACTTCGTTTCACGCTGTTTAATCACCAGAAGCATTTCACTCTCCTTCAGGCATGCAGTGATTAAGCTTGCTCCCACCTCCCTCCCCCTCCCAGGGACTCTGAGATGCTCCACAGACTGTGTTCCCAATTTGTAGAAGATGTGGGGTCACCGGCCGGCATTCTCCATGAGAGACATGTTCCTTTGTGTTGACCACGGTGGTCTCTGAGACGGCACATGGCCATCCCTCTCCGGGGGAATGTTTGCCAGATGGGTGAACCGGGAGAGGGTTATGAGACTTTTTCTCAGAGTGAGCATGAGAACATCAAGGAACCACCCTGGAGATGGGAAGAAGACAGTGAGACCCTTCTCCTAATGTGACCTAAAGGTCCGGAGGAGGAATAAGGAAGAACCAGGTACATCCTGCCACACAAAGACCTTCCTGTGGGCTGTTCCTCAACACCCGTCAGGAAAACAGATGAGAGAGAATCTTCCCCCTCAAATACTGCAGAGTGAAGGGGGCCTAAGCAACAATCTGGAAATAGGACCCTGGGATTCAGGGGCACTGGACCAGCGTGGAGCTTCTGTGCCTCCTGGATCCTTGAGTCTGAGACGTCTGTTCCCCGGGGCAAACGGATTAGCCATACCTAGCTCATTGTTCTGACTTCACTTATTTAAAATGTGGACTGATAGGGCTCAGAACACACTATTCCGAATATGGCAATTTGGCAGAGTATTTTAAGCTGACGGAACTTGAGAAATGGCAGGTGTGGGAAGGACCCTCTATCCTCTCCCTGGAGCAGGTCACAGACCCTCCTGTGAGAGGTACCCTCGTTGCGTCTAGAGGAAAGGAGCCTTATCTCTGAAAAGACAGAGAGGTGCTGAGAGGAATCTGAATGAAAGGCCACACTGAGTTTGCCCCAATTTACCACCCTGAGCTCGTACCCTTTGTCTGGTGACTTTCCACTCTTCGTCAGACCTCACCTGAAAAGGCCCAGGCTTTAACCATTTAGTGGGTCTTCATTTCCTTACGAAGGCTATCGTATCATAAAACACTTATATGAAATACTTTTGCCTGTTTTTCTCTTGTTAATCTGCCTTTTGTCCTAGCACCAGCTGAGTACCTGAAAGGGTAGGAGGAAAAGGATTTTTTTCCCTCCCCTACAGGACTGCATATTTTCCCATCATCGGTCATTCATTCTAACAAATAATGTTGGTGACTGTGTGCATCCTACAGCTTGCATAGGCCGTTACTTTTTCTCGAGAAGAGGGACAGAGCTCCCTGCTCGTGAGTGGTGGCTGCAGCATGTAGATGAGGCGTGTAACCCATGTCTAAGGACACATGCTGCAAGCTCAGCCGCCTGGGTGGGCATCTGAGGCTCAGCTCCCAGCTCAGCTGAGGGACTGTGGGAAAGTTGCTTTATTTCTCTGTAGCCTCTGTGATCTCATCTGCAACATGGGGGTAATAATAACTTGCATCTTGTGGGGTTTGAGGAGTTAGTGAGTTAGTGTACCTAAAGTACAGAGATCCGGACCTGTGACTACTAGGTATGGGTCCTTGATTATTGTCCAAGATTGGTGAAAGTTTAATTAATTATTTTAGAAATAATGGAGGCAAGCATGCTAAGGACAAAATGATTCTGACACTTGTTTAAACTCAAAAGTCAGGCTCTATTCAGGGCCATGATGTGATGATAGGGTAGGGACTTCTGCGGCAGTGGGGAGTGGGGGGTCTGCAGTGGGAGAGGGATGAGCTCAACTCTGAACACAAGACAGAAGGTGGGATTTCTAGCAAAGGAGCAGGGCTGGAGAGAGGCGGTGGGTGGAAAATCAGTGAGAAGACGGGGTAATTCTTCACTAAACTGACCCAATGGGATTCTTGCTGGAAGCAGGCCAGGGTATGAGAGATTGATCACATACAAATCAATACAGATTGATCAGATGCTAACGGCAGGGATTCTGGCTAAACTGACCGAACCCAATGGGGTTCTTGCTCTAGCCGGGTGGTGCACAGATGGACGTGGAAATGCAAAGGTAGTGGCCCAGTTGGGAGGAGATTACAGCAGGCCCTGACTAGAGTCTGGTCAGAGAAGCTCTGTTCAAGCAGCAGGAAAGAAATCTGAATAGTTACCTTTCAGAATACTTACTCTGCCTCAGCGCTGGCTGGCAGGGTTTGGTGTGAGCACCTGTTGGGAACCACCCACTGCCCTGAGCTCACCCTCACTTACTTTGTAACCAAGATTCTCATTACTTTGTAACCAATGATTCTGGAGCACCCTCTGGGCACCACCCAGTACCCTGGGCTCAGCCCTGCCACAAGCACTAGGGGCTTGTTCCTCTCCAAGCCCTGGAAGGTACAGGCTGAGCCCCGATGCCTGGGATCCTGAGGTCTGGTGGTTAAGCAAAATTGGAAAGGATCTGGGGGCAAGAGTCTCCTGATCCAGGGTCTTGTCCTGGAGAGTTTATGGCTGGGCAGCTCCTTCTCCCTTTGACCTCATCAGATGGGAGGACGAGTCTTCAGGGGCTCTTACAGATTCCCTGGACCTGCGGTTCTGAAGCCTGCTGGCAGCTCCTGTAGGTAAATGGGTTTCTCAGATCCAATCCTTTGGCCACTACCGGACTAAACAAAGCATTTTGAGCAGCATCTTCTAGCCTTTAATATGCTGGTGTCCCCTGGGAGCCAGGTGTGGGATGCCAGGTTCCCAAGCGGATCTGACTACAGGATATTATTTTTTATAGGATCATCTCACTAGTTTCCAAAGGAAGACCGCTGGGAAATGTCCCGATGTTCTCCAAGGCCCTCTGCAGTTATAAAATCTCTGTGACCCACTAATCACCTGGCCCCTGAGAAAGTACACTTAAAAAATAATGAAGGGAATATCAGCCTTCCTCCCCCGTAGACGGTGTGGAGGGTGAAACAAACTGTTCTCCTTTCTGCGTCTTCATCGGGGCAAACGGACCCTGCAAAGCCTTTACCTCATGCTGGTTGGAGGAGATCCGTCATCAGTGCCTTTTCGACATTTCAACCTTTCTGCTGGGCCTCTGCATTTCGGTTTTGAAAAATCGGCCTGCGTTAATTGCCAGAGGTGGTTTCCCTCCTATTCCCCCAAGAGGAAGACAAGGACTACTGCTTCCCCTTCACTGCAACAGTTGCCAAGAAGAAAGACAGCTCTCCCCCAGATGGGCGATTTTGTGTCTCCGGCCCGGAGTTTTCCATCTACGAGAACAGCTCAGGCCATTTGGCATTGGGATCTCAGTGAGAGGATCTGGTCAAGGTTTTTAAGATGGAAAGAAGTTTATCATTTTGGCAGGAGCCTGATGATGTAAATCCAGGCGTGTTCTGCCCAGTCCCTGGGTGCCTCCAAACCTTCCCAGGCACGCTCACGACAAGAAGCTGCAGACCCTTCCCCACGCAGCGAAAGGTCAACAGCAATCCCCAAAGTGGATCTATAGAAGCCTCTGGTGGACGCAGGTGTTCCCGTCCACACTGGCGTCCACACTGCCCCCTAGAGGTTTGAATCTGTCTGATAGAAACTTAATTCTGGGGAGAGCTGGTGGGGCTGACAGCAGTGAATTGTTCCTCAATATTACAGTTTGTCTTCGTAAATGTCGGCGATGTCATACCAACCGATGAGTAAAACATAAATACATATGGGCCAAAGACACAAGCAGGTAATTCACAAACACAAACATACGACTAGGAAGTAAATGAATGGAAGCAATGTCAATTTTGACACTAAAACATGCAAATCAAACAACAGATAAAATATGTGTGTACAAGGATGTGTGTGTGTTTGCCCACCAAACTAGAAGGAGCCACGTACATTTTTACTAGCCAGTTAGTGAAATGATAAGTCTTACCACTGTTAGTGGCTATATACACTGATATTCTGTGCAATATTTATCAAAGACTTCAGAAACCCCTATAAAAAGAATAGTTAACACTTACCAGACACAAGGCCCAAATCTACGTACCATAGACACACTGGTATATGAAGCCAATGCATTGATTCTTCTGTCAAATATACCATAACCTTCATTTTGTCTTCTGAGTAGAGAAACAGAAGAAAGAGCTCATGCAATTAGCCTGAGGTTATGTGGCTAGTACATGACAGACACAAAATTTGAACTCAAGACATGTTCTCCCAACGCTTTCACTCTCCTGCCTGGTGTGACTTACTCATTTGTTCTGTGTCTGTGAAGGAGCCTACATACACCGTCCCATGACGACTTTGACCCAAAGATGCTCACTAGTTTCTTTATGATAGTGAAGACTTGGAAACATGTTGGTGAAATAATACACTGTCACATAAAAATAGCATCTAGGATTTTAGGTTATAGATGTCAGAATGAATGCAAACACATTTGTCTTCAGTGCCTACCTAAATCCTACTAAAAAGGAGATTCAGTAGAAATTTTTAGCCATACCCAAGATCACAAGGACAATGAGAACAGAAAAGGAAATGGTAACATGACTGTGGATGCTGAAAGGCAGAGAGATGAGTGTTTATAGACTGGACCATCCAAGAAAGGAGGATCCAATCTATAGTACCTAAAACATAGAAAACAGAAGAAAGCACAAACATAAAGGAAAACATGCAACACATAGAAGACCCCCAGTGGGCTCAGGACTTGATGTACCTGGTACCCTGGAAGCAAATGTGGAGTTCGACCACTCCTTTCCCCAGATGTGCCTTCCTTCCCCCACTCAGTGTGTTGGCTCAGGCAGGAGACTAGAGGTCTATTCTCTGGAGAGGCTAAAACAGAGGGTCACTGAAGATGTGAGGATTAAATGAATAGTCAAATTGAAAATATGATAATTAAATGGAGATTTTTCTACTGGTTGCCTCTCAGGATCCTGGTGATCAGACTTCTCCCTTCCAGGGAGGAGACCAGAAAATTCTTTTCTCAGAAATCTCACCAGCCCAAGAGAAAAGATCTAAAGATAAGAACAGCAGGGTCCCCACAGTGACATTCCAGGCAGGTTGCCCCATTGCAAGACCACAGTTGACAAGTGTCACCATTACTTGGAATTCCTAATCCACTTTTTAGGACCCTTCTATTAAATATGAGCAAACTTCCAAAAATCATCAAATATTTGAAGAAGTCTTGTAACATAGACAGATATCAAACAAACAGAACGCCAGGGAAAAAATGATTTTGTAGGAAGATGAAAACCAAAGCCAAACAAAGAAGAAAGATGCCAATAATATCCTCCAACTTACAAGAGAAGATGTTACATCTATGAAACAAGAACAGAGTGCCATTAAAAAGGAACACTTAGAAAAGAAAAGAAACAAAATGGCTTGGGGACATTAAAAAGATAATGGCAAAAATTAAAAACTCAGAAGAAAGTTTCTAATAAAGCTGAGGAAGTCTCTCAGAGAGTAGCAAAATGCCAAAGCAATCTAAAAAAGATAAGAAAATTGGAGAATCAACAAAAAAAAAAAAAGAGGAGGAGAAGTTGGAAGGAGAATGGATGTAGCACAGGGGGATAAATCATCAAAGAACAGCAGAGATAACTGGTCATGATGTAGTAATTCTAGGTGCCTTAAAGTGTTCCAAGCATTGTCTAATAACTCAATCATTGCACATTTACTCATGTAATTCTAATGAAAACTCTTGGGGTTGACATTATTTTTATCCTACTTTATAAATCAAGACAGTAAAACACAGAGAGGATGGAAGTCTGATTACCCAAGGTCGCCCAGCTGATAAATGGCAGAGCAAGGATTCGAATCCAGGCAGGTTGGCTCTCTTGTCCAAGATCTAGCCACTTCACTAGACTGCCTCTCAGTAAAATAGCTTTATAAAATCCAAGAAATACTTCAAGATTGTTTTCCAGACCTGACATTTCCAAACTGAAAAGACCATTTGAATGTCTAGCACAATGGATAAAATGTTATGCATACTAAGACATAAAACCATAGCATGGTGGAACTTCAGAACCCTGGAGACAAAGCAGAAATCCTAAAAGCTGAGAGAGAGATATGAGAGAGAACACATTTCCTATAAGATCAAGAATCAGGATGACATGTGACTTCTTACGAGCAATTCTGGAAACAAGGAGAAAATGGAATAATGCATTGCCTTCAGTTCTGAGCGTCAGGGAGTTAAACTAGCAGTCTATACTCAGCCAAGTGGTCAAGTGTGGATGTGGAGTAATGACATTTTAGATACAACTGGCTTCGTGCATCTTTTCCCTGGAACCTGAGTGAGTCAATCAGAGAGGAAGGCATGACATCAGGAAATGGGGGGACGCAGGAAAGCTGGGCCCCTGGGGTCGTGTGGAAGGAGATTCTAGGATGACAGTTGTGTATCAGAACAGTGTCCAGATCAGAGCAGGTCGGGAAGCTGGGATGGACATCCCCAAGATGAAGTTCACCGGATGTGTTTGAGTGAACTGAACAGGGACTCCAGTGAGAGTCAGTTCCTACAAGATTAGGGAAAGACAGGCAGACAAACAAACTGTCTGAGAGACAACATGCAAGATGATTAACTGCACTGAAAATAAACAGTTGTTCAGGGAAAGACAAGTGATCTCAAAGTGTCCACTGAATCACAAACATGTATTACCGTTCACGTTTGCATGTATATAAAAATGTAAGCACCAAACACGGATCTGATCCAAATGGTGACTCCATCCTCATGGTGGGATGGCAGGCAAGTGGGGAGAGGGCATGTGTGCATTTCTTGTCCTTAGTGGTAGGTAAGTCAGTAAATAAAGACTGAAGTTGAAAAATTAACAGGTATATCATGTACAAACATGGGGTAAAGACCAAAAGAAATGGCAGAAAAATTGGAAAGTGATTTACCTCTGGGGGGAGGTAACAGGCAGGAGTTTGATCAGGCTACTGATTTTTATAATAGATCTTACAGATGCAACTGATTCTATAACTATGTGCCCAGGTAGCTGATTACAATGAAAACTCAATAAAAGAAACAATGATGAACATGAAGGGTGTTGATAACATGACAAATGAGAATCACTTGGTGTTGGGTGAAAAGCAGGATCCTAATGACATGAGCAGGACTGCAAGTCTGCAACAAACAAACAAACAAATGAAACCAGAAGAAAGACTTGCGGGAAATGCATCAAGTACTAAAGGTGGTTGGTCAGAGAGGTGGATGCTTTAAAGGTTCTTCTTTTAAGTGTTTCCCACATTTTCCGTCATGTGGTGAGGTTTCTCAGGTAATGGAAAGTGAAGGGGAGAACAGATGCCCCTGTAAAGCGATGGTGCTCACGGGCAGCTTGGTGGGCATCGAGTCAACTAGGTCTCCGTGTTCTGCTTAGAGCCAGGGACACCCTCCTCTTTGTGACATCTGATGATAACCCAAGTCAACTTGCTGGTTAGAGGAGCCGAAGCATAAGCTTCTGGAATGGCAGGTAGTAGACAGAAGTGAAAAGAGCTGATAGAGAAAAAAAGCAGTCCCAAAGAATCCAAAGAGAATGGTACGGGAGACTGTCCATGCTGCTGACAAATGGCTGGTGAGTATCTCTTCAACTCCCTCTCAGAACATCAGAAGCAACGGACCATGCATGGTTCCCTTGTGTGACTTTCACACACATCTCTGCTGTGTGGACCAGTGTGGGGCCCCCTCCACTCTCCCCTTCATACTTTGTCCTACACGCCTTCAACAGATCTGGGTTTGAGAAAGACACCCCATGACAGAGGGTCCTAGGACCCCCATGCTCATTCCTACAGTTGTGACATCTCTATCTCCCCCGTTACACTGTGAGCTTCTTGGGGGTGCCTGCAAAAGGGAACACTCAATAAGGGAACAGATCCTACCTCAGGGATAAACAGGAGGTGGAAAGTTTCTCTGGAATCTGGAGGAAGAGAATGGTCCCAGTGGTGGCTGGGAGCAGCTCACACACATTTGCAAGGGCCAATGGAGAACATCTCTTCCCAACTCCGTGTTTGAATGATATCGCATCAGTAGCTTGGAATTAGTCATGGTGGGAATATTTACACAAAGTAATCTGTAAACATTACGAATAAGCTCCCAAATGCCCTTGAGAGCTGGTCATTAAGCATGTATTCCCACGATATTGCAGATGGGTACTCAGGTCCTTTTTGGCCATGGGCTCTTCTTCCTAGAAGCAATCAATAGTCCAGTGATGCTGGTAACAGCCACACTGTTCACTCCAAGGGCATGCCAGAGATGGGACTCAGGCACCTACAAGGACTTTTCCATTTGGGAATTGTTAAGAGCCTTTATGATTTGAGAAGATTGGAAAGTCAGGGCTCTCTACCCCTGAGATAATTCTGGCACTCACCTCTGAGGTTTTCAGAGATCTCTGTCACAACCAGGGTGAGGGAGGACAGGGATGTGGGGTTCCCAACCACTATCCAATTCAGTGGCAGGATCAAACAAACCCTCCACAGCGGACTTTGGAAATCCTAGAGAATAGGTTTAAGTATTGTCATGTTTTAGAATTTTTGCATGTGCCTGGAAGGAAGTGGCAGATCACAGACTATCCCTCTCTGCACCCCATTGCCTGGTTTAAAAATAAAAAATGTGGTAAATGAGTCCTGGGTGGATCTGCCAACATGGGTGTAATAAAGATTGACACTTTGCAGGAGGTTTCGCCTCAGAATGCAAATATCATCTCTGTGAATCAAAATCACAGTAGGTGATAAAAAGAAAATCATTGTACGGTGTTAGACTCTCTGGGTAACACCGAGTTTCTGAGTCATAAGTCAAGGGGTTCTAGGAAGTTCTGTGGGGTTCTATGGGTTCTTTGGGTCCTCTGAGGTCACTGGTAAGGCAGCCTAGAGGCTTTTGAACCCCACAATTGATGGATGTCTTTGGGTGTCTCAAAGATTGTTCCTTCCTATCGACAGGCTTCCATGACAGGCACCCCGTGAGATAAGCTATTATTTATTAATTCTGTTCAACAAATACCCACTGACCACCTCCTTTTTGCATCCATCTTGTGCTGGCTGCTTCCACGGCAGCTTTGAGCAGCTTCATGAGACGGAGACCTCCCCAGCCCCTGCGGGACAAGATGGAAGTGTTGAGAGCTTGACTGACCTTCTCCCCACGCCTCCAGACATACGCTTCTTGCTAGTGAGTGCTGCCCTCACCCCTGCCTCTGGGACCTGGGACATGCTCTTTCTCAGAAGCCTGCTTTTCTGCAGTTTCACAGAGGTGGCTCTGAGCAGAGCACTAGGCCCTCCGGGCTGCTCCTTTGTCACGCTGTCAGACCCCGTCAGCATGGACCATGCTTTCCCTAGACCAGGGGAGAGGAGAGCTAAGGGCACCACTCTTGTCTTGTTGGGATCTTGCCACCAAGATGATGAGTCTTCAGCTGCCAGGGCACCTGGGAGTCTCTACGTCTGGAGACTAGAATCCTCACCTCTACTTGGTGCACTTCACGAGCTGTTGGATTTGCCTCACTTCTGTCCTAGTGCAACTTCGCATCCCCAATTGTGTGTCACTCCATAAGATCGTGGGAGACCTGGGGACATTCCCCGAATTAAATGACTCTTTGTACTCTCCATCTACCAACAAACCCTGATAACCTACCCTTTGATCTAATCATATGGGTTTTCCCTCTGATCAGCATTGCCAGCTAAACAGCGGGAAGCATCTCTCTTTTGGTCGCCAGGTTCTATGGGTTTGTGACACCGGCCTGTCCTCTCCCAGGGGCTGGCCACTCCAGGGAAGCTGAGGGGGCCCTAACGTCTGGTACTGCCAGATGGTGCTCTTTGGAATTGGTGGGTAAACAGTGAAAAGGGGAGTCATTCTACAGTTCAATAATGAAGAGACAGATGACCAAAAATTTTTTTAAATGGGGAAAAAATGTTTGAATAGACACTTCACAGAAGATGTGCAAATGGCCAAAAGCGCATGTAGAGGGAACATCATTAGTCATAAAAGATGCAAATTAAAACAATGAAGTATTAAAGTCATGAGGAAACATAAAACATTAATTTGAAAAACCTCGGAAATCCCCAATTTTGGCAAGAATATGGAGCAAGCAGAACCATGTTGCAGGTGGGAGGTAAAATGTTACAAACACTCTGGAAACCATAATGTCCCCCAAAGCTAATACACATTTACCCTGAGATGCAGTGGTTTCCCCTTCTAGGTGTTTATCCAAGAGAAATGAAAACAAATGTTTAGAAACTCCAACTTGGATATGAGTGTTCATGGCAGCCAAATTCATACCCAAACTGGGAATTATCCACACACCTACACACAAGAGGATGGGGAAATTATACATCTGTGCAAAAGAATACTTCTGAATGGTAAAAGGAAGAGACCGTTGGCACAACCTAAGGGGTTTACAGATATAACGCTGAGAAAAGAGGGATACCAGAGTGCACACTGTGGGGTTCTGCCAATTGGAAGTTCTAGAACAGGCAAAACTCTAGGGGAATTAAAATCAGAGGGGCAGCTGCCTGTGGGTGTAGGGGATTGACCGGAAAGTAGCTGGAGAACTTTCTAGAGTGAGGGAAAACTTCTATATCGCCATGGGAGTGCTGTATTCACAATGCACATGGGTCCATATATTTGTCAAAAGTCATCCAACTGGGGCGCCTGGGTGGCTCAGTCATTAAGCATCTGCCTTCAGCTCAGGTCATGATCCCAGGGTCCTGGGATCAAGCCCCGCATTGGGCTCCCTGCTCGGTGGGAAGCCTGCTTCTCCCTCTCCCACTCCCCTTGTTTGTGTTCCTTCTCTCGCTGTCTCTCTCTCTGTCAAATAAATAAATAAAGTATTTAAAAAAAAGTCATCCAACTGGACACTTAAAACCTGGGCACTTTCGTGGATGTGAATTATGTGTGTGTGTGTTGTAGAAAGTAATCAGGATCTCCAGGTATGACTTTCTCTTAAACTCAGAAGCCCTACTGATTAGCAAGGACCAGGTTGTATGAGCACATTTGCTGGGGATGGAATGACTGGCCCCCTTCTCCACCCCTCCCTGCATCTGTGCCTGGTGCCTCGTGATGCAGCAAAGTTCAGCCCAAATGACCTGAAAATGCGTGAGCAACAGTCCTTGCTGATTGCTCGTTACCCAGCAGAAGCTGACTGATAGACTCCCCTCTGCATCCATACTACTGTTGGGTCTTCTCCCAAAAATCACTTCCTGGCATAGTCTTACTTCCTCTCTCTCACAATTATTACCAATGCTGTGCCCCCCCTCCCACACACACACCCTAAACCACTCTGGTTGAATCACATACCACCACTCTGCCAGAATCATCTTGAGAGTTTCTATTGTTTACCATGTAGAACCAACCCAGTACTTCAACCTGATGTCCAGAAGCCACTTTAGCAGTCCCCAGCAGGCCCCATCCTCCCTGCGCTCCAATATTTCCCTACATCTCACTGCCAGGCATGGACCCAACCAACCCAACACCCATCTCCTGCCACGATCTGCCTCCCCAACCAGTGCACCTGGGAGCTGGGCACAGAGGTTAAAAGCAGTGCACCCTTGTGGATATGGAAGCAGAGGATGAGGCCCATCAAGTGGATTAGGAAGTGTCACCCCAAAATACGCCACTTTGGCTCAAGAATTTTTTTGAGTAAAAGGCCTCTGAGTTCCTGAAGTCCCTTTCCTCCCTAAAAGGAAAGCTTCCCTAAAGAACCATCACTATTAATCCTCACCCCAAGGGCAGCTGCAATCTCCTCTTCTAGACTATCGTATCTTCACCTGTTTTCCTAAGGGCCCATTTATCTTTCAAAAAAAGTAACTGGTGTTTCCATTAGTGTCCCCCACCCCAAAGTCATTTGCCCTCCCAGATGTGCCTCTGTGCCCCTCCCACCCCCTAGTAAAATGTACATAATCTCTCAAATCTCACTTAATTGGGAGATGCCCCTGCACATGTAAAACTGAAAATAAATAAGCGTGTATGTCTTTCTCCTGTCAGGTTGTCTGTTGCCAGTTTTAATTCACAGGCCCCCAGTCACTGCACGTGAGAGGATAGAGGAGAAGACTTTCCTTCCTTACAACCACCTATATATTGAGAAGTCAGATGGCGGAAGCCAGAAGAGAGATCAGAAGACATAAGATTTAGAAGCGGGGCCCAAAAGATTTTATTTTGGAAGGGGGGGAAATCGGAGGGGGAGACGAACCATGAGAGACGATGGACTCTGAAAAACAAACTGAGGGTTCTAGAGGGGAGGGGGGTGGAGGGATGGGTTAGCCTGGTGATGGGTATTAAAGAGGGCACGTTCTGCATGGAGCACTGGGTGTTATACACAAACAATGAATCATGGAACACTATATCAAAAACTAATGATGTAATGTTTGGTGATTAACATAACAATAAAAACTTAAAAAAAAGATTTTATTTTGTTTTGTTGTAAAGAGTTCTGGGTCCGACTAAAACAACTTGCCTCCACATCTCCCTTCCCGGGGGAGACCAGGTGCCCAGAAGCCCAAACCTGTGATTCATAAGGACTCGGTGTTTAATGAGGCTGGAGGCGCTGAGGAGCAGCGCTTGAACCGTGGGCACAGGGGGAGAGTACGCGGCAGGCGGTAGAGATGGCAACTGCTGTGTGGGCCATCAATATTAGTTAAATTTAATAGTGAGGTCTTATTGACTGTAAGAGTCTTAATTATCAGGAAGAATGACCCTGTCTGTTAACAGCAGAAAAATGATCAAAACCAAAACCACATAAACTTAAATTGTTTGCCTGTCCTTTTATAAATAAGATTAATTGGCTAAATGGAGCCTATAGGTTAAAAGGGATAAGTGGCAGGGTTTTTTTTTTCTGACAATTGCCTTCTTAACACTCTCAGACTCATGCTCCAGAGGTTTGGTGGGGAATATTCATCAAAGAGTGTTACTGTTACTATGTTTTATTGCGACTCTTCTCTGAATCTCTCCCACCTCAGTGCTTTGTCTGCTAGGAGGGTAACAGGCCTCCAGGCTGTCAGAATAGGGTGTTTTGAGGGAGTGGGTGCGACTGAAGTCTCCCCAGGAAGCCGGCCGAGGCGCATGCTCACAGGCGCACGCACACGTGCACTCCCACCCTTGCCTGCTCTTGCCCCCAGCCAGGACTGCAGGGGCCTAGAATGACTGAATGCTGGCTGAGCCACCCTCGTGTGGATGTCCCAGTGGGCACGGAGGATGGAGAACCCACCTCGCTGGCTGATTTCTTTTAGAAAGCCTGGGTCCTGCTGTGGTGTGTTTTCCCCTGCCTTTGTTCTGGAGTGAGCTCTTTGGGTGGGTGAGTCCCCTCCCACCTCTAATCCTTTCTTGGCCCCCAAAGGAGCAGTTACCCACACCAGTCTTAAGGATGTGATGGACAAGCAGAGGCAGGCCTTTGTCCAGACCCTCATCTCAAGTCAAACACCCACTTCCAGGAAAACAGGAGATTCTTCTGCTTCAATGAGAACCTAGTACATGTTAAAAATGATGTGGGAAGTAGAAATGAACAGAGACCTAAGGCCACTGGAGAGCTTTGCTGCTGTTTGGGCATCATTCAAAGTTGGACGTGTGATTCCTCAGAACCTAGGAAGTGGGAGGCCAGCTGTACCCCCCCCGGCTGGTTTTCCATTACTGCTCTGTGCCCCAAGACACCAGGTGCTGTGGGTTGCACTGTGCCCGCCCCCCAAATTCATCTGCTGGGGTCCTAACCCCCAGTAAGACAGAAAGTGACTGTATTTGGAGATGGAGCTTTTACAGAGGTGATTAAAGTAAATGGGATCACTAAGGTGGGCCTTAATCCAATAGGACCGGTGTCCTTATAAGAAGAGGAAGGGAACACAGATACACACAGGGGGATGATCACGTGAGGACACAGGAGGAGACAGCCATTCACACACCAAGGAGAAAAGCCTCCAGAGGTACCAGCCCTGCCGACACCTGGATCTTGGACTTCCAGCCTCCAGACTGTTTGGGAATAAATGTCTGCTCTTTAGGCTCCAGGCCAGCCCAGCAGACTAAC
Organism: Mirounga leonina; assembly: GCF_011800145.1. Classification (NCBI taxonomy): domain Eukaryota; kingdom Metazoa; phylum Chordata; class Mammalia; order Carnivora; family Phocidae; genus Mirounga; species Mirounga leonina. Next base: position 91,074,082 of record NW_023270447.1, on the reverse strand, counting down.
CCAGCGTGTCCCCTCTGCTCTCCGTAGCTTTTACAAAGCAGAGTTTCTGCGGCCAGGACTGAGGAGGAAGCAGGTGGCTCCTGCCTGGTTCTTACCTTGCAAGGACGTTCTGCTCTGGTCTTAACTTGCATGGCATTTTTAAGGCCTAGGAAACATTCTTGCCCCTAAATCAAAGCATTGGATTTCAAAGGAAATTTAATAAAGCATGCTTTTGCAGCCTCATGGAAACGTGTGCTATGCAAACAGTGAAGATCCTTGTCTGAAAGTGATTCTCTCCTGGCTCCTTCGGCCACCAAGGGAATGAAATCAAAAGATCGGCAGCGGTTCCAAGCTCATCATTTGTCAAAGCGAGGAGAAGCTCAAAGCTACAGACTTTTGTGTCCTGAGCTAAATTTAGCTAATCACACCTCCGAGTTCTGTTCTCTGTCCAGGACCCCTGGCATCCCCGGTGAAAAGGATTAGTGGTGCGGACAGCAATAATAATAGTTTGTGCTTTTAGTTTCTTGCTTCAGACAGTTTTCAAAGGACTCTGCCACCCTGACTTCACTCACGCCTGTGATACCAGCGGAGACTGCCTGGGGGGGTCAGTGGGGAGGAGGCTGGGCCTGTCTTACGAACCGCAGGACAGACAGGTGGAAAGATGCACACCTGTCGATGAACCAGACACGTGCAGAATGTCAGCCCTTGAGCGGCACTGTCCTCTGCCCTCCAGGACTTGCTTAGGACACAGGGCGAGCTACCACCCTCACAGATCTCCCACCATGGAAGGTTCTGGAGAAATGGAATGTGTCACCGCCGCCCCCCACTTTGTCTTGGTGGTTCCAAAGGGGGCTGGATGCAGGGGTGGCCTGGGACACTGCTCCTGACTTGTCACCGCATGCCCTGCCAGAGCAGCTCATGGGTGATTCCCCGGGGGGTCCGCCGTCAATAAGGAGCACGGATGATGCTGTCTCGTGGACATCCCCTGGGAGACAGCTAACATGGAAAAGTGAAGGCAGAGAGAGAGAGAGAGAGAGACCTTCCCTAGGACCCAGGACATGATTTCTTATCTGAGTGAAGGGGCACAAAGTGATCCACAAAGTGATCCAGTGTCTTTATAGGGTGGGGGTTGGGTAGGGAGGAAACCTCTCCCCTGTTTTTCCTTCCATGCTGTGTGCTGGGGGTGGGGGGATGGTAAGGAAATCTCTTCTCTCCTGACGTTTCCATGGTGACAGGTGGACGTGACATTCTCCAGTATGATCTCTACCTCTTGTCTTAACATCACTTCTTACATCATTTCTCAAGTGGTTCAGAATACAGGTGGGAGAAATGGGATCGTTACAGCCCCCTCCCACTGCCCTGTCCCCTGCCCTGTGCATCTCGACTCCTAATATGTGGAAGTCAATGTGGAATCCGGGTTGTGGTTCTAGATCTGTGCGTTTGCAATGACTCACACAGGGGCTCTCTGCGAGCGGTAGCCCAGCCATCCACTGACTCACACCTTCACTCAGCCTTCCTTGGTTCCAGAGTTGGTCTGGGGACGATGGGGTGAGGAGGGCCTGGATCCATCCCTAAGAAGCTCTCAGCATCGTGGAGGAGAGAAGAGATGTATGGAAGCAGTATGAGCATGCCTCTGTGGCTGCCCAGAGCTTCGTAAATGCCTCTCAAGGCCCACCTGGCCCAGGCCCAGAGCCCCTCCGCCCCCTCTGCAGCCTCGCCACCCCCTCCCTACTGCTCAGAGAGCTCCCTCCGTCCCCGCACAGCCTCGTGGTCAGCTGTCCCTTCCTCCAGGCTTTGGTTAGATGCTCTCTCCTCAATCACCGTGATGCAGCTCGGGCCACCACGACAGAGGACCTCGGGCTGGACGGCTTACATGGTACAACTGCACTCCTCATGGCCCTGGAGGTGGGAAGGCCAAGAGCAAGGTGCAGGCGGGACTGGTTCCGTCTGCAGCCTCTCTCCTTGGCGTGTAGACAGCCGTTCCCTCCCTGTCCTCCCACGGTCGTTCCTCTGTGCGTGTCTGTGTCCGGATCTCCTCTTGGTATGAAGACACCAGTCCTATGGGATTAGGACCCGCCCGTATGACCTCATTTTTCCTTAATTACCTCTTTAAAGGCCCCCTCTCCAAATAGTCCCATTGGGGGTCAGGGGTTCAACATAGGAGTTTTGGGGACACACAATTCAGTCCGTAACAACCACCCCGTCCATAGAAAAATGTCCCTGCTCTGGGTACACCATGTCTCAGCCCCCTCACTGCCGGCCCCTCATGCCCCACACCCCCCACCTGCCTCAGGACGCCCTCATTTTGTTCCGAATGCTCACAGTCTGTCTTCCCAACCAGAGTGTGAGCTCCAAGAGAGCAGGGGGCTCCCAGTTCTGTTTCACTCTTTCTCAAGCCTTTCGACAGGGCCCGGGCACACAGCTGCACTTTAGGAATGTGAGTTTAAAGCATGGAGCCAGCAGAGAAGGAGCAGGGAGCAGGGCTGGCCGGGAAACTGGCTCAGCAGAGGCTCCTGGGGTTCCGAGGCTTGTCGAGGTCCAGCAGATGCTGCGGGAAGGATTGTGAGCCTCCAGGCTGAGCGGAAGGTCTGGCACAGGGGAGAAAGGATGGTGGGGAGCGTGCTGGGGAGTGGGAGGTGGTGGAGGCAAGTCAGGGGGCCACAGGGCCCTACACGCCACAGCCTTCCTCCTCTTGCCACAGGAGCGACTGCTCCCTTCTCTCAAACAAAAACCCCTTAGAGGGTGAGGGATCGTGTTTGCAGAGCTGAAATGCCAGCAGGAGGGTCCTGCTCACTTGGGAGGCTCCAGGGTATGAGGCTCTGTTTCCGGGCAGCCTGCAGGCGACCAGAAGTCACGCCAGACTTGTCACCGAGCCCTGGTCTGACTCTTCAGCAGCTGCTAGTGGACTCGGAAGAAGCCCCCCGTGATCCGGTCTCCCCTCTGACAGACTCTCTCCTCCAGATGGTGGATATTCCCAAAAGATGACCCACAGTTCTTCACAGTGGCCAATGACGACGGCCAGGCCTCCGAGAGCCATGCATGTCCATCTCTGAGGGGCTGCAGACCCAGGAGCTGGGGGTGCAACTCAGCGATTGCTCCCCTGTCCCCTGTTCCTGTGCCCCAGTCCACGTGGACCTGTTTACTATCCATGTGGCCCCAACTACAACACCATCCTTCCTGTGTCCATTGACGTCAGGGTAATTTTCTGGATCAGCTTTGCCTACCTCTGACAGAAATCTCCCAAAGGGCAGGAAAGGGATCTGTTGGTGAGCAGGGTGGGGGGTTCCCTTACTCATATCCCGGCAAAAACCACTGTCCCTTTGCACAGAGCAGCCAACTGGGATTTCATATGGTACATTTGTTGGGTATAATGGAAAGAGAGAAATATAAATGAGTCCAAAGGCCTGGAAAAACCATGCCATGTAACCCCTCACTAGCCTGTGATCCTGAGCATGTCCTTTGCAAGCCTGTTCCCGCCTTCAAACGGGGATGCCCTTGTCCTGGTAGCTTAGCCATTAAGAAATGGACATCATGAATACAACTGGTGCCTAGGAGGCATTGAACACGACAAAGTGTTCCCTCAGTCGTTAGTAAAACCTGAGGCCGAGTCAGCACAGGGGGCCAGGGGCCAAGCCGCGGGGCGACGTGAAGTCAGGGCAGGTTGGGCCTGCGTTACGGGGCCCCTGGTACATCAGGATCCCTGAAGGCTGACAGGCGGTGGCCTTGGGTCACAGAATGCCTGCTTCTCACCTTCTCCAACTTCAGAATCATTTCAAAGGGTGGAAACGAGCCAGGAATTTGGGACAAATTGTTAAAAATAAGGGATTCATTAAAAAAAGTACAAAACAATAGAAACCCATCTAACACATTTTATGGATGACCACACATCATTGAGATAATGCAGGACGACATTTCCTTCTTTCCCTCCTTTCAGATCTCCTGTTGGGCAGACACAGGCCTCTTCTTTCTCCCCTCCCTACTACTCCCAAGTTCTCTGCTTGCCTTTTCTACCTCCTTCTATTTTTGATTTAGTGATTACCAGCTTTAAATTGTAACAAGCCTATCGACAAAACCAAGTGACATTAAACAGCATCTCTGTGTGTCACCAGAAGTGAGAACATTTAAGCTTGAAACCTGCTTCCTTCCCAACCTCCTGTGTTTGTTGGCTAATACATCAGCACCATCTCATTTTTAAACACTCTGCTCCTTTTATTTGTTTTTTTAGGATATCATTGTTTACTTGGAATTACCAATGTGTTCATGGCTTCCTCTCTTCGGGTTTTCTTGCATCTTTACTGCTTCCTGTTGGCTTGTTGGGGTGTATCCTTTCATGCCTCTTTTAAAAAGGGCTCGCTGAATGGCAAAGAGTGGACAGTGAACACGTTGGGTCTGTCTGAAACTCTCTGGAGGGTAGATTAACTGGATATAGAATTTCTAGGTTAAGAGTTATTTTCTCCCTATTTAAAAACTTCTTGTATATTGAATTCCATCCTTTGTGCTGCTGAGGTCTCCTCTCTATTTTACTCTGGCTCTTCGGTTCTTTGCCTACCTCTCCTCTGGCGAACTTTAAGATTTTCCCTTTGTCTCTGGAGTTCTGCAGATTCCACAGTTTTCTCTTGGTCGATGGGCTTCGACAGTTTTACTATAAAGAGTCCTTGCATGGATTCGTTTTATTTATTTTGCACAGGACTTTTTTTGGGTTTCTTCAATCTGAGTGCTCATATCTTTCTTCACTCTTGAAAACGGGCAGCCATGTTTTCCCCCCGAAATATAATTTTAGACAGATGCGGAAGTTTGTCGTCCTGCCCTTGTCTGAGCAGATTGTCTCTCCGTCCCTGCTGCTTCGTCAGCCGTTGCTGGTGCCTTCCCCCTCCGAGCACCTGTGGGCCGTGCCTAGTCTCCAGGTCCCTCTCTGGAAGGAACATCTGGCCTGTGACAAATTTGCCTGTGATTTTTCTTCATATGCTTTCTTGGTCCCTGGTCCCTTTTCATATCTGCTGGAACTTTTAACCTGTTTTGAAATCTCACTCTTCTTTTCATTACATCTCTCTCCCAAGGGTCTGATTTTGTCCTTGTTGGATCTGCCAGCTCTGATCTTGGAGGGGTGTTCTCCCTCGAGTCTCGTGGGCCTGCCAGGTTCTCCCTCTGCATCCACTCATCGTTCCCCGAACTAGCAGAAGCCTGGTGTGGATCCACTGGCGATCGGCTCAGGCAGAAGTGTTCGCTCTCAGACAGGCATGCAGCCAGAGTTGGTGTGAGCCCACTCCTGGAGAAGGGTGGGTGGGCGAGGGGAGGTCTCTGAGCAGGGCCTTCATCCTGCAGGGCCCCCTGTGACCAGCCATGGCTGTCCACCCCCGGATTGTCACATGTATGACAATAATAAACCCCCGCTTACTCCATTCCAGGAGGAAAGCTCTAATAATTTCCCCGCCTACGTTCCTACAACAGAGACAAGTGTGAACATGAAAGGCACACCACACCCTGTACCAACAGTTTGGGTTCTCAGTCTTCCCGATTACTGTCCCGGCCACAGCTGCTTCATGGGGATCCCCTTTCATGTTCCCATAGGACAAGGACTTAGACACTCCCGGTGGGTGTCCAGTGCTCGGCCTCAGGCCCTGGTTCCAGAGCCCTGGGGAGGCATTTGGCTCACACTCTCCCCTGTTCCCTGTGGGGTCCTTCTTCATTTCTGACCTTCTAGGTTTGGGCCCTGGCTGGTGTTCTTTGTTATATGGAACCTCTGGTCTCCATATCCTTTCTAGTAGCTACAACCACAAGTCTCAACAGTAAGGTCTCATATAGTCTAATGAAAGAGCGAAATCTTCCCCCTGAAAATTGTGCTTATCACCATGGGCGCTCATGGAGGCATCTGCAGGTTAAGAATCCATGTTAAAAAGAATACACATCTCATGGGACCCGGAATCCCACTCCTGGGAATATATCCTAATGAAATGAAGTCACTGTCTCAAACAGATACCTGCACATCCATGCTCATTGTAACATTATTCACGACAGCTGAGACATGGGAGCCACCCATGCATCCGTCAATGGATAAATGGATAAAGAAAATGTGATATATATATGCAGGAAATCCTGCCATTTGCAACAACATGGATGGGCCTTGAGGACATTATGCTGAGTGAAATGAGATAGAGAAAGACAAATACCATATGATATGACACGCATGTGGAATCTTAAAAAGCCCGACTGGTAGAAGCAGAGTTGAGTGGTGGTTACCAGGGGCAGAGGGTTGGGGGAAATAGGGAGATGTTGGTCAGAAAGTACAAACTTCCAGTTGTAAGATGGACGTGTTCTGGGGCCCTAATGTGTAGCATGGTGACTATAGTTAATAATACGGTGTTCTATACTCAAAAGTTGCGAGAGAGTAGATCTTAAATGTTCTCACTACAAAAAAAGAAAAGAAAGAAAGAAAAGGAGGCGATAATGTGAGGTTAGGCTGTGCTGGCTGTCCTTATTGGGGTAATAACTCCACAATAAACATGTGTTTCAATGCCTTTACTGTGCACCTTCAACTCACATACTGTTGTGTGTCAATTATATCTCAGTAAAGCTGGAGGAAAGAATATTTGTTAGCATGGCCAGATACCCGTTGTCCGTCATCTGTTGTCGACATGTTTGAAAGTCAGATAACAAAGTATGGTGATGTGTTCCCACTGCGGGTTTATGCATACGCACATATGATGTATGCATGGAAGAAATTCTGGAATGGCTTCTCCCCACATGTTGGAAACGTCCTCTTCAGGGTTCTGTGATCATGAGTGACTCAGTTCCTTCCATCTATGCAAATGCAGCTGCTGAGATTTTATTACAAACATCTGTTTGTTTCCTAAACCATGTAAGCTGCTATTGGAAACAAGGGAGACTCTCGAGACAGGAACAAAACTCCCTTTCCACGTGAACGGAACTGAACGTACCCGACACACAGGGGCTACTCTGGGAAAAGGTCCTAAATCTAGGCTGATGATCCGACTGGCTCTGAGAATGGGGCTGGCACTCTCCACTTAGAAGCTGTGTTTTGAGGTCATTCAGAGCCCCACAGGTAGGCCAGGCACAGTCCCTTCCAGGGGAGCCGGCACCCCCTCCCCACAATCAGCCTGGATGTCTCGGCCTACTTCCGTAAAACCAGTGAGGATCTGCCGTCATGGAAACAGCTTCCCAGAAAGTGGTGCATGTCCTCGGGGGGAGGTTCTCAAGGACCAGACCTCCTGACTGCCTCGCAGCAGGCAACTTTCCTCTGGGTCCCCCAGGGGACTGTCTTGCTGGAATTGTTCTGGAACGTTCCCAGGGAGCTGGGATAATCCCACCTGGCGGCAGCCTTGTGGACACACTCTCTAAGCACAGGCACGTAGCACGTGGTATGGTTCACGGTGAGCCGCAAGGTTACCTGTCCCCTTGCGAGCCCGGCCAGGTTTCAGGTGTTCCTTCTCACCCACCCGCTAGTGCGTCTCCTCACGCAGCTTCCGTGTTGAGAGTCTGAGCCTCCACGTCACCCCCGGCACCCCAGGCAGCGACTACCAGCCCATCGCTGGCCAATTTAGATTCAGCACGCTGACCCAACGACAGAGCATGGCCCATTAGGACAAAGATCAGACTGTAAATGGTCTGTTTGGCCATCGAGAAGGGTCCTCAAAGGACTAATTCTGCTTTTGTTAATGAGGGCTCTTTTCAGGTCCTGGTGCTGCTTTTCTTGATGTATGACAGATTTATGAATCATGGAGGATTTTAATATTAATGTTGGCCTGATGGAAGATAAGCCGGACACAGAATTTATTGGCCTAGTAAAGAATTAGATGTGCCCTCCCCCGTGACTATGAAGACAGCAGTAGGAATTTGTCCGTTCATCCAGGAGTTTGCTCACCGAGCCACGTTTCAGGAATCTTCGGGGAGCGCTCCTCTGTAGGAAGGAAGTGTACGCCCAGGAGGAGAAAGTCTGGTGAGGAAGTTGCCAGCTAGCACGGCCCCATAAAGCGAGGGGGGCGGGCGGGGACGCTGGTTAAGTCCGCACCTGTTTCTCTGGCCTCCACTCCCCTTGGCTTCTGCTGGACCTGTAACTATCAGAATTCAGAAAGAATAAAACCGATGGATGCCTTTGGCGTCTCCCGCCTGCCCATTTCCTCAGGCTCCCTGCTCTCTCCTGGTTCGCACTGTCTGTCTTCCAGTTATAATTTCCATAGCTCAATACTGAGGTCCAGGGTTGGATTACTTTCTGGTCTTCCCGACTTAAATACGAAGGTAAAACCAGTGGCTCATTTAGCGGTTAGTGAGTGCTCACTCTCTGTCAGGCCAGGTTCCAGGGAGTTTCTCAGGTCCTCTCCCCAAGTCCGTGAAACAGTACCACCCACTGGGAAATATCAGTACTGACCCCACGGTAACAATACCCACAACGAGGCCCACCGCCGTTAGGAAGTGCACCCGAGTTTACCGAGCAGACAAAGGGCACAGCTCGGATCTGAAGCTGCCTGGCTCCAGAGTCAAACCCTCACCGCCATCCTGTGTACCCTTACGTGGCTGTCAGGAGTAAGACCCCTGTCGTCCCCCCCTGTGGGGCTCCTGTGCTGTGTGTATGCAGGTTTTGTTACGATTGTCTAAGAATTCCGGGGCGCCTGGGTGGCTCAGTTGGTTAAGCGACTGCCTTCGGCTCAGGTCATGATCCCGGAGTCCCGGGATCGAGTCTCGCATCGGGCTCCCTGCTCAGCAGGGTGTCTGCTTCTCCCTCTGACCCTCTCCCCTCTCGTGCTCTCTGTCTCTCATTCTCTCTCTCAAATAAATAAATAAAATCTTTAAAAAAAAAAAAGATTCTCTAAGAATTCCTCAGGCAAGCAGTCATCACCCAGTTTGCAGGAATAATGTCATCAGGGCTCTTAGCCCCGTGAGCACCAGTGCCTGGTGGACACACAGACCGCGTCTCAGCCCCGCCAGCAGCCGTCGGGGGCAGAACTGCTTTTCAGAACTATTTCCTTGTGACAGCAATCTGAGGACTTATGCTCTTGAGTGGCTCAGCTCAGACGATGGGGAAACACGATGGCCAACGTGACCGAGACTTCCAAAATTGCAGGGAGTGCCATGCTCTCTGCGGAACGAAGACCCCCGCGTGGAAATGGCAGCAGACCCTAAGATAAGCCAGCCCCTTCTGCTGGTTTTATGCTCAGAGAGCTTCATTCTTCCCTTGCTCTCAGAGTCTGTTCTGTTTCCACCCCAACTAGGTGGCCTGCCATACAATTCTGACAAGCACACCCCAGAGTGACCAGCAGACCCCCCAGATTAAGGGCTGGATCCTCTCCCCAGATTGCTCCACTTCAAATGGAGCTGCTGGTGGAGCTCCCAGGCCACCTGCACTTCCGACCGACTGGCTATGGACTCAGGGGCTTCTGAAACCCCTCCTCAGGTCTGACAGGTCACTGGAGGCAGAGCTCAGGAAAGCGCCATGCTACAGTCTTATTATAAAGGATGCTCAACGACGAGACCCACACAGGGAGGTCTGGGAGGGAGCACAGAGCCTCTGGACCCTCTCCCCAGGGAGCCCGAGTGTGTAACCCTCTGGGCGCATCAGTGTGTCCACCAGCTAGGAAGCTCCACCAAGTCAGGGTGTCCGGAGGTGTGATCGGAATTTTCATTATGTAGACACAATTGATTAAATCACTGGCCGTAGGACTGAGCCCAACCTCCAGGCCCTCGCCCCTCCTGGAGATCTGGCTGGCTCGAAGCCCCAGCCCTAGAACCACGTGCTTTGTCTTCCTGGTGACCAGATCCCCATCCTGACACTCCCTGGGGGCCTACCGGGAGTCAGCTCACCAGCATAACAAAGACACTCCTTTTTAAATTAATTTATTTATTTCATTACGGGTCTGTGATTCATCAGTCTTACACAATTCACAGCGCTTACCACAACACATACCTCCCCAATGTCCATCACCCAGCCACCCCATCCCTCCCACCCCCTCCACCCAGCAACCCTCAGTTTGTTTCCTGAGACTAAGAATCTCAACAAAGACACTTCTATCAGGTCATTCTGCCAGAAACCCAGGATAAAGATGAAATATATATATTTTTTTATCATACTGTGGAGTCTTTGCTCACAGTCCTGCGTCCTGTCCTCAGGATGAAGACAGCATTACTGTCTCCCCCGCAGGTGAAGCACTAAACCACACCTGCCCCAGGGCTCGGTCCCTGTGGGTGAGATGCTGTGGGGCCAAATGAGGGCCAGTGCCCACGCTGTTGAAGACTCTCCTCAGAGGAGCCTGCATCTAGAACACGTAAAGACCGAGCCAAAGCAGGAGTTTCTAGGAGATTTGCCTGGTTCTCATTTTCTCCAGTGAGTAGGTCAAGGGGCCATGCTCACTGAACATATTCTGCATTTTTAAATTGTGGCCAAAGGAGCACAGAGGGTAAATCAGAGACATTATCAACCGTTCAGGGCCGATCCCCGCCTGAACCAAGGGTGTCACTCTCCTGCATCATTATATGTGCGAGGAAACGCAGAAAGGGCTTGTCTGCCCCCTTGCCCTTCTGGTTCTGTTTCCTTCCTTGTTGACTTTTCGACTCACTGGCTTAAATAAACTCTTCTTACAGGGATGAAAGGGCATTGACTGGGCGTCCTTTCCCTCTGGTATTCATCTAAGCAGGGGGAAATGTGTGCAGATGAAGAAAAGCATGTCCAGCGAGGCTGGACCCATAACATCGCTTCCGGCCACCTGTCTCTGCCACCGGCTGCTGTTGGTTGCAGGCTCCTGGCAGACGAGGTCCTGGAGCTCAAAGGTGTCCACATGCACCACAGTGGCCAGGATTAAAGAGGGGCCCCGTGGGCAGGCACCAGGGAGCCACGAGCCTGACCCAGCGTCTGAGTCGGCTCGGGCACCGTAGCAAAATGCCACAGACAGAGGCTTATGCAGCGCACATTCATTCCTCAGGGTTCGGGAGGCTGGGCTGTCCCAGATCAAGGTGATGGCAGATTCGGATCCTGGTGAGAACTTTCCTCCCGGCTTGTGCAAGGCCGCCTTCTCACAGTGTCCTGCCATGGTGCAGAGAGAGAGCTCTCTGGCATCTCTCCTCGTAAGGGCACCAATCCTATAGGATCGGGGCCTCACTCTTATGACCTCAGTTTACCTTAATTCCTTCCTTGGAGACCCCAGCTCCAATCCAGCCACACAGAGTGTTAGGGTTTCATCTTTGCAGGGGTGGGGGGAGACACAATTTCATCCACGGCACCAGGGTTTTGTGGGCAGAGTGACAGGAAACACTTTAGAAATTATTATTTGATTCCCTAAGAGAAAACTTTATTTCCCCGCATCCCCCCCACCCCAGGAAATTCTCTAAATCTCGGCCGGCTCACACACATGGTCCTGCGTGCACACAGTCTTGCACTAAAGCTAAGAGAACATGTCTTTCTGCCTCAGTGTGCGTTATTTCCACTTGAAGCTGGAGGGGCTGCTTTAGGATGTGATTTACATAGCCTTTCTCATTTTCAAAAAGAGGGGGAAAAATCTGCAACACATTTTGGCTAAAAAATACATGAGAATCTTCTAAGGCTTTTTAAGCACCCAGAACATAAAAGGGAAATTGTCCCGACAGAGATGCCGTGGTTGATTCGGTCAATAATACATATAATATTGCATTCCAGAAATGTTAGTGCCTCCATGGGCAAGCTCATCAATAGGCACAACTTTGAATAAAACACTTTGTTATTAAATAAAACCTCCTCACAGACAGGGACCATAAGGGCTTGCCGGGTCAGTCATTTGGGTTTGAAATCTCCTCTAATATGAATTTCCAGAGGATATTACAAAGGACCTACACGGGCAATAAAACATTGTGTGAAGCAGCTAAATATGCATGTCTGCAGTGGGTCTCCTTAAATGTCCATAAATACATATGCATGAGGCACAGCTAACACGCTTCCTTGTTCCTCACTCTGGAAAGCAGGTTTTGGGGGGATAGGCTGCAACAAGCCTCCACATCTTCACTGCAGAGCCAGCCACCCAACCAGAGCCCAGCTCAAATATTCGAGAGAAAACAAGCCGCCCTTGTGTTGCAGGCTGGAGGCCCAACGTCACTGGACACAGCAGATGGCCCCTTTGGCCTTCTGGAAGGAAGTGGCCCTGAGGTCTCAGCGGCTCAGGTCAGCCCACCTCTAGGGACTGGGTGTGTTTCTCATCTCCACCTTCTCCTCGTCTGAGCTCCAGAGAGAGGCCAGCCTGCCTGTTGTGTGGCTGCGTCTTCCCAGCCTAGTGCCGTCAGCACTCTTGGCAAGTCCCGGGTGCCCCTCCAAATATGCATACATGGTCTTTTATGGGATTGCGGTGTATGGTATATGAAACTCCTGGGGCTGCCGTAGCAAACAACCACAGACTTGTGGCTTGAAACAACATAGTTCTGGAGGCCAGAGTCCAAATTCAAGGTATTGGCAGAGCTGACTCCTCGTGGAGGCCCTGGGGAACCTCTCTCAGCTGCTGGTGATCCATGGTGGTCCCTGGTTATAACTGCATGAGTGCAATCTCAGCCTGCATCCTCACCTGGCTGTCTTCCCTCTGAGTGCCTCCCTCTTCTTTTTTTTTTATTGTTATGTTAATCACCATATATTACATCATTAGTTTTTGATGTAGTGTTCCATGATTCATTGTTTGCGTATAACACCCAGTGCTCCATGCAGAACGTGCCCTCTTTAATACCCATCACCAGGCTAACCCATTCCACCATCCCCTCCCCTCTAGAACCCTCAGTTTGTTTTTCAGAGTCCATCATCTCTCATGGTTCGTCTCCCCCTCCGATTTCCCCCCCTTCATTCTTCCCCTCCTGCTATCTTCTTCTTTTTTTTTTCTTAACATATATTGCATTATTTGTTTCAGAGGTACAGATCTGCGATTCAACAGTCTTGCACAATTTACAGCATTCACCATAGCACATACCCTCCCCAGTGTCTATCACCCAGTCACCCCATCCCTGCCACCCCACCCCCCAATCCAGCAACCCTCAGTTTGTTTCCTGAGATTAAGAATTCCTCATATCAGTGAGTTCATATGATACATGTCTTTCTCTGATTGACTTATTTCACTCAGCATAACACCCTCCAGTTCTATGCACGTCATTGCAAATGGCAAGATCTCATTCCTTTTGATGGCTGCATAACATTCCATTGTATATATATACCACTTCTTCTTTATCCATTCATCTGTCAATGGACATCTTGGCTCTTTCCACAGTTTGGCTATTGTGGACATTGCTGCTATAAACATTGGGGTGCATGTACCCCTTCGGATCCCTACATTTGTATCTTTGGGGTAAATACCCAGTAGTGCAATTGCTGGATTGTAGGGTAGTTCTATTTTCAGCTTTTTGAGGAACCTCCATACTGTTTTCCAGAGTGGCTGCACCAGCTTGCATTCCCACCAACAGTGTAGGAGGGTTCCCCTTTCTCCACATCCCCACCTACATCTGTCATTTCCTGACTTGTTAATTTTAGCCATTCTGACTGGTGTGAGGTGGTATCTCATTGAGGTTTTGATTTGGATTTCCCTGATGCCAAGCGATGTTGAGCACTTTTTCATGTGTCTGTTGGCCATTTGGATGTCTTCTTTGGAAAAATGTCTGTTCATGTCTTCTGCCCATTTCTTGATTGGATTCTTTGTTCTTTGGGTGTTGAGTTTGATAAGTTCTTTTTTTTTTTAAGATTTTATTTATTTATTTGAGAGAGAGAGAGAATGAGAGAGAGAGAGCACACAAGAGGGGGGAGGGTCAGAGGGAGAAGCAGACTCCCTGCCGAGCAGGGAGCCCGATGAGGGACTCGATCCCGGGACTCCAGGATCATGACCTGAGCCGAAGGCAGTCGCCTAACCAACTGAGCCACCCAGGCATCCAAGTTTGATAAGTTCTTTATAGATGTTGGATACTAACCCTTTATCTGATATGTCATTTGCAAATATCCTCTCCCATTCTGTCGGTTGTCTTTTGGTTTTGTTGACTGTTTCCTTTGCTTTGCAAAAGCTTTTTATCTTGATGAAGTCCCAATAGTTCATTTTTGCCCTTGCTTCCCTTGCCTTTGGCAATGTTTCTAGGAAGAAGTTGCTGTGGCTGAGGTCGAAGAGGTTGCTGCCTGTGTTCTCCTTCAGGATTTTGATGGACTCCTGTCTCACATTTAGGTCTTTCAACCATTTGGAATCTATTTTTGTGTGTGGTGTAAGGAAATGGTCCAGTTTCATTCTTCTGCATGTGGCTGTCCAATTTTCCCAACACCATTTGTTGAAGAAACTGTCTTTTTCCCATTGGACATTCTTTCCTGCTTTGTCAAAGATTAGTTGACCACAGAGTTGAGGGTCCATTTCTGGGCTCTCTATTCTGTTCCATTGATCTATGTGTCTGTTTTTGTGCCAGTACCATACTGTCTTGATGATGACAGTTTTGTAATAGAGCTGGAAGTCCGGAACTGTGATGCCGCCAGCTTTGCTTTTCTTTTTCAACATTCCTCTGGCTATTTGGGTTTTTTTCTGGTTCCATACAAATTTTAGGATTATTTGTTCCAACTCTTTGAAAAAAGTGGGTGGTATTTTGATGAGGATTGCATTGAATGTGTAGATTGCTCTAGGTAGCATTGACATCTTCACAATATTTGTTCTTCCAATCCAAGAGCATGGAATGTTTTTCCATTTCTTTGTGTCTTCCTCAGTTTCTTTCATGAGTATTTTATAGTTTTCTGAGTACAGATCCTTTGCCTCTTTGGTTAGATTTATTCCTAGATATCTTATGGCTTTGGGTGCAATTGTAAATGGGATTGACTCCTTAATTTCTCTTTCTTCTGTCTTGTTGTTGGTGTATAGGAATGCCACTGATTTCTGTGCATTGATTTTATATCCTGCCACTTTACTGAATTCCTGTATGAGTTCTAGCAGTTTTGGGGTGGAGTCTTTGGGGTTTTCCACATAAAGTATCACATCATCTGGAAAGAGTGAGAGTTTGACTTCTTCTTTGCCGATTTGGATGCCTTTGATTTCTTTTTGTTGTCTGATTGCTGTGACTAGGACTTCTAATACTATGTTGAATAGCAGTGGTGATAGTGGACATCCCTGCCTTGTTCCTGACCTTAGGGGGAAAGCTCTCAGTTTTTCCCCATTGAGAATGATATTCGCTATGGGCTTTCCTATTGGCTTTTATGATATTGAGGTATGTACCCTCTATCCCTATACTTCAGAGTTTTGATCAAGAAAGCATGCTGTACTTTGTCAAATGCTTTTTCTGCATCTATTGAGAGGATCATATGATTGTTCTTTCTTTTGTTAATGTATTGTATCACATTGATTGATTTGCGGATGTTGAACCAACCTTGCAGCCCAGGGATAAGTCCCACTTGGTCGTGGTGAATAATCCTTTTAATGTACTGTTGGATCCTATTGGCTAGTATTTTGGTGAGAATGTTTGCATCCATGTTCATCAAGGATATTGGTCTGTAATTCTCCTTTTTGATGGGGTCTTTGTCTGGTTTTGGGATCAAGGTAATGGTGGCCTCATAAAACGAGTTTGGAAGTTTTCCTTCCATTTCTATTTTTTGGAACAGTTTCAGAAGAATAGGTATTAATTCTTCTTTAAATGTTTGGTAGAATTCCCCCGGGAAGTCATCTGGCCCTGGGCTTTTGTTTCTTGGGAGATTTTTGATGACTGCTTCAATTTCCTTAGTGGTTATAGGTCTGTTCAGGTTTTCTATTTCTTCCTGGTTCAGTTTTGGTAGTTGATACATCTCTAGGAATGCATCCATTTCTTCCATATTATCTAATTTGCTGGCATAGAGATGCTCATAATATATTCTTATAATTGTATTTCTTTGGTATTGGTTATGATCTCTCCTCTTTCACTCATGATTTTGTTGATTTGGGTCATTTCTCTTTTCTTTTTATAAGTCTGGCCAGGGGTTTATCAATCTTGTTAATTCTTTCAAAGAACCAGCTCCTAGTTTCGTTGATCTGTTCTACTGTTCTTTTGGTTTCTATTTCATTGATTTCTGCTCTGATCTTTATTATTTCTCTTCTCCTTCTGTGTTTAGGCTTTATTTGCTGTTCTTTCTCCAGCTCCTTTAGGTGTAGGGTTAGGTTGTGTACTTGAGACCTTTCTTGTTTCTTGAGAAAGGCTTGTATTGCTATACACTTTCCTCTTAGGACTGCCTTTGCTACATCCCAAAGATTTTGAACAGTTGTGTTTTCATTTTCACTGGTTTCCATGAATTTTTAAAATTCTTCTTTAATTTCCTGTTTGACCCATTCATTCTTTAGTAGGATGCTCTTTAGCCTCCATGTATTTGAGCTCTTTCTGACTTTCCTCTTGTGATTGAGTTCTAGTTTCAAAGCATTGTGGTCTGAAAATAGGCAGGGAATGATCCCAATCTTTTGGTACCAGTTGAGACCTGATTTGTGACCTAGGATGTGATCTAGTCTGGAGAATGTTCCATGGGCACTAGAGAAGAATGTGTATTCTGTTTCTTTGGGATGGAATGTTCTGATATGTCTGTGAAATCCATTTGGTCCAGTGTGTCATTTAAAGTCTTTATTTCCTTATTGATCTTTTGCTTAGACTATCTGTCCATTTCAGTGAGGGGGGTGTTAAAGTACCCCACTATTATTGTATTGTTGTCGATGTGTTTCTTTGCTTATGTTATTAATTGCCTTATATAATTGGTTGCTCCCATGTTAGGGGCATAGATATTTACAATTGTTAGGTCTTCTTGTTGGATAGACCCTTTAAGTAGGATATAGTGTCCTTCCTCATCTCTTATTACACCTCATTAATAGCCTTTTTGATTTTGACTTGGTTAGATTTTAGTTCTTTTATTTCTCCAGAAAGGGTTTCTCTAATAACTTCCATGCTTTTTTCAAGCCCAGCTAGTATCTTTAAAGTCATGATTCTGAACTCTAAATCTGACATCGTATTAATGTCCATATTGAGTAGATCCCTGGCAGTCGGTACTACCTCTTGTTCTTTTTGTTGAGGTGATTTTTTCCGTCTTGTCATTTTGTCCATAGGAGAATAGATTAATGAAGAACAAAATGCTAACAGGGTAAAAACGTCCCCAGAAAATATATTCTAAACAAATCAGAAAAGACCTGAAGCTGGAGGAAAAGAAAGGGAAAGAAAGAAAAAAGAAAAAGATAAAGATAAAAACAAACAAAAACAGAACAAAACAAAACAAAAAAAACAGAATATGATCAAATATGATCAGGCTGGTGCATAGATCAGTGCCATACACTAGATTTTGGGTGTATTTTGGTCTGTTAGAAGAAAGTGCCTCCCAAAATTTTAAAGAAAGAAAAACTTATATATGTACAAAAATAAGGGTTGATATGGTGAAGGGATGGAATATGACTGTAAAGATGAAAATTATGAAAAATTTTATAAAAGGAATTTATAAGAAGTCGTTTGAAAAAAGAAAGTAGAGGATTTAAAAAAAAAGGAAAAAAAAGGGAGAGAATGTGATCAGGCAGGAGAGTAGAACTAAAGCATACACTAGAGATTTAGGGTATATTTTGATCTGTTAGCAGAATTTTAAAGAGAGAACAACATATATATATATATATATATATATATATATATATATATATATATATATATATATATATATATATGCCAAAAATAAGGGTGACTACTCTGAAGGGATAGAATATGACTCTAAAATGAAAAATAAAAGTGTTTTTTAAAAAAGGGATTGATAAGATGTTGGTTGAAAGAGGGAAAAAGAAAAATTCAAAAAAAAAAAGACAGTTAAAAAAAATTTAACTTTGAAAGACTAAAGAATCATGGTAAAAAAAGCCATGGATTCTATGTGCATTATTCCCCTAGTGCTGGAGTTCTGCCGTTCTCATTGATGGCTAAACTTGGTCTTGGCTGGCTGTTCTTGCTGATCTTCTGGGGGAGGGGCCTGTTGCTGTGGTTCCCAAATGTCTTTGCCGGAGGCGGAATTGCCCCACCCTTGCCGGGTCCGGGCTAAGTAATCTGCTCGGGTTTGCTCTCAGGAGATTTTATTCCTTGCAAGCTTCCCGCACAGCTTTGGAGGCCAAGAGTGAAAATGGCGGCCTCCCAATCTCCACCCCGGAGGAGCTGAGAACTCAGGGCCTCATTCCTCAGTGCACCCCCAGAGAAAAGCAGTCAGTCACTCCCGTCTCCCCGGTCTCCAGCCGCACTCCGTGTTCACCCGGCCTGTGACCGCGCATTTCTATCTCTGGCACCCGACCCCATGTGGAGTCTCCAAACCCAGCAGATCCCTGCAGTGTGCTCCCACACCACTCCTCCCAGAGGAGGAAGGGGAGTCTCCCTGGATCTGCTGCTTGTTGGGTCCCTGCTAGAAGAGCAGTGGCCTGACTGTGCCTCGGATCATGGTTTATGGCAACCCTGAGCTGAGAGCCCGTGCCTCGGCTCCGTCTCTGCAGCTGGCTTCCCTGCTCCGATACCTGGGAGCTCTGCCACACTCAGGCATCCCCAGTCTTTCTGTGACCCCGAGGGTCCTGAGACCACACTGTCCCATGAGGGTTCCACCGCCTGCTTAGCCACTGGAGTGACGTCCCTCATTGGAGCTAACTTCTAAAAGTTCTGATTTTGTGCTCTGCTCTCTATCACTTGCCAGAAGCGGCCAATGGAGGCCCCTTCCCCCGCCATCTATCCTCCCGAATATCCCCTTGGATTCACTTCTCCGCACGTCCTACCTCCCAGAAAGTGGTCTTTTTTCTCTTCAGAGAGTTGTTGCTATTCTTTTCTTCGATCTCCTGTTGAGTTTGTAGGTGTTCAGAATGGTTTGATCCCTATCTAGCTGAATTCCTGGGACCAGATGAAATCCAGGTCTCCTACTCCTCTGCCATCTTGCTCTGCACCCCCCCTCTTCTTATAAGGTCACCAGTCACACTGGATTAGTCGTCCCTACTCCAGCATGACCTCATTTTAACTAATGACATCTGCAATGACCCTATTGCAAGTACGGTTGCATTCTGAGGTCCTGGGGGTTATGACTGCAACATACCTTTTTGGGGGACATGATTCATCCCACAAGAGATGGCTTTTTACTCTTGGTCACTGTCGAGGCTGCAACCATGCTTTCAGAACCCGAGATCCATTTATTCAACTCGCCCACAGTAATTAAGCACCTGCCAGGCATTGTGCTGAACTCAGGGATTTAATGGGGAGTAAACGGACAGTGTGCACCTGCTAGAGGCAGCACCAGACAGAGGTGAGGATGGAGGGGCTGGGGGAGAGGCTTGGTATGGAGCTTGAACCAAGGACGCAATGGTGGCTTGGCCTTAGCCAGAGAGCAGAAAATGGAACCAAGAGACCCTGGGGCAGACGAAGTCATGGAGATACAGCACAGCCCCACAGGTGCAAGAATGCCCACAAGCACTCAGCACTGCCCGAGAGCATCCAGTGTTACTCAGCACTGCCTGAGTGCACACGCTCTCCAGCCAGTAGGAGGAAGGAAAATACTACTCAGGGTTGCAGACACTGAGCAAAACCCCACCACCATGCCCTGTTGAGAACAGAGGTCAGCGAAGACTTCCGAGAAGACCATTTAGCGGAAGGCTCTCCTCTGGCAAGCTGCTGCGGACGACATGTCCTAAAGCACCCATCACACCTGTGCCACAAGTGGAGGGCTCTCGTGGCGGTGGCGTTCCTCAGGGGGCTCAGGAGCTGCTGGTCACCTACGTCTTCAACAACAGAGGAGCAGCTGAAAAATTGGGGGTGCCCATATTTAAATTATGGTTTAAAAGCTACTTAACTAGTGGGACTATGGCTACAGCATGATATCAGCTGAGAAACTCCAGAGTAAAACTATACTTTAGCAGGTTTCCAATCCATGGGGAAGTGTACGTGACAGAATATGATGCAGAAAATGCTGATGACAAAATTATTTATGGCGTGATCCCCACTGAATGTCTTTGTGTGTGAATATATAGGAGTTACACAGGTGTGCATATATTTAGAAAACAGAGCGAAACAAAATGCACCAAATTGCTAACAATGATTATCTCTGTTTGGCGGTGCTTGGGTCATATTCGAAAGTTCACTTTTTTGTTTTTGCATATCTGTAACATGGCTTCACGGAAGAAACCGAGGGCAATTCAGAAAAATATGAACTATTTTAGAGCATTCGAGAGTAACATAGACCGCTGGACCGCTTCTTCCTTAGACTGCTTTGCCAAGTCTTACTTCCTAAGTTTTCCTCTGGGAGACAGCCTCCCCACTTCTGCTCTGGGAGCCAGGTCTTCTGCTCCAGGGATGGAGAAGAGCACACTCCAGGGATGGCCTTACTGGGTCTAACAGCTTCTTGTTCTTGCTCAGTGGGATCTCCTCAGGTGTTCACTGGCAGCTGCCCAGGTGAGCAGGCATGAAAGGGCAAGTAAATTTGGAATGAAGGATGAGAACAAAAAAGGGGCAGGATGCGTGTGTGTGCGAAGGGGGTGTGAACCAGGGACTGAGTCCAGGCTGATTCATCTGGACATAAGGAGGACAGCTCCTGTCTCCAGGGACAATCAGTCTGGCCATTTTCACCGGTACTTAATCCCCCTTAGAGCGAAGCAAATATTTTAGCTTTTTCAATATATACTTTAAGGGTCTGGCTTGAAAACCCAGAAGCCAGGAAACCTGAGCTCAGGCTGAAATTCTCTCTGCAAGCAGGTCTGGGGCAGTGCAAACGACATGAATTATACCCACCATTACCTCAAGACACACGGCTCCGAATTGGCATAAAATTGCCCATTTCCTGTGGTGATATCAGGGGCCTTATTCTCAACACTCGGTCGATATCAGGAGCTACTATTTTGTGCCTGACACATCAGTCATTTTAATCACCCTGGCCTCCGTATCTGGGCCATGCCCCACTCTTCTATGGCCATATTTCTGACTCCGTCTGCCATTTTCACCGCCTGGGTCCTTTGGACGGGCTCATATTATCCAGGAAAGTTGAGGGCCTCGTCCCTCCGGGGGATGTCAAGAAATGGAGGAAACTTTATAAGCAGACAGAATAAATAAGAGCACACTCAGGTGGTGAGGCCTTGGGAGATGTAACGGGGAAGGAGCAAGGTGGCTCCGAGCACCTCCCACTCATGTGCGTGCGAGCAGGCGCATGCACGCACACTCCACCCCCAGCACTCAAATGTGGCTCCCCTCCAGCTTCCTGATTTCCAAGGAGCTCAGTTCACCTTCATTCCCACCGAGGTGGAGGAATGGATGCGGGCCCCCTCGCTGTCCCTCCCACAGTCAGTTCTGCTCTAACACTGGCTTTGCAAACAAGACTTTGTTCCAACGTGCTTGGAGAGCAACTGGAGCAGGATGCAATCCTGAATTTCATGTTTGCTTATGTGTGATTTTGTCTAGAAGAGACAGAGGGATGGAGGAAACGCAGTTCTCTGCACCCAGCTGAGCAGAGCCGTTTGGGGACAAGCCTCAGCATCCATGTCCACCTCCGTGCGCCGCGTGTGTTGGGAGACAAGCCCATCTGTGGCAGCTGGTACACCTTCCCTCCTCCTTCCTTCCCTCCTGTGACTTCAGACAACCTTCCTTCCACCCCCACAGCAGCTCAGGAGCTGCAGCCCCACCACCACCCACATCCACAAGCCACCGCGGGGCTTCTCCGAGGTGCGGAAGCTGCATTGTGGCATCTGTGTATTTTCTAGCCACAGAACAGGGTGCTCCCGGATCTCATTGCACCTGTCACTGTCCAGGTTCCTGACTGTCGCCCCTGATCCCATTCCCCAAGAGCCCTGTGAGGTTAGCACCCACTTCTGCACAAGCCTTGACCGGTAGAATGCAGATGTCACCTTTCAGCAGAACTGACCACACTTGTATAATTCTTTGACTCAGGAGAGGTTACAGGCAAAATCTGAATTCTTTGTGGCATTTCACGCCCTGGGAAGACATGGGAATGGTGCTGGAGAGGCATGGGGGAGAGCAGAATGACCAGGACCTCTCTGGAGGATGGAGAGAGATGGCTTGTAGCCAAGGATTTGGGGTTGCTTGTGTGGTGGGCTGAGGAATCTGCCCAACGGTGCCCACGTCCTAATCCCTGGAATCTGTGAGTGTTCTCTTATGGCAAAAGGAACTTGTCAGATGTGACCAAGTTAAGGATCTGGAGATGGGGAGATTACCCTGGATTATCTGGGCAGACACCAAATGTCATCTGAAGGGCCCACGTGGACGGAGTAGGGGAAGAATTGTCCAGAGAAGGGGCAATGTGACCCTGACGCTGGGGGCTGCGGTGCCGGCTTTGAGGAGGGGGACGAGGTCACACGCAGGGAAAGCAGCTGGGAAAGGCGGGGAACCGATTCTCCCCTGCAGCCTCTGGAGGGACCGTGGCCCTGCTGACACCTTGATTTTGGCCACGTGAAAGTGGTTTGAGGTTTATTTTTGGATTTACGACCTCCGGAACTACAAGAGAATAGATGTGTTGTTTTAAGCCACCAACTTTGGGCTCATCTATTACGGCAGCCACGGGAAACTAATGTGCAGGCTTTTTGGATGAGGGAGGCGGGATCTTGGGAACAGCCTGAGTGAGGCTGGAGTTAGGAGGGCAGCCCTCACTTGGGACGGTTTGCTAGGTTGCTCTGCTTCTCGGGTGTCCCCGCCGCAGAATGGCTTTGGCAGGAGCTATAACTGCCCTGTGACAACCGGGTCTCTCCGGGGTGCATGGGGCATTCTGTGAAAAATGTCACGGTAAGTAGCATCCCCAGTGTCCCACCCGGAGAAGGCAGGGGACGCATGTGGGTCTTTCCTTCTTTCTTCGAAGACCCCTAACCCTGGCTCCAGCTGACCCCCTCGCCCCACTCCTCATCCTGCAGCTCAGTGCCGTGGATCTTTCCTGAACCAGCCCCCACCCCAGCGCTGTGTGCCTTTCCCTCCAGTGCTGAACTCTCCAGCTGCCCAGGCCCCGTCGGCCCCTTCCCGATGCAGCTCGGCCCGCCCGCTCTGGCCCACCCGCTGCTCCTCAGGAACACCATTACTGTAACCCAGAAAAGTGCTTTAGGATGCAGTTTGCAGGAGAGACATTACCCAAGATAAGGTCTGATGGCATTGGGCTGCTTTTCCTAGCATTCATCTTCCAAATGCCATTAATCAACTGTGCCACTCTCTGAGGAGGACAGATGCACACCGGCTCTGGGCTCGATTAGTGACAGCGTCATCACCTCTGGCTGGTCCCTTTCTGGGCTGCAGCTCAGGCTCTCCTTCTGTTCTGTCTGATCTGGGGAGTGTGCAGGTTTGGGGTGGGGGTGCAGAGTCCCATGTCCCTGAGCTCTGCCCTGGAAAGTTCAAAGCACTTGTTTACCTGTTTCCCACATGGTTTTGGAGCTGGGGGTGAGAAGTAGGGCTGCCACACAGATGTGCCTGGTGGGGAACGAGGCCCGTCCTGGGCAGACAGTGGGGGACGGGCCGCGATTCTCATGGAAGGTGTGGCCTGTGGGCTGGACACCCTCACCAGTGCCTGATCACGCTGGGATGGGGGCTGGGTTCCGGGAAGAGCAGATTGTCCTGACCAGTCAATCCCACGAACGGATTCATCATCAATTGACCCTTTACCCTTTACGCATTATCAATTGACCCTTTATCTGCAGAGGTAAGGCACACCCTTGGTGACCCAGTGCTCTCTGTCTGAAGGGGAGGAAGCCATGCAAACAGACAAACAACCAGGAAACTGTCCCTCAGTAAAGGGACAGCTGTCCTGTATCCGGGTCCTCGATAAGACCCTCATGTAATAGGGAGCTCTGGTGATTTGCTGTCCTTGAACCACATGCTAGCTGGACAAAGAGGACACAGCCAGAAGCCTCCTCGAGCCGCGCTGGTCTCAGTGCTTCCAGGGTGAGGACAACGGATTCAGTTGATAAAAAAAGAAAGAGGCAGAGAAATTTGACTTATTATTATGTCTAGATGGTGTGATTACAGCCTCCCGATTTCAAGGATCCGGTGCCCTTGCAAGCTCCATTTAAAGGTGGCTGTAAGACGCGGCACGGGGAGCAGAGACCATTGGAAGCCCCTGGAGGACAATGGAGGAAGCAGCCTCCCTGGTGATATGCACAGACCGTGGGCTTCGCGGCTGATTTCCAAGGACAGACTCACACCAGCTTCCAGGAGCCCCGTGACCCCTGTGGCCAGACAGGAAGCAGCCGGATCCTGAAGTGCAGCTCCGCCCCAAAGGGACCGAAGGGGCCGCCGTGTCAGGTCTGGAGATAACCTGGGAGGTGTGAGCGGGGGAGGGGAAGCAGCGCTTCCTACTCACACATTGTTTAATTCTTCATGCTGACCCTTACCCATGTCACTGAAGAAGCAGACAGTTCATTATTTCATCCTCATCCAGAAGAGGTAACTATTCTGGGTGACCACAGATTTTCTTGCATGTTCTCACCGGGACTCACGTGAATGGGGGACCTGACCACGTACAGTTGGGCGAGTAGCGTGGACACCTGGGGCCAAAGGCAAAGAGGTGAGTAAGGTCAAGACGGTCTGAGGCCAGAGCCTTGTGTGTGTGGGGGGGGAGCAGTGGGGAGGGGCGAAAAAGCAAGAAAAGAATCAGAACAGGGTTTCTGGAAGAACCGACGTCTGAGCTGAGGGTGGAGACCAGTCTGGACAAAGAAAAAGGGAGACTTGAGTGAGACCCCACACCCCATGGAGACCCCTGTGAGTCTGGGGTCCTGCCTCAGCTTGCAGGGATGGGCGGGGCTCATGTGGGGGGCGTGGGATGCTTCTGTGCACGAGGGGGTGATGGACAGAACCTACAACAGCTCCCCACACTCCACATGCCCCACGGGTTGTTTAAACTCTCCTCCTCCTGCCACACCACCGAAAATCACACCCATGGAGACACCTTCTGAGATGCCTTCGAAGGTAATCCGGGCTCCCTCATGCCACGCCTTTGTGGGAACGGAGCAGGTGGGTTTTTTCCAAGTTTAGGAAATGAGAAGCTGCATTTGGAAGGTGGTGGGGCTGGACCTGGGTGGGACGCCGGCCGGGGGGGTTAGGAGAGCCGGCATGACACCCTGATGGGGGCCTGGTGAAGGAGGCGCGAGGCAGGGGCGTTGCTGGGAGGGGGAGGGGGCAGACCAGGAGCTGGCAGGGGCAGGAGGCTCCATGACGTGCAGTCATGCAGTGAAGGGTCAACTCGCCAGGCTCAGTGTTGGCAACGTTGGATTTTATAATCAAGACCCACCCACCCCCCAAAAGGAAGGAGAACAACGTGCACCCGCTTAACTGTGGCATTTCAGGCCCCAAGAAGCACAAAGGAACAGAGGATGGGGCTGACAGGGTTTCCCCCACGCCACAATGTCGCCACTCAGGGAAAGCCCACCGGTAACCGGCCGGCTGGCCCACCTGTCCATGGCCCTGGTGGCTGAAGGCCGAGGTGGAAATCTTGGCATTTGTCCCTGTCTGTATATCCAGATGTGGTGGTCTTTCCCTCTGATCTGCTCCTGGGGAGCAAAAAATAACCTCAAATGTCCATCCTATAAGAAAAGAGTTACCCCTCTGAACCAAAGGATCCTTATCCCGGTGGAAATCTGATGCAGCCGGGTGGGTCTTGGCCGACTCTCAGGACCTCCCCTTTCCACCTGGCCGTGGACTGAATCTTCCTGTTCCCCAAAACTGACCTCCAGTGCAGCGGTGTTTGGAGGTGATTAGACCACGAGGGTGGGTCCCTCATGAAAAGGGCTCGTGCCCTTATCAAGGGGACCCCGGAGAGCTCCCTTGTCCCTTCCACTTATAAGGATAGGACGTCTTACCTGCACCTTGACCTTGGACAGACTCCAGTCGTTTCTAAGATGCCCCGTCTGTGGTGCTCTGTTCCAACTGGTGGAGACACACCTCTCACCTTGCTGCAGACAAGGCTGCTTCCTGGGCTCCCCGCAGCCCTCGGCACGGCAGGAAGGGAGCTCATGAAGTGCATTCTAATCGCAAGGGGACAGACCAACAGAGGGCATGATCCAGGGATCCCTACAGCTTCTCTGGGAGGATCTGATTTTTATTTTCTGCAGAGAGGGAAGGCTTCCGCTCATAAGTGTCCCTGATATTATTCATGGTCAGGCCCAGCTGTTCTGCTTGTGCACCGGCGAGGAGGGGATGGTGATGTCAGCGGCTGGCTGGGCTCTGGGCAGTGGGGACAATTGGCAGTGGTCACCAACATTGTTTACTGATTAGTATAGCCCAGGTCTTCAAACGGGGGAGGCCAGGCATGCATGTGCATGTGGTGAGTGTGCACATGTGTGCACCCACTTATGGAGACAACCGCCTGGAACAGGCTTTGTGACTCGCCTCCTGCCTGTGGCTTTGGCCTCGGGGCTTCAGCCACCCCGACAGAGCTATTTTCCTTTCCTAGGGCCCTGCCCCCGAGGACGAGAGCAGAAGTAAATCGGAACCAGCCCGTGGAACGGGAGGACAAGCTGTTCTCCCTGCTCGCTGCGAAGCAGAGACTCATCACCTCGGAGACGGCTATGGATGGTGTGTACTCAGCATCTCCTGCCTGCATCCAGAAAGCACACACGTGGACCCTCTAGCCTCCCCAGAGCCAGGGGAACCATTCTCAGAGCAATAAAGGACATGTTCTGTCTGGAGATGAGGAAATCCAGCCACCTTGCAACCCTCATCCCTGGGAACAGAGCGAGCAAGCTTTCCACCTCCCCTGTTCCATTCAGCTGGAAAACCACTGCGGGTTCAGCTGTAAGCTTTGGATTGTGTGTGTGTGTGCACATTTATTTATTTATTTATTTTGTTTCCCAGGAAAGGGAAACCACCACAGGATGCAATTTAACTTGTAATTTTATTTGCTGTGGAGTAGCTTAAGCAATGATTGTATTTGATGTGGAGTTGAAATGCATAAAGAGATAAATGGCTTAATTTGAATCAATATTAATTTAGTGCAATTTACTTTTAACTTTACTTCACAGCAAATGAAATTACTCTGCTCAGGAGTCATTTGAAAACTTTCCCCTGCTCAGAACGCTGAGCTAAACCGGCAGGAGGACTGTTTGCTGGTGGAGGCACCAGGCTGATGGCTTCAGCACGGGGTGATGAAGGAAACGCTCAGGATAAGATCCGGGAGCCCGATCCCCCCTGCCCCATTCTATTAAGACAACTCTCCCCAAACGGAAGTGGGGTTCGAAGCTCGGGCAGAGGAGAGATGACAGCCATCAACCCCGGAGGCTACCAGACGCGACCACGGTCGTGTTTCCCGTCGTGGAAATGGGTTCCATGTTGGTTTCCTGGATCGGTGGCAACAGCGTCCCATCGACTGATGCCTTCAGCGGCCCAGCTTTCTCAGCTCACGGTTCTGGAGGCTGGACGTCCAAGATCAGTTGTGGGCCGGGTTGGCTGTCTTGAGGCCTCTCTCCTTGGTGTGCACATGGGCATCTCCTCGCTGTGTCCTCACACCTCTGTCTGTGTCCTAACCTTCTCTTCCTACAAGGACAACCAGATTGGATCAGGACCCACCCTGGTGACCTCATTTTCCTTTTATTTTTTTCAAAAGATTTATTTACTTATTTGAGAGAGAGAGAGCGAGCAAGACTGAGCGGGGGGGGGGGCAGAGGGAGAGGGAGAATCCTCAAACCGACTTAGCGCTGAGCACAGAGCCCAATGTGGGGCCCAATCCCACGAGCCTGAGATCGTGACTTGAGCTGAAATCAAGAGTTGGACACTTAACCAACTGCGCCACCCAGGCGCCCTGACCTCATTTTCCCATAATCACCTCTGTAAGGATCCTGTCTCCAAATACAGCCATGTTCTGAGGTGCTGAGAGTAGGGACTTGAATATATGAATTTTGGCGGGGGGGTGGCCCAGATTAGCCCATGACAGATTCCCTAGGCTGTCCTCCTCCTCCAGCAGAAGGCAGATGGATTTGGGATCCGACGTCACTCCCATGTGCAACAACATACTCTAGGCGACTCACAGAACCAGGTTCCCAGATTCTCCCTCTGATGGCTTCATCCCTGCGCACTGCCCACATGTGACCCCATGCAGCCGGGTGGGATAGAGCGCACTGTGTGGGGGCCGTGGGGAGAGGCCGTGGGGTGCACGGGGACATTCGCCCTCCAGATATTTTCTCAAGCTGTAGGGCCTCCTTGGGCACCAGGGCGAACTTGCAACCTTCCCACCGCCTACAGTTACCTGCTTGCCTGCATTGCTTTTCTCCTCAGTGCCCGGCCCTGTTCAACCTCGCAAATACCCCACATCCCCCCCTTGTTAACCGTTAGGATGTAGGATCAGGAGGGCAGGGGACTTTGGGTGTCCCACGGCTGTGTCACCAGGAGCAGGCACAAGGTAGGCCCTCATGGGTTGTTGCGGACAGACTGACGGAGCAGGTGAGGACAGGCTCATGGACAGATGCCCCAGGCGCGAGGATGCTGGGTGGACAGAGCCCATGGCAGCCTGCGTCTCAGCCAGGCCTACAGGAGACGTGATTTTCCCTTGAGGAAATACATTCTGATTTTCATCACATTGGTGAGTGGGAAAATACGAATTTTAAATACAGATGCTCAGTTTATAGCCAACTTTATTGGAATATTTCTGTTCAGTAAATTAATTTGCATCACATCACATTTTAGTGGCGGGATATGATTTCTGAGAATACTTAGAATTCCGTGGGCAGGCTCCTATTTGCTTAGATACATGTATATGTCCACATTTTTCTCTTGATGGGGGAAGATAGTTCTAATCAAATCTTGGCAATGTACAGATAAAAACGTTTGTTTAATTGGACTCTGTCAGCCATCGTGTAAAGGTTTGGGATTTGACTGGCGATTCAGGGCAAGTCTGGGGTCGGTTGGTGTCTCACCCCGGTTGATTTGTCCAATTCTAATTGGCATCGGGAGAATTACAACCCTCAAAGGGTCTGATGAGAGGATATAAACCATTTCCTCCTGATATTTTATGCCGAAAGTTGATGGTGCAAAATTTAAGCTCCCCGAAGCCTGACAACTCGTTTGCAATAAATTCTAGGAGGAGAAAATAATGACTCTGGGACATCGCCTCATTCCATACGAGCATTATTGCTTTACTCTTTCCAAACCACGGCTATGGGGATGCATGCACGTGGTAAGTGATGGTCAGCTGGGCATCTCCTGGACCAAGAACAAGGTCCCAGCGCCCTTGCTTCTAATTCAGAACTGACATCCCTCAAAGGATTCATCCCCTGGGGGCCCACATAAATCGCTGTCCAGGATCAGTCCACGGACACGTTCTCTTTCTCGTTCTTTCTAACCGAGAGAGGCAGGGAACTCAAAGGATGCGCTATCGTTTGGAGTCACACGATACAGAGTCTCCATAACCACATCACTGTATTGGCAGGCAACCCCGTGGATAATGGGTTTTCTAAATTATGCCATACAATTGGTATTTTCACACTTTTTTTTTTCAAATGCAATTTCAAAATTAAATTAGGCCGGATGTGTACAGGATTGTGGTGGACGATATTCAATGTGGACGGCTGCCAGCTTCTTCTCAGTCCACATAGAAGGGAGAGAAAACTAATTAACTTCCTGGAGCTCTAGGCCTGGGTCTGTGCGTACCGATCCGCCCACCCACCTCCCTGCTCACCACGACCCTGTCTTTCTCAAGGGTGTGGTGGCATCTGTGGGCTTCAGAGCAAATCCATTCTCCCCTGTTTGCATGTGGCAGGAGAGAAGGGACAGACGACAGGTGACGTTAGGGCAGGTGGACAGCTATTTTGGCCCAACTGGATCTCTTCCCCTTTCTCACAGCCCTGGCCTTGGGCATGAGTCTAGATTATTGCTCAATCCACTAAAGCTACACTTTACATTATAAGGGTTTACTTATTTGCTAAGCTTTTGCATTAGGAAATTCATCTTTACCATGAGGTTGTATGTTTCCTCAAGCCCCCAGGCATTGTCTCCCTGGGTGATCCTCATCCTCTACTAATGTATCATTATTTTGGGCCCATAGTAGGACCTTTGTGCATTCAAGGTCATTCCACAAACAGCCTATGAGCTCTGACTCTGCAGACAGATGTGCTAGGCTCTGTGGGGGACACAAAAATGCACCCATTATAAATTCTGTCCCCAGGGAGCTTACAGCTGGAAGGGAGCCACGGACAAGCTCTCCAATACCAGGAGAATACCCAGCACAGAACAGACTAGTTAGCACAGGCAGAATACCCAGCGCAGGATAGAGTACCCAGCACAGGACAGGATACCCAGCAGAGTACCCAGCATAGGGCAAA
The DNA here is from genome assembly GCF_011800145.1 of Mirounga leonina. Classification (NCBI taxonomy): domain Eukaryota; kingdom Metazoa; phylum Chordata; class Mammalia; order Carnivora; family Phocidae; genus Mirounga; species Mirounga leonina. The sequence goes on along the minus strand of NW_023270447.1, from coordinate 91,043,912 downwards.
GTACCGAGCACAGGGCCAAGTGGAGTAAGAGCTGTGGGAGCATTCCAGACACTTTTCCCTTTTTCTTTTGAAATTTCTTACCATAATCTGCCAAAGAGATAACATTCTTTGAAAGCAAAATTCATATAAGATAATATTCTTCATTTTAATCATCTTAAGGTGCAGAGTGCAGTGGTTTTTAGAATACTTGCGAGTATTCTACCACTCCACTAATTCCAGGACATTTCATCCCCCAGAAAGAAAACCTGTGTCCATTAACCATCGCTGTGCATTCTCCTCTCTACCAGAGCCTGCAAGACTAGTCCTTGTCCGCACGAATCTGTCTATTGTGGACATTTTCTATATCACACCGTCTGTGTCCTGCAGGGTCTGCCTTCTCTCACTCAGCGGGATGTCCCCAGAGCTCACCCGGGCTGCACCGCGTGTCCGCGCTTCCTTCCTTCTCACGCCCGAACGACGTTCCAGCACATGGACCCGCCACATTTTGGTTACTCATGACCCAGTCATGGACATTCTGGTTGCTTCCATATTTGGCTATCGTGAAGGTGTGGCTATGAACATGCGTGCACATGTTTCTGTTTGAAGACGTTTTCAGGTCTTGAGCATAGACCTGGGAGCAGGTCACACAGTAATTTTATGTTTAGCTTTTTAAGGAACTGTCAGCTCTTCAATGTATGAGGCTGTCTGTCTCTCCAACAGCCTGGCCGACACTTGTTAGTTCCTAAACCTTTAAAAAATCATCACAGCCGTCCTGTTGAGTAAGAGAGAGAGAGAGACACTTCTTAATGGGGATTTTCCTTCCTTCCTCTCAACTCCTCACACTTGATCTGTGACCCATTGAGACTGGCCTGGTGTGGTCCAGAGACTCCCGACTCCGTGGTCCGGAGGAGGGTCATGGGGCAGGAATGGGGCCGAGACCACTGACTGACTGAAGACTGCTTGGTTCTGGGCACAGCAGCAGGTCTGGCGAGCTCACAGCCCGTCAGAGAGCAGCCACCCAGCCTGGTGTCTCCTCACCAAGCTCTGGGCAGAGAACACGGCACGTGCCGTGACCCAGGGCAGCTCTGCCCTTATGGCCTTGCTTGGATTTCACCCCAGAAGGGGATGGGAGGTGCACAGGGGATGGTCAGAACGCAGGTGTGACTCTTGAAGACTGTGGTCTGCAAGCCAAGGAGAGAGGCCTCAGAAGGGGCCAACTTTGCTGACAGCTTGAGCTTGGACCTCCAGCCTCCAGAGCTCTGAGAAAATTAATTTCTGCTGTGGAAGCATCCCTTCTGTGGTACTGTGGGATGGCAGCCCCAGAAAACCAATTCAGCATGCCGCACGGGGGTATCAGTTTCCCCTGTGTCCCTGCAACGAGCCATCTAGTCCTTTCATCTAGTCCCCCAGGAGGGACCTGCCCAGGGGCAACCAAGATCGGTGGAGGGTGAGTGAGGAGGGGATGTGGAGTGCTCTGACATCCTAATGTGTAGATTAGAATTATTTACTTTGAAAGAGGCACCATCGTCTGCTCTTTTCAGCATGGGGACCTACCCAAGGTCACGGAGCATCCCCCAGCAAGTCTGGAGTGAGCTTGGAGAGGAGATGCTGTGTCCTGAGCCACTCAGCCAGCAAGAATAAGCACCGGGGGTGGGGGAGGAAGGCAGGTAGAAGTCTCCTCCCAAGTCTGAGCCATAAGCTGCGCGCTGCTGAAGTGAAGGGCAGCTGAGATTTTTGCACGGACTGCTAAAGCCAGAGCGGGTCTCAGTCCCCGACTCAACTGTGCTGGACTAGAGGGAACTTAAGAAAAGTGTACTCCTAGAGAGAACAGAGGGGGTCTTCCCTTTGCACCACCGCTCTCTTCACGGTGCACCGCACCACGCGGCAGTCTGCTTTCCAAACTGGGTTCTTCCCAAGGGCTGATGTCCGTTGTCCTGTTGACAGAGGTGATGCGAACACGGTGGTGCATTGGGGAGAATTCAGTTATAACTACGTTTATTTTCCTTACTGATCAAAGGGATGAGGACCCCTGATCTGTTCGTGTCTCGGACCCGTCTAGCATCTAGCTCATTTTGCAGTGCACAGTAGGCAGATTTCAAGCGTGTGCATAATTGAGCTCAGTTGAATGAAACCCCTTCTACTGCCCACTGGCCGCACCAAGGGACCCCCGTGCTCAGAACAGCGTGAAGCGGGAACGCCAGGGACTGGTTCTGGAAGATCAGATTGCCTGTTCATGGGGCTTTTGCTCCACAGGTAATTTTTATTTTTCTTTTCCTTTTTTTCCCCTTATGTATTAAACACAGCACTTACCTTTCTAAAAAATGGGCAAGGACTTTGAACATTGATTTCTACCTTCAGGCTAAGGTTGTTTCTTTCGGGAAATGGTGGTAGAATAAAGGATGTTTTGATCTGTTTTGCATTTGCCTTAAAAAATAAAAATCACACCCAACACTTGACAGCTCATTCGTTACTCCTACCCTCTCCTTTTATTAGGCTGATGCACACATGGAGAAAGGCGCTTTGCTCGGCAGTGCATTCCCCTTGTTCCGGAAAGGCCATGGGAAGGAGGGCACCCGGATTCCTAATGATCACGGCCCGCCGGGGAGGAGGAAGGCACAGCTGTGAACCACGCAGACCCAGGGGAGCTTCCCCAGCTGTTGCTCCCAACCGCGGGACCTGCGCTAGGTACTTGACGTCTTCCCAGGCTTCTGTTCATCATAGACAAAGCGGGCGGTGTGCTGGAACCAGCCTAGCAAGGCTGTTGTTGCACTCACAGGAGACCACGTTTATAAAAGTACCTGGAAGAGAGCAATACGTGTTTCTAGCCTTTCTAGGCTTTGAGACGCTTACGGAGAGCTGAGAGGCCGGGGCAGTCGGGGTTTCCGGCTACACCAGAGGTTCAGGGTGTAAGAGGCAGGTTGCTGGCCGTGCCTAGGGAAAGCTTTTGGACTCATTAGAATGAGTTGATGTGAAGCACGCGGAAAGTCCCCTGGCCATTGTCCCAGTTAAGCAGACATACTGTTTGTTAAGGGAATGGTGATTATGCGGATTCTACTGTATTAATAACAATAAATCTGAGTAATGTCCTGTGCACAGCCTCCTGCCCAATGCAATCACTAAGTCGGTGCAGTAATTATGCAAGCCTTCCTGCACAGGATCGCAAAGTTCCCACCAGCAAATTTCTCCCACCTCAGCCGGGAAACGGTGCCTCTTGGGATGCACCAAATGGCACGGTTAGCTTAGGACAGAAAGAGAACAAGCAAATCTCTTTTCAATGGCATTTAAAGGTAAGCTTGGAGAAGTTCACCATGGAAATGAGAGAAAGGTGGAGGCGTGGCAGATGAGAACACACTCCTTTCAAGAAAATAGGCTGCTTTTCCATTTCCTTCCAAACACACTTCCATCAAACCCGAAAGATACAGGAATTGATTTGTGTTTTGAATCATAACAGCAAATGCTTTATGGGAGACGTTTATTTCTTATTCATTAGATTTACATTTACATAAAGAACATTTCTCTCAAAAGAGTGAAGCTATTGCCTATTAAAATTAAAAATAAAAAGTGGCAGCAAGTTTAGCTGCTAGAAATAAAAGAATGTTGTGCTGTATCCTGTTCTGTAAGACAGAAGTTTTGCAGGAAACTGTCCTGGCCCAGTGATGGGGCTCAGGGAACAGAATGGTAGAAGCCCCTTCCACCAAAGCACTTTATCATAGCTAAACCAGGAAACAGGAGATCCCAGATACGGCTTAGCAACCTACACCAGTCCCTGAGTTGGGCAGTTCTGGAAACACCGAACGTAGAAAAGAAAGAGAAGTCAAAAGAAGCCATCCAAGACTTCCTTTCTCCCTCCCTCCCACTCTCCCTCCTTCCTTCTTTTCTTCCTTCCCTCCTTCTTTCCTTCCCTCCCTCTCTCCTTCCTTCTTTCCTTCCTTCCTTCCTTCCTTCCTTCCTTCCTTCCTTCCTTCCTTCCTTTCTTCCTTCCTTCCTTCCCTCCCCTTCCTTCTTTCCCTCCCTCCCACCTTTTAAAATTTGGAATAGGAGCTGCAATTGACAATGGTGCTAGGGGAGAAAGGAGGCAACCAATGAGAGGAAATATCCAGTAGTAGGATGGGACCCAGGAGAAGGCAGGTGTTGTGGGTAGCTTTCTGGGGTGTCATCATGAAGGTTTGGAGCTGAACATAGCACTGCAGAAGAGAAAGAAAGAGAACAGAAAGGAAGATGGCCAAGCTGCGGTCCAGAGACAGGAAGAGGATGAGGTTCTTGGTCAGTAAGGTGGGACATGGCTGCTGCAGGCTCCTGGGGCCACGAGTTCCCAAGGAGGGCCTGTAACAACCTTACAGAAAGGGGAAGGAGGAGAGGTGAACAAGGCTTGTAAATTCAGCCATGGCCTTGGCGTGCTGCCTGAGATGGGCTCTGGGTGGGCTCCGTGGGTTGAAATGGAGCAGGGGGTGGGGTAGGATGGAGTGGGGGGGCACAAAAGTGGGGTGAGGAAAGCCAGATGTACGGTGGCCCCATGGTTCTTGGTCTGAAAAGTGCAGAGCAAGCACCTGGGGAAGCTTGTTGAAATACACCATCTACTTGGGGGGGGGGGGGGGGGGGGGGGGAGGGGGGGGGCGGCCCCCTTTGTGGGGGGGGGGGGGGGGGGGGGGGGCGGGGTTGAGTCAGAGGTTCTGCAACCGATTTACCAGGGGAGCTCCTCTGAAATGCAGAGTCTCTGAGGCCCCAGCCCTGAGAACCAGAATCTGCATTTCAGCAAGAGCCTCAGGAGATTTATAGGCACATTAGATCGCTCTGGTTTAGACCATTCATCTTAAGAGATGACCATGAAAAGAGAGAGGCTGGAAAGCGGAGAGAGGAGAAGGTAAACAAAGAATGTGCCACTTTTAAAAAAGATTTATTTATTAGCACAGCAGATATGAATAAGCACCATCTATGCATGCAGAGACAGCTGTGAGCGAGACAGGCTCGTCTGTGATAACTCGAAGCTCCCCTTCCGGGGGCGGCACCAGGACATGCACAGGTGAAAGGGAAGGTGTCATGAAGAATCAAGCCAGATAAGGTGATGGCAAGTCCTTGGGGGTCTGCAGTGGTGTCAGCAGTGACATTTGAGCCAAGACCCCAAACACGAGGCATTAGTCATGGAAAGATCTAGAGAAGAACTTTCCAGAGAGGGGTGACATCATGTGCAAAGCCCGGGGGCAGAGGGAGCTAAACTGGCTAAGACTGAGGGAAAGTGGGCAGAGGACTTGGACAGACATTTCTCCAGAGAAGACACACACAAGGTCACCGGACACACAGAAAGACGCTCAGCATCCCTCATCGTCAGGGGGATGCAAATCAAACCCACAGTGAGATACCACGTCACACCTGTCAGGACGGACATTATCAGAAAGACAAACAGTAACAAGTACTGGGGAGCATGCAGGGAAAGGGGGACCCTCCTGCACTGTTGGTGGGAATGCAAGCTGGTGCAGCCACTGTGGAGAACAGCGTGGAGGTTCCTCAAAATATTAAAAGTACAGCTACCCTGCAGTCCAGCAATCCCACTTTGGGGTATTTATCCAAACAATTAAGTCAGGATCTTGAAGAGATATCTACACTCCCGTGTTCATTGCAGCATTATTCACGACAGCCAACATGTGGGAATAGTGCCACTGTCCATCAACAAATGGATGGATTAAAAAAAGCGGCACATATATAGATAGATAATGGGGTATTATTAGCCCTAGAAAGAGGAAATCTTGCCACTTGAGGACATGATGCTGGGGGAAATAAGTCGAAGACAAACACCATATGATCTCACTTGTATGTGGAATCTAAGATAGTCAGACATATAGAAGCAGAGGGTAGAATGGTGGATGCCTGGGGCTGGGAGAGAGGACAGGGGGAGATGCTGCTCAACAGGTAGGAAGTTTCCGTTATGCAAGAGGAATAAGTTCTAGATATCTGCTGTCCAGTACTATCCATTATTAGCAACACGGTACTGTGCACTTTAGAATACACTGAAGGATAGATCTCATGCTTAGCATTCTTACAAAAAAAAAAAAAAAGGAAAAGCTAAAAAAAAAAGAACACAAAGACATTTTTGAAAGTGATGGATATGCTTAGTACCTTGATTGTGGTGATGGTACCGTGGGTGTTTGCATACGTCCGAACTCATCAAGATGGGTGCAATTGTTTGTCTATCAATGATCCTTCAATAAACATTTTTTTTTTTTTAATTGCAGGCAGGCCAGCAGAATTGGAGCATGGAAAGGGGGCAGGGAGGTGGTTGTTGGGGATGAGGTTGGGTGGAGAGGCAGGACCTCCTGGTTTACGGTGAGGGGCATGGATCTCGGCCTAGGATTGGGTCAGCCAGGCCATAGCACTAACTGGTTGAGGTAAATACAAGTTAGCCAGGGCACGAGGGAAAACCTGGGATGACAGTTGGCTGCACGCAGGAAGAAAAACTTCCTGGAAAGGCGATTAGGAATTGCATGGCCTCTCAGTAAGCTGGTGATCATCCCCCCGCTTTCCAAAGCAATCACTCAGGAAATTAAGCCCTAAAAACAAGAGAGCAGGGAGAGAGATGGAATACAGATTGGGTTTTAGGGGAGAAACTTTGCAGTTCTGGTGTGGAGAGGCCCGGCGGGCTGGCGGGGGATTTGGCTGGGAAGAGGTTATAGATCACATTAGCAGAATATTTATGCTGTTCTACCTCTCTCCAGCTACGTACTAAATTCTTCACATTTGACTCCACCTCATGCTCTGAGAGGGACTTTTATTGCCTCTGCACAGGTAATGCATAACAATCCAGCTCTCTAACATTCGCTGATCGGCCGTGCAGGTAACAAGCCAGCCGGCTACCTGGCATCGCTCAGCAAATATTCGAAGCAGATAAGATGGCTTTGCGTTGGTCAGGCTGTGGCAACCTTAAGTATTCAAGGTTGACCCCCGGAGTTCACTGACCAGTCCTTTTGTGTCTTTTAACAACTTGGGAGAACCTGCCCCACCCCACCTTTCCTGCAGTCCTACCCACCCCAGCAGCCTTGCTCTTGGGAAGCACTGGAGGGAACCCCAAGGGTATGACTGGGGGGTCCCTCTGTTGAAAATCCCTCTCCATGTGCTACCCAGAACTCGATGACCCATTCCAGAAGGCGTTCTTTCTTGGCTGCAAGGACTCCTGGGAGAGGAAATGCGTTAAGATCCCAACACGTTAGGGTAAATGGTTTTTTCCAATTGTAAGGGTGGCAGCCCATGGAATGTGGCCCTAGAGAGTGGTAACCGAAGATCATCTTTATCTAGTGGATTGTTCTCCCAAGGGTGAGTCCCACTGGCAGTTTTAAGAGCTTAGACCCCCAGAAGATCTCATGCCCCAGCTGTCAGCCTCAATTCATGCTTCCTGGGTCCCCACGGTGCCTGGTTGGTGCAGGGGTGCAGGATTAGGGCATCCCCATTTTACAGATGGTGCAGCCAGGAGGGGCACAGCCTAGATTCAGACTAGCGTGTGTCTGGGTTCTAAGCTCATGCTCTCCCCAACCCCACGCGGCATTTTCCTGGGACTCTGTTTTTGCATCCAGCAGCACTGGGGCATGTGATTTGATTCCAGACACTCATGATTCTCTTTGCTGGTCTTCGGGGCCATACTACCACCTCCAGGACACGCCCTGCCAGTCACTGTGCAAGTGGTCCTTGGCCCTTGACCTCTCCTCCACCAGCACCCCAGAATAAGGACCCTACTGATTTAGCAGACAAGTGTAATGTGAACGCCTGCCCCGGCTGCATTGTGAAGCAGCACCGGGGGCACCAGCTGGAGGACGTGTGGGCCACACCCCTGCACAGGTTAGGGTCAGGGTCCACATCCGACTCACGAGCCTCCCAGCAGGTGGAACCTCCAGGGAACGGGGAGGGTAAGTGTAGAAGCAACTGCAAAGCTCACAAAATGAGCATCTTTGGCACATGGACTCTTTTGAGCTGAAGGCCATTGAGAACCAGCAGACACAGGCAACGATCTAAGAACAGAGGGTACTTTTCCCTTCAGTAAAGGAGATTTCATTTATAAAGGAAATTCCCATTCGTGGTGATGTCTCCCTCTCCTGGACCTGGAAGAGGAGGGCTCTTCACAAGTCTTATCCCTGGAGAAGGCAGGCCTTACATCTGTTGAACAACACTCAGGCACCACCCGTTTCCCAGAGACCTTCCCAGAGCTTGACTCCAGGCCTTAAAGCCCCCAACCCCCTTTCCTGTGTTGGCCCGAATTCTGGCCACCACTTTGGGTGACTCATCGCTGGATGTTCCCATTGGTGCATGCCAGACACACAGACTCATACACTTCCGTTTGTTTTCCTCTTATTGACCTGTTTTCACCCAGTCTCATCGGCAGGGCCCGGCAGGAGAGCCTGAGGTGGTAGAGGGAAAGATCCGTGTCCCCTCACCCCCTAGTGTGCAGTCCCACGTTCCCCCCTTCTCTTCCCCATCGAGGCTTCCTTGCTGTAAGGTGGAGTGATTCGTCTGTCTGACTTGTGCGAGATGAAGTAGTCACTCTACCTACTCTGTCGCTGACATGCACTGCCTACCAAGCAAGACACCATCCAGGCAACCTTCTTGACTTCTGATAACCCCATGAGGTGGGAACTTTTTGCCCCATGTGAGAGAAGGGGGGACAGAGAATCCAAACAAGTAAATGACTTAGCCAAGATCCCTGAGAGTGAGAGCGAGCCAGTAACCTCCTCTTCATCCACCTCCAAAGTGACTTGTCTGAGTTCACAGCTTGAATGTGGATGAGCAGAGATGCCTCGGGGACCTGTGACCCCTTGATGCTCTGCAGCCCTCCACCCCACACCATAGACAGCTGCCCCAGGAGACACTCACAGGGTCAGCCCTGTGGGGAGGTACAGCTTCTGTGCAAGATTTGCCCAGGTCCCGTCTGCCCAAGCACACAGGTCTGTCTTCACCCTGTGATCCCTTTCCCACATCGTGGAGGCACCACCGCCCCTGTGTGCAATGTTCCTTCTCCTCTGGCAGAGGAATCGGAGGCTCAGATGAGCTTTAATTTGTGCCTGGACACGTTTCAATGACATATTTCCAAATCAGATGTTTCATCTACTCCGTTTATCCTAAATTCCATGACTCTATTTCAGAGCCTAACAGACCTCCGCTTGGGAAATTGACACATCCAAATGGACTATTTGGATGGAAGCTTCCATCTGACCAAGTGCAGCCAAAGCACCCGGCAAATGGAAAATGCAAACCATATGGCAGAAGGAGAACAGCAGATTTGCAGTCACATTATGAGCTCTGTGACAAATGGGGCTCTTGCAGGGGCACAAAGCTCTCATTGTCTTCGCTCATGGTGGATGGCCTTTGGGCAGAATAGTAGTAACCGTTCCTGAGAATTTCGGTTCAAGTTAACTCCTAAATAAATTAGCAATGCTCAAAAAATGTTAAATTGTAACATTTCTTCTTACAGTCTTGTTTTATTTATTTTTTTATCAAGCACTGCAGCATTAGTATGCACGGCAAAAATTAAAAGCCTGGGCATAGTTTTGGTCGAAGGAAAACCCAGTTCCACTAAAAGCAGCCACAGAGGAGGGAAGTGTGGGAGAGAATTAGGTGGGAAATGCAGCATGCACCGGGGGCTCTCCCTCCTGTTGCTGGCATCTTGGATCCCTGAGAAACTGAGGAAGGAACACAAACAAATGGGATTGAGGACAGATTTCAGAATCTAGAGATAATGCTCCAGGGGAGGGTGCCTCCTTCAGAGCCTCCTGCTTGAGGTCCGAGATCCATTCAGAATGCACAGGCTTCTTTGCAACTAGAGTACCCTTCACCAAGACTGGGGTGAAGACTGTCTGAAGGCTGGTGGAAAGAACCCCAGGAGAACACACCCCAGAGAACGCCAGTCCAATGGACTTGGGTTCCATATTAGTCAGGGTTCTGCAGAGAGACAGAGCCAATGGGTTGTCAATGTCTATACCTATCTGTATCTGTATTTGTATCTATAAATTTTTCTCCACCAACTTGTTACCAGGTTGGGGAATCCTTGTGTTTTAAGAAACTTAGATTTTGGTGGCACATCAATTGTTCCTAATCATTATCAACTGTAGAACAAGCATCTATTTATCTATCTATCTATCTATCTATCTATCTATCTATCTATCTATCTATCTACTGAGATTTATTTTAAGGATTGGCTCACAAGATTGTTGGGGCCAGCAAGTCCAAAATCTGCAGGGTAGGTTGGCAGGTTGGAGAGCCAGGGAAGAGTTGATGAGGCGGTGTTGAGTCTCAAATCCGCAGTCCAGAGGCAGAATCCCTTCCTCCATGGGAGACCCCAGTCCTTTTCTCTTCAGGCCTTCAACTGATCGGATGAGGTGCACCCATGTATGAAGGGTGATCTGCTTTACTCAAAGGCTACTGGTTTAAATGTTATTCACATCTAAAAAATACTTTCACAGCAGCATCTGGACTGGTGTTTGACTAAAAACTGGGTATCACGGCCCAGTCAAGTTGACACATGAAATTAACCATCAGAGAGTCTCAGGATTCCAGTGGCATGCCCTTCCTGGGCACAGGAGACCCACATGAGGCCAATCTTCACCTTCCATGTCACTTTGGCCCAGCATGGGAAGACAGTCGGGGCACTGGCCTGCGATTCTATAAGTAGGAATAAGGGTGAGGACTTGCTGTAGTTTAACTGTTGGACGTAACCTCCATGAGGAATCCCCTAGCATGGCTCCTTCTCATCTACTATGTTTCATCAACCGGATTATTCATCCAGGTTGTAAAGAACGAGGGGTATTCCAGTTCAACCATCATCGTGGCCAATAGCACCGTGAGAACATCTGCAGTGTTCCTGGTACTTCACCAGGTTGCAGAATCCCTGTGTTTTAAGGAACTTGGATTTTGGTGGCTCTTTAATTGTTCCTGATCATTACCAACTATTAATTTATAAATTCCCAAAGAACAAGTGTCTCTGTTCTTGGCATCTTAATTACTGGGCTGGTCAAAGTTGTAGCTAATTAGGAATTTGAGAGAAATTTCACAGACCTATTGGCTGGTACCCAAGCGGAGTCTGTGGCTCAGAGGTTTGTTTGGTTTACAAGTTAGGGTCTTATGTACCTGGTGCCAAGACAGCAATAGCTATGGCTGAGTGAGTGAAAGAATTCTCTACTTCCAGTTTACTGCCCGTCAGTTCTCTTGGAAAGAACTCTGTTTTTAATTGCCGTGAGTGTTCCATGAAAGGGTGGATTTCTTGTCCTTGCCTGAGCCTCCGATGAGGTGTAGTTGGTGTGCTTTGGCATGTTCACCCACTAATGTTGCAGAGGATGGACTCACATGTGTTTCCAGGGGTCCCTGTACATGGAAGCCTATAAGAAATCTCAGTGGAGAATTGGATCCCGGCATAAGGAGGGTCCTTCCCGGAATCAGGCGGGCAGGTGAAGCAGAGAGTGGAAAAGCACAGAGGCCCCTTTCCTGCAAGCTCACATGTGGGCTGGCATGGACACCATCACAGGCTGACCTGTGTTAACACACGTGGATGTGAACTCACTGTCTCTTACTAGTCTTCTCTCTTGGGCGCTGCCTGGTGCGGCAGGAGTTGTGCATGAAGATATTCAGAATGGTGTTCACGAAAAAGGAGTGGATTCCAACCAGACACCTGTATACCGTGTTCCCTTTCTCCCAATACTTCCAGTCACTTTCGATCAGATAAAATTCATGAAAATGCGGTCTCCCCTCATCCTGGGTCCTATAAACACTCACTTTGATCTCTAGGAGCCATTTACAGTGATAACTTTGAACTGTATGATGTTTTTAAAAATCGTAAGGGCTTAACAGAGTACACAAGATACAGCTAATTTCAGATGAAACCTCCCCGCCCCCCCCCCCCCCCACCGCCTGCTCCCAGGCCTGTCTAGTTCTGCCCACACAGCTGAGGCTGCAGGACTCAGGTGGGGATGAATATTGAGCTCCAGCCCTGCATCCCGTCCACCAGGCCAGGATGCTTCTCAAGGGTACACAAAGGCAAGAGGATGGCAGAGACTTAAAACTCATAAATTGCAGGCTTGGGGCCTGTGTGGCCCAGACCTCCTTACTTTGTTCCATGAAAATAGATTGTCAACATGAAGATGGTTATCACAGGCTGCCACGGGGGCCTGAGGGTCAATCTCTGCAAAGGCACCCCACTGGGAAATAGCTCCAAGCTAATCCTTTATGCATGATGGAGCCGGCAGGGTCATCTCAGATATCATAGGCACAGGTCTGTGACAAACAGCTTTTCCAAGATCTATGGGAAACGGTCCTTTGCAAGTTAATTCTGAACAAGGAAGAGCCGCAAGGTCAAAATTATGTGCCATGGGCTTATTATAGGAAAGAAGGAAATTTAATCTGAAATTATCTGCATCTTCCTTATTCTATTCTTTTTTTTTTAAAGATTTTATTTATTTATTTGACAGAGAGAGACACAGCAAGAGAGGGAACACAAGCAGGGGGAGTGGGAGAGGGAGAAGCAGGCTCCCCGCAGAGCAGGGAGCCCGATGCAGGACTTGATCCCAGGACCCCGGGATCATGACCTGAGCTGAAGGCAGTCGCTTAACCAACTGAGCCACCCAGGCGCCCCCTTATTCTATTCTTAAACACTTGTAATTTTTTAAAAAGTATTTAGTTCAAAATTATGGGTTCAGAATTATGTGCAAGCAAGGACCTGCAAGCCACAGTGTCACAAGAACATCTTCAGGGGCGCCTTGCTGGCTCAGTCGGTCAAGCATCTGCCTTCAGTTCAGGTCATGATCCCAGGGCCCTGGGATCAAGTCCCATATCGGGCTCCCTGCTCAGTGGGGAGTCTGCTTCTCCCTCCTCCTCTGCTCCCCCTTGCTCTCTCATGCTCTCTGTCAAATAAATAAATAAAATATTTTCAAAAAATCTTTTTAAAAAAGAACATCTTCAGCAGCACATAGCTGCATATGCGTATGTGCATGAATGTGTGAGGGGGTGTGTGTGTATGTGTATGTGTGTGTGTTATGTGTGCACACGTATGTGGGGATATGCTTGTATGCATGTGGATGACTCCTGAGAGTGTACGATGAGCTTTTGCATTGATTTCAAGTAAGCATCCCAGATAGAGAATGTGTAAGTTTCATACTTCAGAGTATGTCCCTCCTTGACATGGAAACAGACCCTCCCATAGGGAGGGATAAGCTAGGACCCGTCTCCCTGAGCTCATCTGCCATCAGGAGAGTAGGATGCAAGCTAGCTCCTCACTTTGAAACAAGGATGGATGCTCTGGAGCTCACGACTTGACTCGTGTAGGTGACTCTTAGACCCTTGCATAGGTCTCATGCTTGGCTAGTGACAACGATCTGCCATGTAGACTTGACCCTTGTTTGAAATTTCGAAGGGAAACACCTCGGGAGCATATTCTCATGGTAGGTTTTATCAAACACTCGAGTGTCCCAGGAGCTTCCGGATCTGCACCTGGGACACTTCCTTGCCTATAAAAGGGGTCCGAAGATATTGGCGGAGTTTAATTAGATTGCACGAAATGGAATCAAAGAAAAGACTAAATAATGATGGGAACGGAGCAGAGAGGTGTGAACATAGCCAGCTGAGGATGTTTTCATCCCTCCTGGGTTCGTGACCCCGTCATAAGGTGAGAGATAACCTGTGTTTTCCCTTTTACGAGACAAGAAAGATGTGTTGATTTCAGTGAGGAACTGATTTGGTCAAATGCTGAGAAGAGGACCAGCCGAGGTAAGATCGGAATGTTGTTACGTACACTGGCTCAGCGTCAGAGCAAATTCGAGTCCCCAGGGAAAGCTCCGTAAGTCTCTATCCCTCTAGGGCGGCTGCTTCCTCGTGTGGTGGGTACAATTCCCACCGTCACCACTGGGAGCTATAGTTTTGGCTTGCTTGTAAATTATGTGAACACTAAACAGAATCATGACCATTGTATTTTTTTTTCCTATGGCTTTTCATTATTCCCAAGATGACTACAGGGATTAAGTTCTAAAAGCTTTTAAAAAGGAAAGAAGAAGAAGAGTCTGTTTTCTGGCCAAGACCAACAGGAAATGATTTTGGCCTCAAAGCCATTTTCAGAATGAGTTATTATCGATCAAAAAGAAACTTATAATAGGAACCGTTTTTCCGCTATTACTATAATGTTAGCTACTGGGAATGTAATTGTACTTATATATGGAGATGTGGTTTTTATTTTAGAAAATGCTCATAATTCTCTTGCATGCAGTCTGGTTGGAATTGGATTGCATGCTTCTGTTTGACCAAAAGCAAGGCAAGGCCCAAGGACAATGTGGGGAGACAACAACACAACAAGGACCCACAGCAGGAGTCCTCAACTGTATTCACAGCAGTTGGTCCTCTGATTCCACCAAAAACACTTTCTTAACTGTTGCCCTTGGAGCTGTAATTAAAAGGAAAAATACAATAAAAACATTCTAATCTGCTCAATGCCACATCTGCGCTGTAGTTTAACTAGTGCATTCCCAGAAACATCTCCTTAATTAAAGGCATAAATCCATCCAGTCATCTGCATAAACACTGCGATTTGCAAAACTGAGGATTTTCCTCCCTCAAGCGCCATATTCTGGATGGGATAGAAATGATGAATTGAGACATTTGCCTGCAACAGCGACAAAGAAGAGATAAAACGAGGAAAAAGTGTGGGTTTGGGTGGATGCTAGACAACCAATAAGCAAGAGGCTTTTCTCCCGCAGTGCATTCATTCCCCCTTCCATCTTTCTGAAGTTTATCAGAGTGTGGGTTCCCAAGAGGTGTCCGTGGTCTGGGGCACCACAGTCCCTTCCTTGTAAAGCAGTGAGGGGAGCCACTTGCTCTGCTCTCTGACCGCTAAGCATCCTGGGGAGATGTTTAAAACACCGCTGGGAAAGACAAGCTTCCCGTCCCACCGGTGAGTTTAGAGAGCTGAGCCAGAGGATGCAGGAGAGCGTGGAGTGGCAGTGACAGTTCCAGAAGGAGGAAGATGTGGACTGTGTTTGGAGGCGCTACCAAGCTCAGGCAGCTCAGGGCTGCTACCCAGCTTCCTACAAGATCACTGCCCGAGAAGGGAGACCCTCCCTGGCGACCCCTCCCCTTTCTCCACTGCACCATCCCCTCCTCCCTCATCACTGTCTCTTTGTTGAAAGTAATATTTCCCCTGAATATTTCCGCTGGGGAGTCTCTCTTCTGACCTCCAAACAGGGCTCTAAAGACAGGCTAATCCATTGCCCCAGAGGCCAGACAACAGGCCAGGGCAAAGGGGATTTTTCCTTTCCTTTGAGATGAATATGAATGGGCTGGACAAAGAGGGGGCAGAGGTGGGGGCAGGAAATCTGAGCTGGGCGTTCACACTAGGGTGGGGCACACCCCGGGGGGCACATTTCCTGGGAAGAACCGGGCCAGCTTTCCCTCCCCTGCTGGTAGGGCCTCCCTTTGCATGGTGGGTCAGACTGGCGCATCTCCCACATGCAGGCACTGAGGAAGATAGTCTTGAGGAAGTCTTCATGGCGCAGCCCACACACACCTCTGCCTCCGCCCTTCTTCCCCAACCCCACACCTCTGCCTCCACCCTTCTTTTTCCTGTGCAAGAGAATTTCTTTGTGACATGCTGCACAGCGCCCTCCGGCAGGAGGGGTGACACTGCAGAAGATGTCTGAGAGAAGGGTGTGAGTGGTGGGCCGGACACTCAGCAGAACGCCCCAGCTCCAGCTCCCTCCTCCCCCTGGAATCATCGCTCAGCGTGCTCCTCCCCAAACCCCCCGTGACCACCCACATGAGGACACGAGGGACCCTCTTCCTCAGAGTTTCCTGAGTCCACACCAGAAGTTGCTTAGGAACCTGTTTCATACAGCAGGTGAGGTGGAACCTTCTCAGGCTTTTCATTTCCATGGGAAAGGATATTAATGACTTAAGGCCTCCCTCTACCTCCTCGGCAAGAATCATTGATGAGTCTGGGAAAAGGAAGCGGCTCCGATGGCTTAGTTCTATCTTCACCTTGCTGCTTGGGTGTTCCCGCTCCTCGTGCCTGTGATGCCCCAGACGTGGGTGGGTAGGTTTCATTTGGGGGTTGAGGATTAGGAAGCTCATTGTTGCTGCACCCCTAAAGCACATGCTCCAACACCTGCTTTATCAGTTACGGGAGTTCGGTTTGCTCCTCAATCACTACCAGAACTCAGGTGAGCTCTGGACCAGCTGTGGCTGCCATGAGCATCCCTGCCTGCATACCCATGCAACATGGTGAATGCAGACACAGTGGGAAGAGCCCTACTGGTTCAGATTCCCCTCTGTGGCTTCAGCCTGGATTGGATAGGCTGCGTTTTGGGACATTCTTCATCTCAGCCAGATGCAGGGGACAGTGGGGTCCTCAGCCGCATCGCGTGGACAGAAGGCACAAGTGGATTCTGGCCCCAAGGAATCCAATGGTGTGGAACATCTTCACACCTGGTTGTGCCCAAGGGGGAGGGGTGTTCTGTAGACGCAAACTTCTAATTTGAGGAAAGGAGGAAAAGGAGGTGGAGGGGCAGGAAGAGGAGAGGAGAGATAGAGTTTCTGAGCAGCATCCTGAAGTGTCAGGGTTCAGATGTAGTACATGGTCAAAGAGAAACAGGGAAGGTTTTTTAATATCTCTCTTTTTTGGGATGTTAATGATATTATATTGATACGTTATACTCTCTCCATAAAACAACTAACCTGGTTTGTCCATGAATGGCCACTGGACTGTTTTCATTTTGCTATTGATTTTAGGTTGAGAACAAAGGGGCACATGAACTCTTGTCTATAAATCACCAGCAATCTTGTTGCTGAGAACTAATTACACTGACATCCCCATCTTTTACACTGCATTTATTACCAACGATTGTGCTCTGGGATGAGGAGCGGATGAAAGGGAACACTGGGAGGCTTTGTCTGTATCCCCACACTAGACCATCAATCTCCTCAATGAAATGAGGCAAGAGGTGTCATCCTTCCAGAAGGGACGAGATAAAAGATGTGCTGCTGAACCAACTGATGATTACACATTTGCATAGGAGAACTTGCAATTTCTACCCATCAAACTTGCTTCTCCTGTGCTTGCTTTGGCACATTGCTTTTAAGTTAATTTTCAGTGAAAACCATGGAGGGAGCTTTAGGATGGGCTGGAAGGACCTGGTGCTGGGTGTAGGCATATGTGTTTCATTGGATTTTTTAATTATAAAGTTAGTATGCCCCCATTACAGAAAGTATAGAAAAATGCAGCAAGGATTGGTATTCCTCTTGTGAGTCACAGAGGTTTCTCAGATTCAAACTGGAGATACCTCCAAATGAGAAAAGAGTGAGATGCACCAAGCAGATGGTTGTGCAAGAAAACCACAGATCAGGGGTTCTCAAGGTGCAGTTGCTGGCCAGCAGCATCAAAGACCTTGTTAGACGTGCAAATTCCGGGACCCCACTCCAGACTAACTGAATCAGGAGCTCTGAGAGTGGGGCCAGCAATTTGTATCTTAACGAGCCTTCCAGGTGATCCTTCTATAAGCTCTGGTGTGAGAACCACTGCTCCAGCCCACAGTCCCGAAAAGTAAGTGGTGACCTGAATCAACACTCTGGGGGAAGTTTTCCCATTGAGACAGGCCCAGGAATGGTCACATGACACAATTACAGGGAAGCTTTTCTCCTGTGGGTATGCATAGCCTGAAGAGAAAGTCATTGTACAATAACATATGCATTGAAATTATATCCAACCCCCCCCCCCAATACTAGCACTTTGTGTGTGTGGAGGTGGTGGTGAGAGGAGTGGGGAGATGGCACATGGGGATTCACAATTTACTTCTTAATAGGCTTGGAAATTCAACCTAATCTCTGCTCAATAGGCGACAAATATTTAATGAGCATCTACTACGTGCCAGGGACCATAGTATACGATGGGGAACCATTGGTGGGTAAGTTTGAGACGATTCCTCTCCTTCTGCAGTTCTAGTGGACCCTACAACCCCACAGAACCACTTTTAAACCATGATAATATTTAATAGCTGATAAGAAAGACAGCATAAGCAGAGAGAAATGGAGCAAAGCTTCATTTGAAATCATCTAGAAAGTGATTCATTACCATTTTTTGTCAGTGACATCACACTCATGATTACATTTCCCTTTACTATTCAATCACAGGTGATGACAATGAGAAATGGAGAGATACCTTGGGGAGGCTTCCTGTCACGAAACAATTCATTCTTGCATAAAATATAATTTTTATTGCCTTGCTGGGCTTGAATGGAAAACTTGAGAAGGCCTTAAGAGGGAAAACAACACCAGCAACAAAAACAAAATCCCTGAGCCATGGGCCACATGCACAGCAAAGTATCCTTGCAGTGGGGACTCCAGGTCAGTCGCAAGGAGAAAGGTTAACACTTAGACTCCAGGTTAATCCTGGGAATGTGGAAAGGGCTGGAATCACCCTGAGAGGTGGCTTCCCCAGGTTCAAAGCTGAAGTGAATTAAAAACCTCTTTTGAGGAAAATATTCTCCATTTGGGAACCTACAGTTAAAGTCCACCTGTGTGAACTCATGGTCAGCAATTGCCAGAACAGGCATGAGTGAGAGTCAGCAGAAACAACAGTTTCAGATCTACTCTCCTAAGAAATGAAATGCTAGAATTATTACAATAAGAATAACAAATAGCAGTGTGAGAAACATTTAAGGAAAAATAAAATGGAATTACAAGCTGAGGAAGCGACAACAGGCAGATGGAGTACAGAACCAGGTAGAACATTTTGAAGGGAAAACTGTAATTGTTGAAATGAAAAAATTAGGAGCTATGTTAAAAAAGCAGATTGGAGGGGCCCCTGGGTGGCTCAGTCAGTTGAGCATCTGACTCTTGATTTCAGCTCAGGTCATGATCTTGGGGTCATGAGACCGAGGCCCATGTTGGGCTCTGCTCTCATTGGGGAGTCTGCTAGAGATTCTCTTTCTCTCTCTCCCTCTCCTTCTGCCCCTCCCCCTACTCACATGCTCTTGCTCTCTCTCTTTCTCAAATAAATAAATCAATCTTAAAAAAAAAAGCAGATTGGACACAGCTAAAGAAAGAATTGATGAATGAGAAAATTGTTCTCAAGCAATCACCCATAACATACCATGGAGAATTAAGGAGAAAAAAATTAAGAAAGATCAAAAGATGGACAATTGAGTGAGGGGTTTTTATATAAATCTATTTGGAGTCTGAGAAGGGGAAATGGCCAAAAAATTAGCAGAGACAATATATTAAGAAGTAATGGTCAATAGTTTTACAGCAGTGATAAAAGACACTATACCCAAGTAGAATAAATAAAAAGAAATCTACTCCTTTGACACATTGTAGTAAAATGCAGAACATAAAGGAAAAAGAGGACAATCTGGAAGACCGTCTGAAAAGAGATGACAATTAGTTTGGCAGCAAATGTACCAAAACGTACCAAAATGGCACCAGAAAGTGGAATATCTTCAAACTCTTGGGAGAAAATAAATGTCAGGCTAGAACTGTGGATGGAGCAAAATTTTCTTTCAGAAATAAAGACATGTTTGAAAATAAAAGTGAAGTGAATGCACTACCCTCCCACCTAATCTGGGAAGTAATTAAAGGTGCACTGTATGTAGAAGGAAAATGACCCAGAAAGGGGGCGTGAGGTTCCAGAAGGAATGATGTAAATGGAAACAGATTGACCTAAAGGGCATTGTCTGTTACCCCAGAGCCCAGAACAGTGTCCAGCACAGAGTTGGTGATTCATCAATTTTAATAGGAAACACATTTCTGTAAAATAATAACATTTCTAATTCATGGGAGTTTGAAAAGGCAAACCTAAAATTTTAGGCAGAAACATCAAAGTCAGGAGAAGCATGATCTTAATGTTCTTGCACTGGTTTGAAGGGGGTTGTGATATTGCCTTAGACTTTGTTAAGTATCCATGGTGAATTCCCAAGGAAAAATCATGAAAAAAGTAGAAATTCTAAGCCAGAAGGGGGAAAAAGGGAGTAAGAAACTACAAGCATGATAAGCCAGATGCTGCTTTAAAATTCTACACATAGTAACTCATTTAACCCTCACACAGTTTCTCTGATGTAAGTTGCCATTACTATCCTTACTTTTACAGAAGGAAAGTACTGAGAGGTTGGGTGACTTGCCCAGAGTCACACAGATAGGGGGAAAAAAAACACTCAAATAAAATAAGGGGCAAGAAAGGAGGGGAATATAGTACAAGTGGACAAATGGCAAAAAAGTCAGATGGTGGAAACAAATGTATCTCTGTAATTACAATAAATATAAACAGACTAAATTTGCCAATTTAAGACATAGATTGTGAGATCCAATTTTAAAAAAGAAATTCAGCCTTATGCTATTTATAAGAACCCAAATAAAAATTGAGGGCATACCCGTATGGATATAAAAGGATGGGAAAAGTTAGACTATGTGATTAACAAACGATAGAGTGCAGGGTCACTTTATTAATATCAGACAAAAAGTAGCATATAACATACAAAAAAGCATTAACTAAGTCACCACAGTAGGATATATTGTTCAATTTTCCAGTAAGATACAGCAATTCCAATTTGTATTCATCTAATAAAATTGCCTCAAAATATATAAAGCAATGCCTGATGGGAGAAATGGATAAATCTATCCTCCTGGGAGACATCATAATTCTCTACCTAATTATAAAGAAGCAAGCAAAATTTCTAAAATCACAGAGGAATTAAATAATGTCCCTGGCAAGTGTGATATATGGAGCACGTAGGGAGACCTGTGCCCAAAAAGTGAGTGAACACTCTTCTCATGCACACATGGAACTTTTACAAAAATCAGTCCTGCAGTGGAGGAAGTCCCTGGAGCCCTTTTTCTGTTGAATGTACATGCATGATGCCCTTGGATAAGTGGCATCATCTAGGAAAAGAAGGCACATCTCCCAGGTAACCGTCTCCCTTACCTGACAGAGGGCAGGACAGGGCCCCATGCATGAGGTTGCTGGAGCTGCCAAGCTATTTGGGGAACTATGGGTCTGTGGACAGTGAAGGCAATGGCAGTGATGGCAACAGCATCTGTGAGCATGAGGCCAGCAGCCAACATCCATTGAGAGTCTCCCGTGCATATTCCGGGCATTAAGCTTTACATGGATCATCTCATTTAAACCTCATCACAGCTCTGCCAAGAGGATACCATTACCATCTTCACTTTCACATGAGGCTTAGAAACATAGGAATCATAATGGCTTCTTTTTAGAGCCCCAGAAATGACCCTGTCCAGGGGACTGAGGTCTTCCTTCTACCTGAGGGGAGAGGAGAACCAAGGGACAGACACTTGAGTTGCACGAGGATGTCCCTACTGTTCTTAGGATTTTGTGGGTTTATTTCATTATTCTAATGAATGGAATGGAGCTGATGGTGTTCTTCTCCCCATATCTACCTGGGAATACAAATACAGTGTGTCATGAACCATTCAGGCTAATCTCAGCTAGGGAGGAAGGCATGCAAGATAAAGCAAAGGAGAAGTTGTTACCCATTTGGGGTTTTCCAAGATGGAAGGGGGCTTGGATGAGGAGTGAAAAATACAGAATATCAGTAAGGGTCATCTTCCTTGAAGGCAAGGATATTGGCAGCCCCACTTCAAGATGCCTGGGCCCACCTTTGAGCCTGGTACCCAGAGGAAGCAGGAGGAAATGGTGAAGTAGGAGGTGAGGCCTGTCAATCCCTAACCCACACTGTTGGGTTATTTACCAGCCATGCACCAAAGAGCTCCAAATAAGGAGTTAGTGACAGAGCTGGGACCAGAACTCTGGTCTCCTAATGTGCTGGGTGCCAGGATGGAATTCTATTTAATTGTGGGGTTGGGATTTGGGATTATGAAACCATGGAGTCCATCGTGCTTTCAAGCCTCCCATCAGCTGTCTCCCTCCCCTTTGCTGAGAGAGGTAGAGGTCCTCCCTAATTGAACCACAGACCTCTGAAAAACCCTTCCTGAACCTACTGCCCTTTGGTGGTGGGGCTCCCTTTTTGTGCCCCCAAAACCCCAGCTGCATAAGCCTAGCACAACCCTCCCCATGCTGGGAACTGCTGGGTTCCTGTTGTCCTCCACTAAGACTGCGGTAAGACTGTGAGTCTTTCACCCCCACATCTGCTCCCGGTACAGTGACCATCAGTGACGGCTCTTGTTGATCAATGAGGAAAAGTGACTTTCATTTTGCAGTAGGATTTGTGGAGCAGCGAACATATTTCAGATTAAAGAATGTGTGTCATAACATAAAATAGCTCATCACAACTAGTTACTGTCTTCAGCACAGACAGGATGACAGGAGGGACCACAAGAAGGTCACAAAGGGTGCATTTTACCATCAAAAGCCATATCGACCAAAGTCCATTATGACAACCTTGGAGTGCAGGAGTGGGTGGGCTCCGACATATTAGTGATTGTCCCAAATACAAGAAAATTGATCTGTGACAAATTAATCCTGGCAGCTTTCATTCTCGATTTCCTTTCTGAATTATACAGAACCATTAAAATGTACCCAAATAGAAAAGAAAAAGACAGGACAAAAAGATACATGTGCTATATACTGATTGCTTACAAAAGCAGTTGAAGAATAGATTTAATTTAACTAAAAGGTAGTAGTAATATTGACATAGTGATCATACTACTAACAGCAAAGCTGCTTCTTAGGGCTCTACGTCTGACCCTGTCCAGGGGGCTGAGGTCTTCCTTCTACCTGAGGGGAGAGGAGAACCAAGGGACAGACACTTGAGTTGCACGAGGATGTCCCTACTGTTCTTAGGATTTTGTGGGTTTATTTCATTATTCTAATGAATGGAATGGAGCTGATGGTGTTCTTCTCCCCATATCTACCTGGGAATACAAATACAGTGTGTCATGAACCATTCAGGCTAATCTCAGCTAGGGAGGAAAGCATGCAAGATAAAGCAAAGGAGAAGTTGTTACCCATTTGGGGTTTTCCAAGATGGAAGGGGGCTTGGATGAGGAGTGAAAAATACAGAATATCAGTAAGGGTCATCTTCCTTGAAGGCAAGGATATTGGCAGCCCCACTTCAAGATGCCTGGGCCCACCTTTGAGCCTGGTACCCAGAGGAAGCAGGAGGAAATGGTGAAGTAGGAGGTGAGGCCTGTCAATCCCTAACCCACACTGTTGGGTTATTTACCAGCCATGCACCAAAGAGCTCCAAATAAGGAGTTAGTAACACAGCTGGGACCAGGAGTCTGGTCTCCTAATATGTTGGGGGCCAGGTTGGGATTCTGTTTTCCCATTTGTACAATAAGGAGAACAGTGGTTCTCAAACTCAGGTCCATGGACTGGCTACATAAGAATCATCTGGGGAGCTTTTAGAAATCACAGAATCACTAAATCACTAGCTTGACAGTGGGGCCTAGGAATATGCATGTCAAGGCTGCCCCAACAATTCTAATGCCATAAGTTTGTGATCTGGGCCTCTATTAGTCTCTTGGAGCTGCTCTAATGAAGTCCCACAAACTGGGGGTTTCAAACATCACCAATTTACTCTGAATTCTGGAGGCCAGAAATACAAAATTATGGTGTGGTCAGGACTACAACCCACCTCTTAAGAGGCTCTAAGGAAGAATCTGTTCCTTGCTTCTTCCGGCTTCTGATGTTCTAGGCCTTCCCTGATTTATAGCTGTGTCACTCCAGTCTCTGCTTCTGTCTTCACAGGAGTTTCCCTTTTTTTCTGTGTTTCTACTGTGTGTGTCTCTTAGAAGGCCACTTGTTATTGGATTTAGGGCCCACCCAGAAAATCCAGGATTATCTCACCTCAACATCTCTAGTACCTGCAAAGTCTCTTCTTCCAAATAAGGTCACATTTGCAGCTTCTGGGATTCAGATGTGGACAGATCTTTTAGGGGGCCACCACCTGGCCCACTACAGTGCCCTTTTCTCTCTAAAATTCTGGGTGCCTGCACTGCTCCCAAAGGCAGTACATTGACATCAACTTCTGTTCCCCACTGTCCATCATTCAGAATTGCCCACTTGCTGAGGACTCCTCTTTGATCTTGGAAAGGAACCTTGGGCAAGGACAGCCAGGCCAGCATGATGAGGAAGGCTATATCAACTCTGTTTTTTTCCTGCAGTAGAAGGTGTCATTGGGCCCATTGCAAACCTGTAACCACCCTTCTGCCCTTCCTCCACTCCTGGGAACATAGTGGGGGGTGGGGAGAGAGGTGGAGAGAGAGAGAGAGAACGCCTTGCTATGCAAGCTACACAAGAGCCAGCCTTGGTTCTGTTCCCAGTGCTGAAGTCTGAAGGTCCTGGCAGAGAGCAGGACCCCAATAAATGGTTGTCAAGTCCCCAGATATCTACATGCCTGGCTCCCTCACTTCCTCTGAGGGTGCTCAGATGGTGTCTTGCAAAGCCTTCACCAACCATAGCCTTGCAGGGAGTTCCTCACCCTTGTCTGCTCCCCTCACTCACCACACCAGAAAAATCACCTAATTATTCAATTTCCTTTGAGTGTTCCCTACCCAGAGGCAGAATTTGATTCATGGCTGCATCCCTGCTATCTGGAATGGTCCCTGGCACACAGGAGTGGCTGGCTAGCTGGCTGGGTGGATGAATGGGTGGGTGGGTAGGTGGATTGATAGGTGGATAAGGGATGGATGGATGGGTAGATGGGTGGAGAAATGGATGGATGGATGGATAGGTGGATGGATGGATGGATGGGTAGATGGGTGGAAAAGTGAGTGGGTAGGTGGGTGAGTGGGCAGATGGATGGACAGATGGATTTTAGAGGCATCAAAAAAGCAGCCTAATTTGATTCTAGGAAAAGGAATTGTTGTGTGGAGGACGAGGAGGCTTGTGTTTTGGCCTGGGATATAGCTGGGCACTGGAAGGCTGTTGAAGAGTTGGAGTGCTGGGTTCAGTGGGTGATGAGCTTAGTTTGGTCAAATATGGCTGCCTGCATCCTGGGTGCATTAGTCTTCAATTGCTGCTCTAATAAATTAGCATACACTTAGGGACTTAAACAACAGGAATTTATTATCTCCCAGTCCTGTGGGTCACAAGTCTGACCTGGGTCTCACTGGGCTAAAACCAAAGAGGCAACAGGGCTGGCTTCCTTTCTGGAAGCTCTGGAAGGTGGGTGGTGTGGATCTAGTGCCTTGTGTTCTGGGACTGAGGTCTTGTTTTCCCTGCTTGCTGTCAGCTCCTGGAAGTTTGCATATTCCTTGACTCTTAGCCTCTACTATTGTGTCCCTCCCAAATTAATATGTTGAAGCCCTAATTTCCAGTGTGGCTGTATTTAGAGTTGGTGCCTCTAAGGAAGTAATAAACGTTAAATTAAGTCATAAGGGTGGGGTCCCTATCTGATAGGATTGGTGTCCTGTAAGAAGAGCCACCGGAGAGCTCTGTCTCTCTGTCTTGTGAGGACATAGTAAGAAGGTGGCCATGTGCAAGCCAGGAAGCAGGCTCTTACCCACTGGGAACCGCCTCTGCCAGCACCTGGACCTGGGACTCCCAGCCTCCGGAACAGTGAGAGCAAATGTCCGTTGACACTAGTCACCTGGCCCGTGCAAGCTGAGATGCCCCCAACTCCACCTTTGAAGCCAGCACCAGAGGATGAAGTCCTTCTCATGGTTTGATTCTCTCCCAATGACCCTCCTCTCTCCTCATCTTCCTTTAAGGGCCTGGGGGATTACACTGAGCACACGGTAGTGGCTGACACACAGGAGGATGGATAAACCAGGAGAATATCCATATCTTAAGGTCCATGACCTTAATTCAACCTGCAAAGCCCCTTTTGTCACACAGCATGGGATAGTCACAGGTTCAGAGATCAGGGCATGGGCTTATTTAGGGGCTGCCATTCTGCTGGCTGCATGGGAGGGGATTTTATAGCAGTTAGAACTGGGATGAGGTCATGGATGTGTGTCAGTTTAATTCTTCCAGAGGCTACATACTAACTCTGAGGAGCAAGCAGTTCCCAGGCTATCTAGGGTTATTTGAGGGGTAGCCCTTCTACTAGTTCTGTGACCCAAGGGAAAGAGAAAATCTTGAACCCCTGATGCCCACCAAATGTTTTGTCAATCTCCTGCATTAAAGAACTCCAACTAGACATGCCTGGGACCCATCAAGGTAGGAACCTCCAGCAGTCACTTGCTAGCCTTTCATATGTGCATGATACCATTCCCCTTTGGGATCTGTTTGTCCATCCATCCATCCATCCATCCATCCATCCATCCATCTACCCAAGAAAACTTTTAATGGTAGGGTACGGTTCTGGGTGCTGTGAGGGAATTCTGGCTGCAGGATGGATATGGTGCTCAACCCAAGGATCTGCCCAGAAGAGGCACTGGCTGACCACCGTGTTGCAGAAGGGACAAAATGCCTCCAGAGAAGATCTAGAAGGGCACTGATGAGATCATTAGTTGCTGCTTGGTTGGAAGAAGTGAGTTGGAAAGCTCCGCACTGAGTCTTGTTGGAAACTGAGATCCTTGGCTACTGATATGATGTAGTCTCTGGTCCCCGAGACTATCAGAGGAAACTGATTAAAGCAAAAACACTCCAGAAAGCAATTCAAGGGGGAGCTCTGGGTTAGCCCAAAGCTCGTGCCCTCAGGAACAGCCTGTCATGGAGTGCAAATGATGTGCTATTCTTCCCAGAAACCCCAGAGCAAAAGTGAGTTTTAATCACCTGTCCCCTTAACATTAATCACCACCCATCTGCAGGACAGACCCTGCCAAAGCACATAATTCTTGATCACACAAGCTAAATGAATGAATAATTACAGGAATAAACACTGCGGTTAACACGAGTGCATTAAGCATGGGATCGACTCCCCTTGCTCCCCAGTCTGACTGCAGAGCCCCCAGGACTGTCAAACTCAGGCTGACAGGGCTTCTGGGAGGGAACACAGACCTACACACCAGGCTTGCGCTCCATGCTCCTCAACTGCACCTCTGATAGCAGGTCCAAGCACTTTGCAAGTCCTGCTCCTCCCTGGAAGACTAGGAAAAGCCATGTCCCTCTTGACAAGACCTGAAGGGCAGCCGGACAGATCATTTGTCCCCTCATGTGGTCGGGGACACATGAGAAAATAGATCACAGCAGCAGCTTTCTCTATGGTCCAGAGACCACGAAGCTCTTATGGAAAAGAAGCCACAGTCTGGAACCACGGAACTCAGCCATGTCCCAGCCTGCCTGTTCTACCTCTGGGGAAACTGAGGATCCACAAAGCCTTTGCAAGGAATGGGGCTCATGAGTATGCCTTTATTACAACTAAAATCACCTGTGCCCACCACTGACCTCACCTGCTTGATCCAGAACCTTCCAGAGCTAACAAATGAAGATGAAAACAGGTGATTTTCTTCTCCTTCAATTTCTGAATTAAAGTAATCAAGGGGTGTTGTGTTCCAGCAGCTGTTTACCCAAAGGAATGAACAGAGATCAATATTAATACCTGAACACCTACACACTAATCTTTTTGAAATGTCAGACAAAAATAAGGCATCAAGAAACTGTATTCTAGACATTTGCCAGTAACAGGAGTGACTCTCAGTCAATCTCTCTTTGTCTCTGTCTCTCTGTCTCTGTCTCTCTCTCTCACACACACTTCCCTCCCTACACTCACATGCTTCTGAAGGTAACACATGGCACCTGAATGGACAACAATGATCCATGTGGAACTCTGAGCTTTGAGAGTAGATTTTTGGTCCTTTTCAAATGGAAAGATCAAAGTGTGAGCCCTTTTGTCCCGGGACTGGTGGTGGAAGCCAGATGACAGCTAGAGAGGGACCAGGCCCTCCACCCATCTCTCATGATGTTAGGTGGACCTCTGAGCCAACCTGTAAGCATGCGAATGCCTTTTAAGGTACATTCTCCAAACCCACACTACAGTTTTATTACTAATTGATCAGAAACTCAGCTATAAACAGAAGGCAGCCAGGGGTCCCACCTGTGCATCTAAGTGATTTGAGAGTCGTGCTCAGTGGCCACCCCTGGAAGGTCATTCTGGAATTATGCAAAGGGGCCAAGTGGGAGCTTGGTAGCTCTAGAGCTGACACCTTCTGGACGCAAGTGTCCCATGAGCAATGTTTTTCTCTTGAAAGTCTTCAGTCACGGTCCCAGGAGGGCTGTTGGGTCTCCTTTTACTTCCTTGGCTCTGGATTCCTTCACCAAATAGCCAACCATTTGGGGGGCTACAAAGAGAAACCCTTGAGATGGGCATTGTTTCCACAGCTTCCTTGTCCAGGATGAGAACCCTCCTCACCCCAATAAGGCCACGTGCACCATCTCGTGGCCTTATTGAGGCTGTGAGGTCTGGGACTTCTCTGAGCAACAGTTCCCTCGTCTGAGACGCAGCAAAGTGCAACTCTGGGTGGACGTGGGTCCGGGATGGCTCATACAAACTGCCTAATGCAATGCCTGGTATATAACAAGCCCTCAGGAAATGACAGGGGCCGATGTGGTTGTCAAGAACGCTAAAAATATTAATTACTACCATTTATTATTATCGATTCTTTTCTTCTTTTTACTGCCACCCACATACCCTGGATTGGATGGATCGACATGAAGGGCATTTACTCTTTGCCTTTTGTCACCTGGAGACTGCCTCCACTGTACCCCAAATCCAGCCTTTCAGCCTGGGGTGATCCCCTATCGCGAGGGGCCCAGCCCTGCTGATACTCATCGATGGGGTTCAGGTGAGTGCCAGCTGCCTGGGGCTTGGTTCTCTAATCCTGGAGGACGGGAGAAGCCCTCCGCGTGCACGTCTGGATTTCTGTGATCCAGATTCCTGAGCTTCTTGCAAGAGGATGGGACAAGACAAGGGAAACACTGTATTGGCCCCACAACCACTGAAGACACGGTGCTGCCCTGGGCCTTCTTCCCCACCTGTGTTACAGCCACAGAATTCCACTCTCTCCGAGTCAACGGAAAACGAACAAAAACGCACATCTGTGAGAAAATGCTGGTTGGCAACCGGGGGAGGGAAGGGCTAACAGCAAAGTGGGACGCAAGCCTTGTCTGCATGCCCTGAGCCAGCACAGCTGTTTCCTCGTGGAGACAACGGGGGACGCCGGGGTCGTATTAGTATACGTCTATTTCACATGTCCGAAGTGGTCCTATTTCTTCATCTTAAAGCAAAATCAGTAAGAAACGAGAATGAAAAACACCAAAAGCAAAATGCAGAGACTAGATGGACAAAAACCCCGCTCTGAGAGGAATCTTTGTTTCCCATTTTGGGGAGCAGACACGCAAACTCTCGTGCAGACAAATGGTGGCACTCTCCAGCATCCTGTCCTCGAGATGCACTTAGTTCAGGCTGATCCAGAAACGTGAAAGAGGAAGGGCAGGGGACACGCGGTTCAAGTGAAATCACCAAAAGGGATGGGTAACAGCTCCTCACGCATCAGAAGAAACCGGATGAGAGGCACCGGAAATCCACAACAGCTCTGGGACGATCTACGATGGTCACCGTCATCGTCCTGGGACTGTCACATGCCCTGCACCTCGCACCTGCAGGGCCCCAGGGGGCCGTGGGCAGCATCCCCAGTGGAGAACTGTCCTTTGCGCATGCTGAGCGTGCACCATCCTGACTGTAGGCTACAACTTTCCTGATCAGTGACGCTGGATAGACAATTGAAACCATAGGCACCGGCAGAAGAAAGTTCATCCCACATTCTGCAGACACGTATATTCATCCGACATCAGCGGTTTCCAGTGTGTCAAAGATAGGCCATGCAGGAAAGGATGCTCGTGGTCTAAAATTGTACTGTGGCAGAGAGTAAGAAGACGTCAGGGGCTCTGGAGCCAGCCCTGATGGCTTCTCCACCTCCAGTCACACCTGTGGCCCCTCACTCCTCTTTTTGGGCCTCAGGGCTCGCCTACTGCCCCTCTGGTACTCCTCTGGCTTCCCCTTGCCCAAAAGTCCTTTCTGCCAAGTGTCTACCTAGTTCACACGTTGGCCTCTCCAGTCTGGGCTGGTGTGTCCTCTTGAGGAGGCTGAGCCTGACCACCCCAGTCACCCCTTCTTGCTCACCCACTGTTGATCCGCACCTCGCTGGTTCTGTCCTGCTCAGCATCTCTCCCTGCCCAGCCCACTGCATTGTATGTACTTCTTTATTATGTTTACTGTTAATTGGCCATCACTGCCACAGTGGAATGAGTTGTTTGTGACCTAGAATAGGAGCCTGTGATGGACCATTTAATGTGTCAGCATGGCTGGGTCATGGGGCCCAGGGATGTGGTCACACATTATTCTGGGTGTTCCTGTGAGGGTTTGTTTGGATAAGACTGACATTTTAATTAGTGGACTCTGAATAAAGAAGATTGTTCTCCCTGACATGGGTGGGCCTCATCCAATCAGTGGAAGGTCTTCCTGGAAAAAAAAAAGACTGGCCTCTCCCAAGCAAGAGTGAATTCTGCAGCAGACAACCTTTGAACTTGGACCCTACCATCAGTTTTTTCTGGGTCTCCAGCTTGCTGGCCCACCCTGAAGATTTTGGGTCTGTCAATCTCCATGATCACATGAGCCGACTCCTTACAACGCATCTCTCTCTAGGTATTCATTTCCTGTTGGTTCTTTCTCTTTGGAGAATCCCAACTAACACAGAGCTCAGAACTGTTGTTGAGTGAAGGAATGAATGAGTGAAGGAATGAATAGATGGCTTTGAGGAGGAAGCAGGGACCAATGAGGAGCCATTCTGGAGCTGGGAGCAAGCCAGCATCCTTGTGGGCCTCAAAGTTTTCTCCCTTTACCATGTGAGGTCTTGTCCCACCACTGAGCCCCCACCATCAGTTACAAGGGCTCATGTTCTAGAGAAGCCACGCTCCCTCTTTTCTCTTGAGAAGCACTGAAGCCTCAGATGTCAGGTCTGATGTGAGCAGATTCTCCTCCTTCGATGATAAGGAAAGGCAGCAGGGGCACTGTACGGGGTCAAAGTAGATGATTACATCTGTGGCCTGAGATGCAGCCCCCAGAGCCTTCACTGTCTGAATCCACAGTGGGGGGAAGAGTGACTCCTACCTGGGCAATTAACACAGATGATGTGGGCAGAGGTCACCTACTGACTCATTTCCTGGTGCTGAATTGTAGGGCTCAGGTGATTTTTCCAACACTCCCACTCAATTCTGGAGATGAGAAATCCACACCATCCAGACTCAAATTCAGAAAACTGGCACCATGCTGCCCCTCCAGACATCTGTCTGTCCTCTCGAGTTTCTGTCAGATTTGAGGTCTGGGCACCTCAACATGCCTGTCATATATGCCCACTCGAATGGCATCCAGGCTAGTGAGTACCAGGGCTCCTGTTCCCTGAGGAGCTGGGGATTCAGTTCCAATATCTGGGCTGCAAACACCCATCCTTCTTAACTCAAAAACCCTGCATGGTGAAGTGTGGCAGGTGCTCAGAATTAATGCATGCGTTACCCAGTTAACTTCACAGAAACTTTGGTGGTTATCCTTCATTTCCTTTGAGGAGCAAAGAACACACCCAAAGCTTCATTCTGCATCTCAAGCAAAGCTGTCCTCCAACCTCCTATAGGTATCACATCACAGAACTGTAACTGTAAAACCCAATAAAAATGGTGGCTATGACAGCGATCTCAGAGGACCCAATCTCCCGAAGTCCACCATCTTGATGTGGTTGACATCGACCAAGAGTGGCTAAGCTTTATTTTCTATGTGATTGCTTCGGTTGGTGTGGATGCCTTTAAACTATCCTCATTCCCATTTTGGGCCTCTGTGTTTATCCTTCCAAACGGCCTGGCTAACGACTCCTATTTCACCTCCCGCTTTCCTTTCAGAAAAATGAATCCCATAAAAATCACTAGACTGGTGTCTGAGCAAACTCTCTGGTGTCATAAAATTTTGATTTAGAGGTTTAGCAAATGTGACAGGACGTTTTTGCGTGCCCTTCCGAAGTGTGCAAACTATTTTTGGCATGTGGACATTTACATAATATTGCCAGAAATGGGCTTTTCTTCCCCCACCCCCTTTGAAATCAGAAGAAATGATGAGTCAAGGCAGGATGAAACAGGTTCTGAGTCAGAAGACACGGGTTCACCAAGGGAAGCAATTCAAGATAATGTTCAGGCATGAAGTACTGGAGCTGAGACAGCCTGGGAAAGGTGGAATATTGACCCCCAGAAAAGAAATTTGAGTTGCCAGTCACATGGTAGTTGCTTCTACTCCGAGGTGGTAAAGGGATGGAAAGCAATCCACCTGTGGTGCACTTGGCTCATCATTTCAGTAGAGGGCAACACCTTGAAGTCAAGCACCATGTTCTGTGACCATAGGCAGGAACTCGATGGGGCTCCGGGAACCCGGTTGTTTTTCCTCCCTGCCACATCACCTAGAAGGATTTGTGCACCCCAAGACACATTCTGGGGAAAAGAATTCTCCCCAAACGGTGTGAAGCATGTCAGAAATGGAGGTTCAAACAACTGGTATAAAACCAGCCCCAAGACATCCAAATGGAGGATTAAGAATTGTCTCAAGAAGGCTTGGCCGACCCTCCCCCAACCAGAGCTGAGATCCAGGACTTTGGGGAAAGAAGTAAATGACATTTATTGTGGGTTTTGTGGGGAATAAGCCGGGAAGTGGGCTGGACCCATGCAGTGTCACATTTGTGAGGAGGGACGGATGCTAGTTGGTTTATCATGGGCTTGCTGTGCACCAGACTTAGCTGTTGACTTGTGTTACTTAATCCTGCATCAACCCATTTTGCAGATGGAGCAAAGCCAAGTCTTTGGTACTTGCCTACGGAGGTAGGGCCAGCATTCAGAGCCAGAGACTCTGTTTCTCATGCTGGGCTGGATGCTTCTAATTTACAAACAACTGCTCTACTCGGTAGGCATTACCTCCATTCTCCAGAAACGTAAGCTGAGAAAGGTCCAGTAGCTTGTCCGACGTGTCACCATGACAGCGAGGGAGCCCAGAGTCACACGCTGACTGGCTGAGTCCGTAGTTGATGCTCCTTCTGGGATACCTGTGCCTCGAGGGCTGGCTGGCTGCACAGCCTGGTGGTCTCCGGTGAGGGCTGGCCAGGTTTCCTATTCCAAGGGAAGGCATCCTGTTAGAGTGGAGGCCACCTTAACCACAGCTGTCTTCCAGAGCAAAGCAGAGCTTCACTGTAGAATCCCAGGCTGGAATCCCGGTGCCGAGAGCCTGCAGAACGGGGTTGTCCTTATGAGCATGTGGGCTTCTTGTTGTTACTTACATTTTCTCCATTATGCTTCAAATTACATGATCTACGTTGTGCTGTCTGGCCATTGATTCACTGGTTAAATTAGCTGCTATTTCTCTCTCCCGCATTACAGGCTCAGAGTAATTTGTTTATGACTCAAATGTTCTGTGGGCTCGGAAGGAAAGGCTAATATGCATTCATTACAGCCAGGCATAATCACTCTGAATCACGAGGACTGCTGGTCCCAGGCAATCCCCCGGTCTCTTTGGTGCAGTATCCTGCCTTTTACCTGACCAGAGCAGTGCTGCTGAGGCATAAATTTTGCTCAGAATTCATGGAAAGGGCATGCAGAAGGGGGGCGGAAATGAATGTTTCAGATCTGTAGAACAGTTTCAAACTGATGCAAGATCACATGCCTTGTCCTCTGCATGACCTTCAGAGAGCGCCCACCCCAGGTCCACCCGCCTCACCCCCAGGCTCCTGGGGGTCACCACCCCTCCCACCTCACAGAGACCGTGTGAGTAAAGAGGAAGGCGGATGACTGCAGGGCAGTGCTCACCAAGATGCGTCCCGGGTCTCCCCTCTGGGGCCTCGTCCCCACCCAGGTCACGCACGGCCCCGATGCCGTCTCCTGCTTTGTTGTTGTATGCACTTAGACCTTCTCTCCAAGGTTCTTACCTTCCGACCTGTCCATGGGCCCCCCACCGTCGGTCCAACACGTCCACCCCAGGACTCTGCTCCCCACTGGAGGGGATGGTGCTTGGGGGGTTTCCAGACCCATGGCCCCTCTCTTGTCCGATGCTGCCCTGGTGAGGTGCAGGGTCGTGGCCCCCATCCAGCACCTTCCGAGGCAGAGATGGGATAGTAAGTGTCAATGCTTACACGTGTGACTCTTCCTGGACACTTACCTAATTAACTTTAATTAACACTTATTAAAATGTTTTAGCAGGACCGTTCTAGACTGCTGACCCGTCCCTGCTGTGGACTGGATGTTTGTGCCGGCCCCCCCAAGTTCATATGGTGAGATCCTAGCCCCCAAGGTGGTGGTGTTAAGGGGGGGGGGGGGCCTTCAGGAGGTGATTGGGTCGTGAGGGTGGGTCCTCATGCAAGAGGCCCCACGGAGCTCCCTCACTCCTCCTGCCACGAGAGGACGCAGCCCAAAGACGCCGTCTAGGAA
Source organism: Mirounga leonina (assembly GCF_011800145.1). Taxonomy (NCBI): domain Eukaryota; kingdom Metazoa; phylum Chordata; class Mammalia; order Carnivora; family Phocidae; genus Mirounga; species Mirounga leonina. The sequence continues at coordinate 91,009,624 of NW_023270447.1, read as the reverse complement.
CCAGGAAGCGGGGTCTCCCCAGACGCTGAATAAGCCCGAGCCTCGACTGTGGGCTTCCAGCCTCCAGGCTGTGAGCAGTGCAGGTCTGTTGTCAATAACACCCCGTCTGGGGCGCTGTGACGGCCACCCAGATGGCCCCACCCTCCAGTGGGTCTCAAAACGGAGACTCTGGATACAGATGAGCGACGGGTGCTGTCTACACAAAACGAAAAGCCTTTTAGACTTTCTAAGGGAAAGGAAGAGAGTTGTATTGGAGCCCAAGTGAGGTCGGCTGCCTGGGATGCACAGTCTTCACAAGGAGGAGAACGCCCAGCTCCAACAAGGGAACACTTAGTGTAGGGTTATGTACATTTCTTCCATAAAAAGTTACCAGTCAGTAGGCAAAGAACAATTCAGAAAGTTGCAGACCTTATCTTAAGTTTCCGCAGGGCTGTCTGACTTTAATCTTGGGGCAACCAGGTAAATTTCTTACTTTTTCTTATCTTTTGTGCTCACAATGCTCTTTTTTGGATTTTCTTTAACGAAGCAGATGTACAATGTGTGTTCGGGGCAGAAATACAGCCTGTGCTTTGAAGTTTTGCCGAGTCATTTTGAGCTTGGTAGACGCTGAAGTATAGCTTCCTGGGGAGCCCAGGAGCAGGGCCCACAAACATGAAGTTGACAATGTCCTTTATCAGTGGGGACATGTTGAAGAGGTCCCAAGACATGGCAGGTGTGTCCTTTCCTATAGGTGGGCCCAGAAGAGCACCAGGTGTATCAGGATGCTGGCAAGAACAGCGTTCTTCAAGGATCCATGAGTCTGTGCCATGTTCTCCTGAGGAAACACAAAACCAGGCTCATTTGTCCTAAAATGTGAGAGCCCCATGCTAACACTGAGGGGTAGGTGACATAGAGCTCTCTGACTCGGCTCTGGGCAGGTGAGGGATGCTAGGGGCAGGCTCACCCGGAGGACCTCTGCCTCCGGACGGTGATCCCATCACTGAGGTGGGCCTGCACCCCAGGGCACCCCAGGAGCTTCCCGTGGTTTCTTCAGAGCATCATCCTCTCTGATTGGGAAGGAGACCAGAGTATCTCCAGTCAACCCCCCGGGAAAACCAAAAGGAAAGCTTCCAAAGCCAGAAGCTCAGGAAATTTCCACTCTGCATGGCAGGTGCTCCACGTTAGAAATTTCATTTGCAGATTTAATTAGCAACTAGTTTGTGACACGAATTATGCAGTGCCTAGGAACAAGGACCTACCTGTTTCAACACTGAAATCCATGCCGTGCAGGTCTCCACCGCTGTCTACTTAAAACCTTACCTGTTTCCGTCTTACGGACTCAATTTTACTCCTCATTCCGCTGACAATATTCTACTTAATAAAATGTCTACACCAACCACACAGCAATGTTCTTGACTATGACTTCACGTAGGTAGACCAAATACGGAGCAATCGCCCAACACCTTCATCCATCATTGGAAATCCTAATAGAAGATTTCAAGTCAATTTTCAAACCTTTATGGGCACGGTGGATACAGAGGCAACGCTAGCCCAAGACAGCAGAACTCCTGGGACCATTGCTGAAAGTAAGGCACAGTAAAAAATATTACCCTAGAGGCCAAAGCGGAAGCATTTCCATCTTGCTCGCCAGCTGCGGCCGTTCCTCCTAGCGCTCCCTCTGGAGCTGCTTGTCCCCACATCTCTGTAGGTTGTGATTCACGGCCAGGACCAGGGCTGAGTCACCTCCAGATGATGGGGGAGTGTGTGTGCCGGTGGGGAGGGGTGACACTCCCTCACGGTGGCAAAATGCCCCTGGCTGAAGCAAATTCTTCCTAATTGCTATCGTCCCCAACCCCATTTGAAAATGTAATGAAGGTGATTACAGAAAGCTGTTTAAGGTAAACCTAAATGAATGGATTTATTTAAACTCATAATGGACTTTTAACTCTGCAAACTGGTGAGCTCTGGGGCTGGAATCACTAATTGCGGTGTTGGTGGGAGCTGGGGATGGGTGGCTGGGCCTGGCCGCCAAATGCTTAGCTGGGGGGGGGACAGTCCATTCATTATCTGGGTTTCTGGGAAGCAGTGACCAATTACTCCATCTGCTCAGCATTTCTGTTCCCCAAAGAGACAAATTAAGCCCTAGACCTGAGTCCCAAACATCAGATCCTCTGGGATGAAGGCTGCCCCTACATAGAGTCTCTAAGTGCAAAAGAAATCAGAAAGAGGTATCTCAGTGTAAGGGTTGGAGGGGAGGCCTGAGGCTTGTTGGTCAGGAAGAAGACCAGAGTGCACCGTTTTGCTGAAAGAGATTTGCTCTTGCCAGAGGCCATACTGCAGGTGCCCTAGATGAGGCCCCCATGGGGCTGGGGTCCGGGGCCCTGTCTGGGCACACGGGGGAAGCTGTATCATTGATGCTCACTGACTCCCACTCAGAGCAAGCATCCCTCATTCCCTTGAGCATGCCCTGCCCCGCTTGTGCGTGCAAGAGTTTTTAATATTCTCCAAAGCTCTCAAGTCTACGGACAGTCTTTGACCTTCCTGAGAGGGACTTCTATCTTATCAGCTTCATTTCTTAGAGGATTTGTATCAAGAATAAATTGTTTTCCTGCTTCTTTCCTTTAGATGACTCTCCCCAAACTGGCCTCACCCATTCTGGACCTGAAGTCACCACCATGTCCGCTGCCCAAGTGAGCACGTCCATCCAGTTTACGGAGGGGCCTCTGCTCCCCATCTATCTGCCTGCAGGGCTGGGCACATGGCGCTGTGCAGTAAACTCGGGCAGAATGAAGCCCGTGGGCTTTTACTCGGGAAATGCACCATCAAGAGGCTTAAGAATGCTAGATTTTTCTGGGCCGGGAGCAAGTTCTGAAGTTTCACGTGTCAAGAAGTAAGGACAGAGCTGGGAATAACTTAATCAACCGTCCAAAGAACTCACAGTTTGACACAGCTTGGAGTCCCCCGTGCGTTCCGTTCCCATCACCTTGAACGAGCCTGCTGACTGGTGGGCCGTCAAGATTAATAAACACAAAGGCTTTCGCTGATACGCAACCACAGAAAAGGCACCTGGAGGTGCTCTTTGTGACTGATTAATTAGGGAAAGACTCGGTGGTGCTAATTGGCTGCTGAGAATTTTCTGAGTTTTAACATTCATGGTATGCAGATGTATCAATGTCTGACAATATCTCCCAAGGTCATTTGAAAGTGAGATTCTCCTGAGAAGCGCAATCAGGATTTCGGGGAGGCGTGGGGCCCTTTGGTGTTGTACATACTCATATAAGTCAACACAAAGTTTGTTAGCAATTGTACTGATGTTTCTTCGGCAAACGGAGAGACTGGCCAATAAATATGCATTGAATGTAATTCTATCTACCTGTTGCATTCAGTCCCAGAAGCAAGGACTGTTACTTACAGAAGTTTGATGAACGTTTTCTTCAGCGCATATGACTTGGAAATGAGTGAGTTGGCCCAATTTGGGGGAGAAAGGGACACGTGAGGCTCAGCACCTTCGCAGTTTCCATGTGGAAAGCTTTAAATTGAAATCCGTACCTCTAGGGTGTGTGAGACCAAGACAAAACAAAACAAAACCCTGTTGGGCCCCAAAGGGACCATTTCCCATCATAATGAGAGTTTTAAATGGTGGGTTTAAATTCTCTGAAAAGACTTTCAGAAATGTTTGTGCAAATGATGGCCCCTGAATTACTGGCAGAGATGCAATTAAATTAGAGAGAGCACATCTCATTCCACTTTCCCAGCCTGAAGACCCTTTCTCCGATCCCAGGAGGAAGGGGCACACATGCCAGCCACCAGCAGCCTGGGAGCCTGAGGGAAGGATCCTTCAGTGACCCCAGCTGCTGTTTTTGACCCAGAAGGGAGGGATGGCACCATGAGAGGGAGAGGGGGCCAGATGCCTCTTCTTCACCCAGACACAAGCTAACCAAACCTGGGGCGGGGTGGGGAGCTATCCAAATGTAGGTGCAGAACCCCCTCCAACTGCACCTACACGAATGCCTAGTTCTAACAACGCTTCCCTGAGCATGCAAAGGTGCAGGGCTCCCTACACGTCCGCGTGGGGTCATCTGCTTACGTCTTCAGACTCTCGGGGGGCGGTGCTCCTGGGAGATGGTGAAGCCAGGAGGTTTCAGGACATGGCGGTTGAAGGAGCAGGAGACAGCCTGCCTCCTGGGTTAGCTTCTGGCCTCCATCAATCCCCAGGTGTGCAGGTGGGTGACTCTTCTGAGCTTCCTTTACTTACCTGTAAAATTCAGGTAATAAGATTCCCTGTCCCGGGAGACTGCTGTGAGCTTTAAATGCATTCTTCCTCGCCATGCAGGGGCTCACAAACGTGGCCGTTGTTATTCCAGAGGCTAAGTAGTTGGCCCATTACAAGCACCGAAGTTGAGATTCCGACCAGATGTGTTCTCCTCCAGAACCATCTCCTTATTATACACTGAGAACAGAGTGGTTGGGCCTGGAGGAGCGGAAATTGTCTTTTGATTTAAAAAGCACGTGGTGAGAGAAATGTAGCTTTTCCGAGGAGCTTCAGGGACACGGGTTTTCTCTAACCCCACGTGGCCCACAGTTGGTGCCAGAAGCACGGTAGGTGACATCTGGCTCAGGAAATGTTTAGGCATCCGGCCCAGGCCCCGACTCCTTCTCAGGATGTACAAGGCTCCCGGTAAACCCGCGCCTGCCCCATCTCCTGTAGGCACATACTCACTGTCACTCAGCGCCCGTCTCTTCTGCCCGATGGTTGCCGTGTCCCACCACACGGCCGAACAGGGGCCCTCCAGGTCAGCTCCTAATCCTTGGAACCTGGAAATGGTATCCGATTTGAGAAAACGTTCTTTGGCGGTGCAAATGACTGCAGAGCCTTGAGATGGAGAGGTCATCCTGGGCCATCTAGGTGGACCCAGATGCCACCCCGTGGGGCCTTCGAGGACGCCTGACACGCATGACATGGATACCGAGAGTACAGCGACTCCGCCGAAGGTAAGGACTGCCTGCAGCCGCCGGGAGACGGAAAACACAGGACGTCTTCTCCTCTGGAGCCTCTGCAGGGCACATGGCCCTGCTGACGTGATTTTGGACTTCTGGCCTTCGATGTAAGAGAACAACTGCGTGTTGTTTTCGGCTGCTGGGTGTGTAGGCTTTGTTACGGCAGCTCAGGGCCTCACACGTATGGGTCCTTCCAGCGCCCTGCCCTGGCACACATTGCTTTCTTCCACCCAGAAACACCTCCCACCCTCCTGTGTCGATGATCCCTGTAAGTCCCTCAAGGCTCACCGCCTCCTCCGGGGAGCCTGCTGGGACCACACCTTCTGCTCCTCGCCCCTCCCACAGCACCCTGCACGGCCACCGTCTCTGCTTGTTTTTGTCCCCAGCTAGACCAAGGGCTCCTTGAGGATGGGGACCGTCCTCTCTGCCAGTGTCTGACCTGGGGCTGTGGATGAACGAATACATTCTCTCGTTCTCACTCAATGTCCTCCCGTGAGGCTGGGGCATGCTGCCATCGAAGAGAGAGAGGCACGGGGAGACGTCGGGGGTCAGCACGTCTGCTGCTTCTGTGGGTACCAGTGAGGCTAGGTTTCCCGCCATGAGTCTGCGAGTGGAAGTCAGTTCCTCCAAGCCCCTGCCCAGTTGGAAGACTGAGGATGGGCAGTCCCACAAGGGCACCGGCGAGGACCATGGGAACCCTGGAGAGGCACAGGACTGTCTCCTAAGAGGAGAGCCAAATGCTTTGCAGGGACTTAGGTTCAGAGCACCAAGACTTCACGGGAACTTGTTCTTGCGCAGGGGCATAAAATGAACATCCCCATCAGTACGGAGGCTGCAGAAACAGGCAGAGGATGACCCTCACCATCGAGGTCACACATTGAATTAGGACTTGGATGAGCCTCTCTGTGCTCTGGGTGAGGTCACTCAAACGCTCTGCCTCTAAATGGGGGCCGTGAACCCAGCAGTGCCTATATCCTTTCAACTCTAAAATAAGATGACATTTAACAAGAGCGTTGTGCATTGACAGGGAACGGAGGTGGCCTTCAGTGGAATAGTGCCGTATTGTTGACGGATCTGGCCAGGTGCCAGCGATGTGTGGACTTCCCTCTGAGTGTCCTGGCCTCCAGCTGGCAGCCTCCAGACAAGGGACAGCAGTGTGTCCCCGTCCATAGGGTGTGGCTTCCTGTAGCAGCACAGAAAAATACTCTTGTCTGCACTCACTGCTACTCCATTTCCAGAGTGCACCCTCCTGCTCTGACTGTGAATCTGAATTCCGTGTAGGTGGTGGGGGCAGAAGGAGAACGTCCGGGACAGGTCAGAGCGTGGTGCCTGGGATCCTGTTAGGTAGGTAGCGACTGGGGTTTGGTCTCCTTGGCCAGTTTGCCTCCTTACATGGCTGTGGGTTCTGAAGATTCTTCGGTAGTGTTCTGATGCCATTTGGCAGCAGGTGTGACTCAAAATGGATCTAAAGCAATAGGGTATGGAGTGAGGATGAGAACTAGAACACTGGAACCCAAGCAGAACGGGACACTCCATGTCCTAATGACGCCCAGTCCATGTGCTAACAAGACCCAGGCTGCAACAGAGCACACATGTGTCACTCATTCTGTGACTTGGTGGTGGGCGGCTTTGGGTAAGTTACTTCACTTCCATAGGACTCAGTCTCCACCTGAAATGTGCAGGTGTCCTGGTCACTGTCCCCTTGGACATTGTTGTAGGCCTAAGAATGCCCCCCAAACATCATGTCAAAAGCCTGAATGCCACTGTATTTGGAAAGAGTCTTTGCAGATGCAACTAAGTTAAGGATCTTGAGATGAGATCGTCCTGGATTATCCCAGTGCAGTGGATCCCAAATCCATTGGTAAATGTCCTTATGACAGACCCACAGAGGAACAGGCAGAGATGGAAGTGGTTCGACCACCAGTCAAGGGTTGCCTGTGGCCCCCAGAACTGGAAGAGGCCAGGACCCTCCCTGGAACCTCCAGAGGGACAGAGCCCTGTGGACACTTGGATTTTGAACTTCTCGCCTCCAGACAGAGATCATAAATTTGTGTTTTAAAAGCCACCAAATTTTCGGTAATTTGCTATATGCGGGGGCTATGGGAAACTGACAGAGGCATTATGAGGATTCAGTAATTTAATCCATATCCAGTGCTCAGTGCGATATTCGGAACAGAGTTCAGGACGTAGCAGCGATATGCAGAACCTGGGGATGCAGGGGAGACTTACCATAGCAGGGTTTCCGTTCCATTGTTCCATGTCCACCAGATAGAATGGGCTCTCCCCCCGTGACACTTCGCTGTGGGAAGGTCTCAGTATTAGTCAATCAAACAAATGGAACAATCCCTCCCAGAAACTGTTCTGTGTGGGTGTGTAGGCACAAAATAAAGTGGATGGAAATTACCACTCACCTCTCCCCTTAGGTTTCAAATAAATAAGTTGATGAATAAACCAACATATATGGAGTGCCTGCCCTATGCCTGACACGATGCTAATTTAATCTATGACGTATTATTAACTCTCCCAACAGGCTTGTTCATTAGTTCATTGGGTATTTGTTGCAGGTTGACCCTGTGCAGGCTTTTACTCTGACACTGGGGATAAAACAGTGAATCAAACATACAAAACTATGCAGAGCGCCCTGCCCTCGCGGGGTTAACTTTGCTCTGCGGGGACAGGAAATAAGGAGCCTGAAGGAGTAGAGCAGTAATAGGTGTGACATATGGTGATGAATACGGAAAGGAAAGAAGTAGTGATGGTCAGGAAGGGGCCCACGAGGAAGATGCCCAGTGACCAAGGCACTGAAGGCAGCAGAGAGCACGGAGGGGACGACACCCACCTGCGGGATGGGGAAGGTATGGAGACCTCAAAGATCAGTGGTGCGGTCACCAGAGTCAGACATGGATGAGATCAGAAAGGAAGTGGGTGGGGCCCATGCCAGTCTTTGGGTTTTAATTCTGAACTTGTTGGGAGCAGCTGTAGGATTTGGGGACACAGGGAATTCGACCTGTCTGTGTGGGGGGAATGCTGTGTGCTGTGTGGAATGTGGATGCTGTGTTGGGGGAAACCCAGGGAGGCAGGGCAGGAGTGGGACCTGTAAAGGGACAGGATGTGGTCTGGGGTACATGAAGGGGAGCAGAGAGGTGGTAGCCAGACAGAGATGGTTCCTCTGTCCTGGGACGCGGGAGCCAGGGAGCCATGGTTGGACAGGGAGTGTCCCTTTGTCTTGGGATGGCGGGGGGGGGGGGGGGGGAGCAGCCAGGGAGCGGGAGGAAACTAAGGAGGCTGTGGTTCGAATGAGCCAGGTGGAAGTGTGTATCTGGAAAGTAGGGGAGGCTTAGGCGGTCAAAGGCTGCCTCAGGCCAAGGAATGTCAGTCTTTGGGCAGACTTCGGATAGGACCATGTCAACGTCCTGGAGGAGCCTCAGAGAGAGCTGGAGGAGAATACCAGCTCCCCATTTCAGTAACAGCACTGTGGTCGTGTCTGTGGATCTGTCCTGTGGGTCAAGAACCCTCATTTCCACTGGCTGACATAAGACGCGGGGCCCAACACAGACCAACTCTCCCTTCTCCTCTCTCATAGACATTCTCTTCAACTAGAATGAGGCAAACCAAACCAAACAAAGAAGTCATGATTCATTCCATCAAGAGGCACAGTGAAGCGACTGTCCATTTGTCCTTCCTCCTGCTTGCTGGCGGTGGCCCTACTTCCTCCATTCTAAGGCTTTTACTTTGATTCTACTGTCCCATGTCATCTTGGGAACCCTCCCTTTGCAGGGGCCCGGCTTTAGTTAACCAGTCAGTTTCTGAGGCTTTCATCCAAAGAACCCCAATGGATGAGAAACAGCAAAGCTATGATTCTGTCCCTGGACATGTAGCCAGGAAGCAGCAGAATGTAGCTTTGCACTAATTTCTCATTTCAAATTCTGTCCTCCTTCTGTTACAGCACAGCTGCCTCCCCCAGAAGCTGTTCTCAAATGAAGAAAGATCTTTAGAAGAACATTGTCAGGAGCTGACACCATCAAAGGACCTCCAAGGGGTCTCCCAAGACCCTTCGAACTTCTACTCCAACTTGGGCAGATGGAGAGACATCTTGGGTTGGCTACATACCTGTGGGTCAGCTCACTGGATGCGAACGTGGCCAGTGGCTGGGGGGAGACCCTGAGACCGGGAGTTGCACCCATGGCTACAACTAAAAGGGAAAATTCTATTGGGCAATTTTGGTTTTTTGTTCTTAAGAAATCTGAGAAGTCATTTGACTTCGTTGGTCTTGGTAAAGGAACAAAGTTTAATGCTAAGCCGTGTGTGCATATGACCTGGAGTGTTCACCTTGCCTTGACCATAATCAGGGCCAACGTCTCTCTATGGTAGGTGAGTTCACCCAAGGGTGGTGGCAATAATGATCGTCACCTGTTCTTGGCGGTCCCATAACTGTAGACACAGAAAGGAGATACCTACCTCGATTTTTCCCACTCATTTGTGTTTGTTCACACTCAAAGCAGTATCTGACTGACACCTTTTTTATTTCTGTCCCCAAACTGCACACCATAGACACACAGAGACACCTGCACACATGTGTATGTACACACACATTCATCTGCATGCACACGCCTGATTTTTCTGATTATTCATGTATTTTTGGTGGGTCTCATTGTCTAAAAGCTCCTAATTATTCCCTCCACTTGATGAAGCTCAGATTCACTCCTTAAGCCCCCAACTTTGAAGGAAAGAAAGCAAGACAAAACTTTTCATTTGGCCGTGCTCCCCTCCTAATTTCATTATGCATATTAAATTTTTATTGTCGACATTCTTGTTTAGAGGGAAAATCATTGGTTTGGCTTTTTTTTTTTTTAACTATCAGATGTTTTATAGACCTTATAATGGCGTGTTTGGTGTGAAATTAATTATCAAAGATTTGCAGAGAGTTTTAAATTAGATTTTTTCTGTTCTTCAAGGCAAACAACTGGTTCTGTTTTTGTCACTAATATAAGGTTCTCATTGCTGCCTTTTTTCCCCCCTACAATGAAATGATAAAACAAATCTTCAACTTATTTTAATGTGCTAATTGGGGTTTATTACAGCTCATTTTATTTACATTGAAATAAAAAAGCACCAATTCATTTTCCTTGCACAAGCAACTTAGAAAGGATTTTAATTACCTCCTATACAAACATGTATTTGTAAAGAGAAATGATATATAAAACTAAAGGCCTGGAAAAACTTGTTTGGGCAATGGGCTAAAGCAAATCCATGGTTTTCTGAAGAGATAGATACCTAATCGCTAACCGGGTTTGCCTTTTGGATTGCTGATTCATATGTATATGTATGGTGGTAATACTCTGCAGGAAATGGATGAAGGTAGGAGGTAGAAAAATCCAGAAAGAGAAACAAATGCAAGATGATTTCAGAGCATTTGCACTACCCTATCTGAGAGCATAGGGTTATTTTGCAGTAGGTAAATATGTCACAGTGTGGATTAGATAGTACCTACAACCACCCGATGCTACCAGATCCCGTACCTGGGGACACAAGAAGATGCACAAATGCGGGGTTTTATGCTACCGTGGTGGATGTCTTTGGCCTGCACTCCTTCCACTGATATATCTCCTCCATCAATTCCCTTCCCAGTGGGTCAAGTCTCAAGCATGTCATAGTTAATTGCCACGTGGGATGACAGGTATAAAGACATATAATCAGAACACAATTATCAGATGATGCTCCTCATTAATAGCCCAAGTCCAGCAAATACCATGGGAAACAATCACGAGCCACTGGCTTCTGGAATGCATGCTTCTGACTTTAGGCTGGTGATGCTTTCTCCGCCCCACCCTTGCGCTTCTGGAGTAGGAATCTTGGTGGAGGCTGGGGGAAGTCCAGCTGGATGCACTGTGTTGCTGGAAGGGGATGGGGGGAAAGGCCATGAGCAGCAAACTTGGTCCTTGCAGGCATCCTGCACTCTGCACGTCCCCCCGCCCTGTCCTCTAACCACTAACTGCTGCAGGCAGTGGGGGTTTCCCTGGGCTGAGAACTCTTGGCTGTCCCACCCCGTGCCAGGGACTATGCAGGTTATCTCGTTCACTCCTCATGACTCATGACCCTATAGATGCACCTGGGTTGAAGACTTACACTTGCAGTAGAAGGAGGTGAATAGGAAAGGAGGAATTCAACACTCTTGCAACAGGGCTCAAAACTGTGCCAACAAGGGACAGAGACTGGATTCAACTCAACATACAACAGGGCAGCTGGGGAGGGGATTTATAGCCAAGGGTAGGGTGGGGGCGGTGGTTATGGGGTAGAAAATGATGAAGAGCAACTTGATAGGAAACCAAGGAGAGTAGAGCCTCACTAAACTGGTTTAGGGTTCCTGCTAAAACCAAAGTTTGCTCAAGGAGGAATCCTTGTCAGTGTTCAGGGTCGGGGGGAAAAGAGAAGGCCCCTGGTCTCTGCTCAGCTCAAGGAGCAGGAAGAGCCTTGTGGAGCGAGGGGAGGCTCTCCTGCTACTTCCATCCACAGGCTGGGCTACAGTAATCTGATTGTCTCCTAAGGTTGCTCTTGGCTGGAGCAGAGAATATTCTAGCAACAAACAGGCTTAGGCTGACAACCCACTCCCTTGGATCATCTCCCTGCCTTCCCCCTGTAAGCCTGGGGTCTCCTGACAGTAGGGTGCCAAGACCCCAGTATTTACTCAGCTCCACGGAGGAAGGGCTCTGAACCCCCACTGGACATTCTCCTTTTGAAAATGACTCTCCTTCTTTATAGGGAGGGAAAAGTTGTCCCAGAGGATATAAGTATACTTCCACAGGCCAGTCACACAGGCTGGGATTCAGATACAGGTGTCCGCTCACCTGGTGGATGGATCTGAGCCCAAGCGAGGTCCCCGTTTGTCCTTCATTCTCGGGATGGCCATATTTGCTGGTGTCCTAGATGTGCGTGAAGTATAATTAGGGACATTCTCAAAGCAACCTTAGAAATTGGACCAACAAGTCTGTCTTGTTGCCTTCCGTTTTGTTTCCTCTGTTTGGAGACTGTGGAACCTTCCACACAGCTGGGCCCCTGGGATGTCCTGCCCGCGTCTGTGTGCCGTCTCATTTCACAGAGCATCCCGACACAAAGCCTGCAGTGTGCAGATCCCCCCAGGGGCTCGGCGAGGGCAGAAAGGCGGCTGGGTGTGGGAGAAGGAAGTAAGCAGGATGGCAACAAGGAGTTAGAGAAAGATGACCATAAAGGCGGCTAAGGACACCCGGAGTGCACAGTGGGCTGGGCGGGGCGGGGCAGGCTGCCTGCACGGTCCTGCCTCACTCCCCAACCCTGAGGACGGCCCAAAGCTGTCATATCATCTGTGGGATGCTGGATGCTGTCCTCACTCCAATTTTTAGTACTTTACAGGAACAAGCGGGTGATGTCACTTAGCACTTGATGACGGAGACTCTTTGCTGCAGTCTGGCATTGGGGTGGGGCGGGGAGACTGGATTTTAGCCACCTGCTCCCAGCTGGTTGGTCACAGGTGGTGGGCCAGGTCCACTCTTCCGATGCGTTCTGATTTCCTGTGATTCCCCCAAAGGGCCCAAGCTCCCAACCAGAGGGTCCTCTACTGCTCCAGACATACCAGGTTTGGGCACCAAACGCAGAGGAATCTGGGCCCCATCTGAAATACCTCCCCATGTAATAGCCCCCTCCTCCCTGAACACCGAGCTCCAACCAAGATCCACAGAGCTGGCTTTGATCCCATTCTCACAAATCCCTTGGAAAGGTGGCACAATATGACACCCCAATATACCCCCCACTTTGGCCCAGGATTATTTGGAACTAAAGGCACCTGGAAAACAGCAGGGGCATGATCCTGGGTGCTCTGACTCTCCTTTCCTTCCTGAAAGCAGGACCTAAAACTCCTTGTGGAAGATGCCGTCTCTGTACCAGGAAGAAAGAAACATTTTAATCACCAGGGAGGGGAGTCGAGGCCAACAGAGAAGTCTGTGCAGACAGACCTCGTGAAAATAACTCTCCGCCTTTGTTCCCTGCCATGTCCCTTTTCCACAGCCGCCTCTGCTCAAACTGGTCCACGAGCAATTGGGTTCTTCGGCTTCTTCAGATCTTCATTTCACTAAGGGGGCTCCCCTGTAACCGTAAAAATCTGCGCGCTCTTCTATTGCATTCCCAGGCCCAGCCAGAGACCCGAGAGGACAGACGTAAAATATCTGCAACCCTATACCTTCCTTGGTCTTCCCGTGGCATTCAGAGCCTCGCCGGCACCGTCCCTCCCTACAACGTCCTGGGTTCTTTCACTCAGTCAAAGCTGTTTAAAGATTGAGTCAAATATGAGATTGCTTTACATCACTTTTATAGCTGAACATTTAATAGGTATTTTTATAAATCTGTTGCCTGGGTCCCACAGTCTTGGAAAAAAAAAACACACAACAACAAAATGCTATTAACCCCTGCTTCCTATATTATCCTAGCATCCTCTGTTGCAGAGGGAGGGTGAGCCTACATCCTTGGTGCACTTGTTACATTGAAGCTGGGAAAGAACTCAGCCATAAACTTCTCCAAGTCAGCTGCAAATAGAAGATACTCTTTATTTGCAGAGAGCCGTGGTTCCCTTTCTGAACCTTTGCTCGTTGGGGAGGTGATGGCTGGGCGAGCTCCAGGCCGATGGTAGGTGATGGCCATGGATTCTGAGGAGGCACGAACAGCTCGTGGTCTGGCTTCCAAAAGAGTTCCCTTCCTCCTCTTCTTTCACTCAGTCCCGCATGTACCTCCACACGGATGCATTCTTCATTGCCCGGACAAGGGATCTTATTAAATCCCAAATGAGTCACCTTTAGCACAGTCCAGAGACCACCGGCTGTAGATCTTCATCTTAAAACTGTAGCCGCAGATGCCATATTGAGAATGTGATTTTCTCCCTAGGACCCACAGGGAGAAAAGATGTTAATGATGTTCCCAATGTTGATGGTTCCCTGGCCCCAGGAGACAGCCTGCAAGGAAGCACCATTTGCTTTAGTTCAGGGAGCCAGGGGTGGGGGCGGTGTTCCTAAGCAGGAGCAGCTGTGCCTTCCCCCAGATGTGTAATTGCCATATTGTTTCTCCCCCCACCCTGCAGTTCAGGGACCTCTGGCTATAATTAATTCTTGAATATGGCAATAACTCAAAGCTTTGAAAATTACAGAAAACTCTTCTCCCCCTTCCAAATGGCTCTGCTGGTTGCTTTAATGTTCTTCTCTCTCCTACTGTGTCTCTAACCACCTAAAACCTGCGCAGACATTCCAGGAATTGATTCCGAGAACAAATCCGTGTTTCGGTCTATGGAATCTGGAGTTGAAAAATAAAAATAAAACCAGAAATAGCATCCATTACCCAATCTGGGTCACCTAGCGTTTTATTGGATGCAGACATCCCTAGACCCTGCGATTCAGAGACAGCGAATGACTCTCCACTGCAGAAGTCAAATGCTCTGTGCCCAGCAACACTGTCATTTCCATTTTTAAGATGCACACTTTGCATATAAAAGCATTCACAACACCATCTCTACTCACGGTAGTATCCTGCAAATGGGCCTCTGTAATTGATGAGAAATAATAATAATAAAAGAAGTAGGAGATGCAGTACCTGAAACCCTCTGTGTGCAAGCCGAGGATGAAAAGGGAACAGCCTCTGGGCTCATCTGTGCCCTTTCAGAACTGCTGTTTCTTCTGTTCCCTCAACTCTCCCAGATTTAAATCTTGAGCTTCTGCCGTATCAAGGGGAGGAACAAATATGCTTGGTTCTCTTAATGAGCCACTTCCTCTGCATTCATTTTGGAGGAAGAGCTCCAGCTGAGGAGCATAGCAAAAGGGAACAGAAATTTCCAGATTAAACCTGATTAAACCTGAGACAACTCTTTAGCAAGAGCCTGGCACCGACTCTTGGCTGGGCTTCTGCTTCACTTCAAACCCTTCTTGGTCTGAAAGGCTTGGGAGCGGCAGAAGGCAACAGGTAGTAAGTCAGGTGGGGGTGACACGTAAGGAAAGTTCGGCTTTGTTTCAGACGCCAACGTTTGAATGCTGGCTCTCGGCTCTAAGAACTGTGTGACTCAGGCACGTCATTAAAGCTCCCTCTTCTGTAAAATGGGCTTGATAATAGCATCTTTCTCTCATTCCAAAAAAAAAAAAATCTTTTTTTTTTTTTTGTACAATTAAAATAACCCATGTAAAGCATTTAGGACCCTCACTTCTATTATTATAGAAATACTGGAGCCCCCGTTGTGGGTCTGGGAGCTCATCGTACCGGACTTGGTCCCTCCTGACATCCGGGGAACCAGGTCAATGGTTGAGCTGGCAACTCCCCTGAGACGGCAGAGTGACAATGGTGAACAACACAGGATGCTCATGCGCTGTCGATGCAGAAAACATGCATTACGGAAACGGAGATGAATATCCAGGAAAGCTTTCTGGAAGAGACAGGGGCCTGGTTTGGTCAAACTGAAGAGAGTATTCTAGCTGCGCATTACCGTGCAGCCCACGTCGCTGTTCTGAGCAGTCCCGTGGGCGGGCTGGGCCCATCTCTGGATGCTCCAGGAGCTCACTGTTGATGTGCAGAAACTGCACAAGGAGTTAGTGGAATGAAACACCTGGAGAGAAGCACGTCCCCTAGGTGTGTGTGAAGTCACAGGCACTGATGTAGGAAAGAACATTGGGGTCCAGAGCTGACGGCCAAGAAAGAATTCTTGAGACGCCTTTGGTACAAAAAGCCTGGGGACAGGACCCGGGGGGCGTCGTGAGTGGTGGCCCATTATATACTCTCAAGTTGGGAGGGGTTCAGGGAGAGCGTAAGTCTCCAAGGAATTTGGAAGCAAGGTTTCCAGGGCCTTGAGCTATTGTTGGGAAAAGGTCATTCATTACCGTCTAATAAAACCTGAATCATGAGACCCTTCGGATGTATATCGGTGGGGCATATGCTGGGGGGATGATTGCCAACATGTATCTTGAGGGGGATAGAGATAAAGGAGGTTTCCAAAGGAATTTTTCTATGTTAAAGTAGACTTAGAGGGTCCTGGGGGTCAGGCTAAGTCTGCCTTTTGCCTTTAGCAAAGTATTAACACCGAGGCAGCTGCGTCCCTAGAGGAAGGTCACTCTGCCTGTTTCAAGGACTTGTCACTGGGCTGTAGGTAGTAATCATTTTTCTTCTGCCTTTGTTTCCCACACCAGGCACTACTTGGAAAATGGCTGGTTCTGGAAGGTGTTGGCTCTTAGCAGAGAGGATGTGGGCCCACATCCCGCTTTTGCCAAATGCCCGCTGTGGGGCCCTGAGCATGGGGCCCCCACCTGCTGTTGGGGCGCACCTGTTTGCCTTTCAGGGAGGACCCAAGGCTCGGCAGGCTCCGATCTGGCCCTCAATGGCTGCCACTTCTCTCCTATCCCTGCCGTTTGTTTCGAAACTGCCAGGTGTCCAACCCTGTGGGTGAGAGCGAGCCTCAGTGTTAACTCTCAATTACCGACATGCTATAATGCAGTTAGTTTTCAGCTTGCTAGGAATTCATTTCGTGATTACAGGCTGTTTAAAACAATGTACATATAATGAATGAATTTTCCATAAACACGCATCTCTGCTTAGGTGTAAATATTTAAAAGGCAGTTGCATAAAATGCGAATTAACTGACATCAGTAATTTTGGAAAGTCTGGTGCCGGAAACTCTGGGATGCTCTCACTCCACTTCCAACAGGTTTTACCGAGGACCTACCTTGTGCCGGGACCCCTTCCCTAGTGCTGCAGATGCAGGGCAAAGAAAACAGCGCCTGCACAACCTTGTGTAGGTAATACACACATGAAGCCTGGTTCTTGACCCCAATTTGCTAGCAGACACGTGGAACCATGCCTGCAACCCCCAGCCTCAGGGCATCTGCCCAATTTGCCTTCCAGCCCATCATACCACCCAGGCTCTGGCTGAAGCCGCCATTGATCTTCATGTTCTAAATCCAAAGCACGTCTCTCAGATTTCATACTCCATCTTTCTGGGTTCATCACACTAAACCATCACCTTCTCAAACCCACACCCTCTCTAGCTCTGGGCTCTGGGCCAACATACCCCAAGTTTTCCCCCAGCTGCTCTGGACTCTTCCTCTACCCAATCAGAGGGTTGTACTCCCAGACAGGCTTCCCTTTGCACTCTCTACTCCCCCCAAAGGTACCCACCCACACTGTGGCTTCGATCAACCCCACACTCCTGAAACTTGCATCTCCAGCTCCCCACATCTCTGAGCACCAAAACCATGTGGCCAATTGATCGCTTGCTTGTCCAAGTGAGTAAGGGACAGGCAGGGGTAGGTGGGAAGAGATGATAGGGCGCTATGTGATCAGGCTCACAGAAATCCCCAAAATGCAGAGGTGTAAGGAAACCAGAGATACGAGAACAAACCAGACCTCCCTGCCCTAGGTGTCCAAGGGGAAGGGGTGTATCTTTTTTATGACAGTCCCCTGTGACCAATAAAGAATAACCAGACCCTAAAAGGAAGTAAACCATTAAAGATGTTATCACTAGTCCTTAAACAGAGGTGCAGCCAGTAGAGAAGTCAACAAGATTTAAATTCCCTGGTTAGCCTTCAATAAAAGACCAACCCTAAAAGCCCTCAGTGGCAACCCTGTTAGGACCCCTCCCACTCCTGAGAGCTTTGTCTGTATCCTCACTTAATAAAACTCTATCACTTTACTCACTCTCCTTTGTCCGCGAGATTCATTCTTCAACTCCGTGAGACAAGAACCTAGCCCTCCCATTTCCCAGATTCTTCAAATACACCACAGAGTCCCAAAGTTAAGAAGCCCAGTTTTCTATGGCAGAGCTAGTCTTACGTGGGAGGAGGGCCCCCATGAGCCCAGCATACAAGCCAGGGATCTAGGAATCCCTCCTGCCATCTGTCTCCATCACCCAAAACATCTGGCTCACCACTGACTCTTCCCCATCGTTTCTCTAGACGTGTGTCCTGTTCATAGGGTTTTCTTTGTGTCCAGTGCTTACACCCTAAAACTGACACAGGGAAGCTGAAGGGACCTCATGAGTGAAAAAGCTGTTTTTTTCCCTTTTGCTTCTTTTCTGGCTTCTATTCTTGCTGGGACCTGCACGCCCACCCCACTCCATGCGTGCCTTGTAATGCAAATAGCACATGTCCACCTAAGGGACCAGTAGTTAATGATTGCTGTAGAAGAGATAACATCTAAGGAAGGACCAGTGAGAATGACCGGTCGGAGCTATCCTACACACGTTCCAGACCCCTGAAACGGGACATCTTGACGCCAAGACCCCCTGGCTCCGAGGAATAATCCCCTGGCCCTCGTCTTTGTTCTAACTGGTTCCTGGATGGCTGAGAGGACTTGTACACCGAGACCACCATCCTCATTAAAACCCCCCAGACCTCTAACAAAGACGACACTTCCTCCTTTTCTTTCTGAGTCTTCTGGACACTCACTCCATCCGTATCTGCTCTCTCCATGTATCTCTGATAAACTCTGCTTTCGCCTCCTGCTGGCTCACGTTTGATTTCTATCCTTCGCAAAGCCAAGGAGCCCTCTTGGCTGGTCCTGCAGGACCCCCTCTGGGTCCTCGCACCTGGCTTGCCAGCATCAAAGCCACTGACCTCTTCGCAAGTGCTCCTTCCCTCATCTTCCCCACTCTTGTCCCTGTCAAGCCTCCTTTTTAGTCTTTTGAAGAACAATTATAAAGGGAGCAACTGGATTGCCCAGGCCAAGAAACAGACCTTGACCGAGGTCTTAGACGGTCGGAGCCTCCTCCATGCTTCTCGCCAACCACACCTTCTCCCTTTCCTCTTTGATGGCAATCATCTTGCTTTTATTTATTGTTTTGCCACCTAGATGTGTATCCCTAAATAGCAGAGTTCGGATTCTGCTTGCTGTTGATCTTTATATGTAAGATATTAGACGCTTTTGTTCTTTGTGACTTGCTTCTTTAGCTTGGCGCTTCCTGGTGAGATTCGTCCATGGTGGTGTGTATAGCTGTAACTTCTTCATTCCTATTTTGAGTATTGCCCGGTTTATTTATCCACTCTGCAGCTGATAGACATCCGGGGTGCTGTCAGTTTGCTGCTCTGAAAATTCCCCATGCAGGTCCCCAGTATAAAAATACACAGCCTCACAACAGGAAATGGGACCTCCTGCAACAGCCTCATCTTGCTCAGCAAGTATCAGGAGGTTTCAGATACTTGAGCTTTTACCGATCTGATGTATGTGTATTTGCATCTCATTGAGCTGTTAATTTGCATTTTCCAAATTAGTAATGATGTTGGAGTAACTTTCTATATGGTTACTGATCAATTGGATTTCATCTCTTTTTTTGACATTCCTATGTAATGTCTGAGAAACTGCATTGTAAATATTTTTTAAATTTTCTATATATTATGTTGTTCTGACATCTTAAAAAACAAAACAAAAACCTAAAGCTTTTTCTGACTGGGGAGAGACTGCCCCCTCCCTTGGTCTCACCTGTTCTTAGAGATAGCAAAGGACCCAGCAGCCAGCATGTCTTTGATATGCTAAGTGACCTTCCCAGAGCCAAACCTCCTCTTTCTGGCTCTGACTTCCCAGGGAGCAATATTCCTCTGCTTTTTTAACCCTCTCAAGGCCAGGTGCCGGGCAACTAGAGACATCCCATAGCGTAAAGCCCACTGAAATAATTCACACTAGCCCACCAGAAGCAGCTCACCCCACCTTGCCTTGCCCTTCCTGCAGAAACTCCAGGGAAGGCCTTGGCTTAAGCCCTCCCCCCTTTACCCCGCTCTGGTCTTCTGCTTCCTGACTACACCGAGGCTTCCCCATGTCGGGGTCACAGCGCCCTACCTGTCTCTAGGACCTAATCTGAGCTTCTCCTGTCTCCTCTGGGGTCACGTCTGACTGACCATCTCATAAAGAAGACAAAGCAGAGGCCGTGGATGGAGGCTCTTGGGCCATTCATCTTCAGCAGGCTGATTAATACAGGCTCGCGGTACCACCTGCACACGGGTCCTCTACTGTGGTGTCTGTTGCTATCTCTTCTCCCACAACAGGGCATGTTTTTTTCCGCTTTAGGTAAACATCTCTAATTTTATTAGAATCAAATGTATGGATCCTTCATTCCATAGTTAGTGATGCTGGCACCTTGCTCAAAGAATCCCTTCCTACCTCTTACGATAATTCTTGATTCAGAGTAGGGCAAATCATCCTGCCCTGTTGTTCAAGAGCTTTATCTGTGTTAGCGTCTCCTGCAGTGTTTGGTTGGCTTTTAAGTTGCGTCTTGTTTATTTCTCTGTCAATACAACATTATCTTAATCATTTTAGGATCGTGGGGGTAAGTTAGAGGAACTGTTCCCAGCAGCTCACACCACCATCTCCTATCTCACGGTGTGACTTGCTCCAGGCAATGGGACATTGGCGAGTGGGATAGGGAAACTTGGTGAGTGCTCCTATCTCGGGACTTGCCATTGCGGCTGGACTCTGGACTCGGGCAAGCAGCCTCCACTTGCAGCCAGTGAGCCTAGCAGAACTGGTGGGTCGCTTCACACAGGGAAAAAACAAACTCACGTCGTTCTTGTTTTGGGGTGTTTTGTTTCATTATACAGCAATACATGGTAAAATGATGGCTGTGGCTCTTTGTGGGTCTCTGTGCTTCCTGCTGGCTCATGGCCTTCCCCTGGGCTCCATCCCACCCGTCCTGATGGCCACCGACATCTCTCCCAGAGGCTCCCACTGGTGCCCGTATGTCCCCTTCCAGTCCACTCTCTGTTTAAACTCCAGGTGCAGAAAAGTACACAGAAAAATGTAACCAACTCCTCCGCGCTAAACATATTTTAAAAATGTCATTTGTCATTTCAATTCAGATTGTTCTGAATATGAAAGAAATAATATGTATGTTTTAAAGTTCCTTTGAGCTTTTCTCCAGTATCCTCTCCATAGGAAGGACTCCAGTGGGAACCAGCCTCAAAACCTTGGTGTTGACAGGCTCTCCTTGACCAAACATTGGACGGGCTCCTCTGAGCCTGCTTTTCATCTAGTCCTCGTCCTTGTCCCTGTCTTCAGCCCACTAGATCCAGCTGTAGCAAGAACCCTGCTAACTCGGTTAGGCGAGAATCCCCCGACCACTGATAGCTGATCATCCTGGCCTGCCTTCCGCAAGAAGCCTGTTAACTCAGTTCAACAAAAATCCCCCACCCTTGACGGCCCCTCTTCTCGGTTTTCCATCTGTGACCCCCTCTCGCTACTCCTGGGCTGAAGGTCCCACTTGCTCCTGTTGTGTTCAGAGTGGAGTTCAATCTCTCTCCCGTGTTGAAAAAGTCTTGAATAAATTCTTCCCTTCCGTTTTAGCAAGGGTCAGAATAATTTTTCTTTACCAGTAAGTACCCCTTTTTTTCATGTGTCTACCATGCAAATATGCACACACACATGCACAGTGTTGATCTTTGAGACTTTTTAGCATTGTTACGTGTGACTTGTCGCTTACAGGGTGTGACAGCTCTGTACATATAATTCTTTTATGCTTTTCAAAACTCAGCTTCATTTCTTGAACACTAGCCAGGCTGATTCAAAAACCAAATCAATTTTTCCAATGGCTAAATACTATTTTATTATATGACTATGCCACAATTTATTTACACTGTTTCCAGGTCATGAACATTAGATTATTTCACATTTTCTCCTCTTTCTGACCATGCTGCAAGAAACATCTTTATTCACAATACCTGGTGCATGCATACAAGAGTTTCTAGTGCAGATTATAAAAAGAGAAGCAGAATTTGGGGGTGTTAGGGTCCCTTCATACATTAGCTGTACCAGCTAATGCCAAATACTCTCTAAGAGGGAAAGTCACATCAGCTGTGTATGAGAGTTCTTGTTTCTCCACGCCTTTGCCAACACTTGGACATTTAGATGCATTCATATCTTTTATTTTATAAAAATAACCTCCTTTTGAAGTTATTTAAGAAAGGGGCTATGCATATAAGACCTCTTGGACTTTTTATGTCTGAAATACATGTCTGAATGTTCTTATTTACTCCTCAAGCTTGAATCATCGGTCATTCGTTCCTCCTTTAGCTTCCTGAAATATCTTTCCAATGTCTTAGGGCGTTGGTGTATTCTTATTGTGATTGTCATTCCTTCATGGATTTTTTTTTTCTTCCTGGAAACCTTTAAAAATTCCATCTTTTTTTTTCAACCCTCTGCAGTTGCATTACACTGTTTCTAGATTTGAATTTTTTTTTTTATATTCGGTTTCTTCCATATTTGAACTTTTTTAGGGTGTTGATCTTCTGAGCAGCACTGTGGCTGGTCTCCTCAAGTGTTTTTACTTCATTGATTTTTTTCCTTGGGCTCTATCTAGTTTCATCTTCAATCCACCTTTTGAATATATGCATTTCTTTCCTCACAGTTTTGTTCTCTGGAATTTATCCTTGGTTTCCTTTCAGATTTACCTGTTCATGTTCATACTCTGAGCTGCCAACAGTGTCCAGTTTTTGCTCCTTTAAGTCTTATCTTTCTGTTCTCTTATCTGAGTGTTTCCTTATCTTTACAGCAGGATGGGGAACCCCCTACTTCAAACTCTTGTATAGGTATAGATGAATGGAACAGAACAGAAAATCCAGAAGTAAACCCATACAATATTCCTGATTGATTTTTGACAAAGGTACAAATGTAATTCAATGGAGAAAAGACAGACTTTTCAACAAACGGCATTTGTAATGGGCTGAACTGTATCTCCCCCACCCCAAGAAACATGTATAGAAGTCTTAATACCCAGTACCTCAGAATTTGGAAATAGGGTCTTTACAGAAGTGATCAAACTAAGTTGAGGTCATTGGGGGGGGCCCTAATCCTACATGACCCGTGTCCTTACAATAAGGAGAAATGTGGACACAGACAGACACACACAGAGAGAAGATGAGGTGAAGAAACAGGGAGAAATACAAGTCAGAGAGATTCTTCCACAAGCCCAGGAGCACCAAAGATTGCCAGCAGACCCCTGGATTGTCCCTCACAGCCCTGAGAATAGACCAACCCTGCCAACACCTTGAATTCGAACATCTGGCCTCCAGATCTGGGAGAGAATAATGTCTGTGTTGAAGGCCCCCAGCCCTAGTGCTGTGTTAATGGCAGCCCCAGGAAACACATAGAGCATTGGAGTAACTGGACACCATAGTCAAAAAGAAACCCAACCAAAGCTTCATACCTTCTGCAAAAACTAACTCAAAATGAATCATGGAATTAAGTGTGAAGTGTAAAACTATAACTACTTTAGGAAAAAAAAAACCCAACAACACAGGATGCTAAAATCTTTGAGATCTAGGGCAGGCAAAGAGCCCTTAGGCTTGACACCAAAAGCAGGATCCATAAAGGAAACGGGTAAAGTACTCATCATCAGAATTAAAATCTTATGCTCTCTGGAAAACCATTAAGAAGATGAAAAACCAAGCTATAGATAGGCAGAAAATATTTGCAAATCACGTATTTGACAAAAGACTAGTATCTAAAATAAATAAAATACTCTACAAATTCAATACCAGAAAAAAAAGAAAGAGAGAGAGAGGAAGGAAGGAAGGAAGAAAGGAAGGAAGGGAAAGGGAAAAAGAAAAGCAATCCAATTAGAAAATGGGCAAATGAGATGAAGAGATACTTTACCAGGGAGGATACAAAAATTTCAACTAAGCACATGAGGAGGTGTCCAGCATCATTAGCCACCAAGTAATGCAAATTAAAACCACAGTGAGATGACCACTACACACCTATCAGAATGGTTAAAATAAAAAATACTGACAACTCTATATCCTGGCAAGGATGCAGAGAAATTGGATCACTCACATCACTGGTGAGAATTTAAAATGGGACAAGCACTCTGGAAAAAAGTTGGGGGATTTTCTTAAAAAACTAAATATGCAATTACTGAAGAAGCCGATGTTTGCACTCCTAGGCACTTGTCCCATGGGGTGAAATGGAGACTTGGGTCCACACAAACTTGTGCACAAATGTTTATTGCAGGTTCACTCCTAATAGCCCCAAACTGGAAACAACCCAATGCCCTTCAATGGGAAAGAGGTTAAACAAACTGGGGTGTCCCTCCCATGTAATCCACTCAGCACTAGAAATGCACAGATGACTGATGCACTCAGCTGCCTGCAGGAATCTCCGAAGATTTATGCTGAATGAAAAAAGCCAGTCCCAAAGTGTTGCATCCTTTATGGTTCCATTTATGTAACATTCTTGAAATGACAAAATTATAGAAATGGAGAACAAAGAAATGCTGCCAGAGATTGAGGGGAAGTAGGGTACTAGGAGGGAAGTGGATATGGCCTTAGGGCACCAGGGGGACCCCTCTGGAAATGGAAATGTTGTATCCTGGCTCTATCAATGCCAGCATCCTGGTTGCGCTGTTGTACTACAGTTTTGCAGTTTGTTACCATTGGGGGAAACATGGGATGTCTCTGTATCCACAGGTGAATCTACAATTATTTCTAGATAAAGAGTTTAATTTTAAAAAAGCAGATCTGATTATTACTCTGCATTGTATAAAAACCCCTCATGGCCTTCCCACTTGCACAGCAAGAAGACTGTGCTCTTAGCTCAGCTCAGGACCCCATGGGAGCTTGTCTTTACCACCCTCAACCCCTTCCTTGAGCTTCTCTTTGCTGCTGGGGCTCCCACCACACTGGCCTTCTGTGTTCTCTATGCTCAAATGCACTGTGCCCTTCCTGCCTCAGGGCTCGCAAAGCACACTTTTAACCCTGAAGGTTTGAGCTCCATACTGACTTGTTTATTTACAATGAGGGTTTTCGAACAACAAATGTCCACGAGCACCTTATATGGTCCAGGTCTGCCCCTATTCCAGGCAAAGAGGAAAATGCCGTGAGGTAAATAGTCTCTGCTGTTGCTCAGCCAAACTTCTGGGTTGTCCATGCGTCTATGGAGGAAAGAAGAAGCTGCAGGACAGCAGGTCTGGGTCTGCCGTGCTTGTCTATGCAGGCCTATGTTCAATGTTGAGTGAACCAATAAATGCAGCATTTAGACCTACACCTGCTCTCCATCCTTCCTAGGAAACTGCATGTCTCAGACATCTCTTGGACACCATGTTGGGTGCTCTTGGCCTGTTTCCAGCCACTGTCATGGAGACCAGTTCTCTACAATCTTGGCCAGCTTTATGCAGGTGCACCCTGACAGCACCTTACTTCAGGCCCACAGGACACCTTACACTCCCATTCCCAGGGCTCTCTGATGCCCAGTGGAATGTGGGAGCCTTATGCAAACTGCTCAGCAATCTCCTATCCACAACCAGAAGTATGGAGGAGTTATCACCCCATGTGGCAACTCTTGACTTGCTCCTAAGCAGGCGGTTCTAAGACCCATCTCATGAGGCTAATCAGAAGGTCCTACCTAATTAGGATTTCCAGATAAAGTACAGGATTCCTGTTAAATTTGAACTTCAGAAAAATGACAAATAACGTTTGGTATACATATATCCTAAAGGTTGCATGGGATATACTTATACTACAAACAAATGTGCCTGTTGTTTATCTGAAACTCAAATTTAGTTGGGCATCCTGTATTTTTATTTGCTAAATCTGATAGCCAGCTGATCTTGGTGGGGCTGTGTCTGTAATGTGTTCTTGTGTTGGCTCTCCTTCCTTCTCTGTTCCTCTCTCCTTCTCTCTGGAATCATGAGAAATTTATTGCCATTTAAGCCTTCATTTCAGGCTTCAAAGAAAGGAGTACCTTTTTAAAAAGTCAACCAGTCCAAAAATTAAGAAACCCTTTTAAATTCAAGTATGTGGCTATTCCTTGGTATTACAACTGATCTGGGTCATCATGGTCTAAGTTCAGGTTCCCCATCCCGACCCCCAGATGGGTTCACTCAATTTCCTTCTGAATCTTTTTTACACCTTTTGAAGTCAAGGGATATTTACTAAGAAGACTAGTACTAAAGTATAAGCCTTTAAAAAGTCATTTGACCTCGTTAAGTCACCTGTGCCCTACTTTGGCAAATGTTTTAGAAGTCTTTAGCTTGATGGCAACAAATCTTCCTTTTCAAAAAAAGCCCCATGGAGAAGAAGGAGAGTAAGGCCTCATCCTCCCATTGGGCTAGTTTCAGCTTCAAGAACTTTCCTTATTAGTGATAGACTGGTGTACACTTATATAATGTGCCAGTTACTCCAAGGCTTCATTCAGCGAGACAAATTCACCCAAAAACCCTCTCCTGGGAGAGAAGCCAGCTTCCAACATCTGTTTTCAGATAAGGCATCTACACAGCTTTTGTGTTTATGTGTGTGTGGAGGGAGGGGAAGGTTGCCAGAGGGATTTTTCCCAAACTATAACGTTAAGTCAGGGGAAAGAAGAAATTAGAGCATTTAATAAGGAATGAGGTGGTCAAGGATGGTCAGTCTGCTGTGTGCATGTGTGAGTGCACACGAGTGTGTGTGTGTGTTGCTATCTTTCCTTTTTTACACAGCTCAGAAATAGGATGTTCCTTTAAGACCCAGAACTAAAGCCTTTTTTGTTGTATGTCCATCATCTTGTGTGGAAATGTTCTGCTTCGACAGATTCACGATGTACCCATCCTGCCCAAGTGCCAGGTGGGACTCACAAAATTATTCCGTTTATTGAAAGCCAGTTCTGAAGGGCTGTGTTGATGAGGGACCATCATCACCCACCCGTGTAACACAGACTGATTCATATTGTAACCCCATCAAATGTAATCTATATCCCAAAGGCCTCTAAGCATCATGGTATGGAACCGGGAAACGGGGAGGGGGCCAAGGCCAGCTGCATCAGTCTCCTGGTGGGGGTGATGAGGATACACCCCCCTGACTCTCAGAGCCCATCCCAGCCAGTAGATCAGGTCCTCTCAGGGTGGGGCCCGTGATTCTCCCTCCTCAAGGGGAGTTTGTGTACTTCACAGTTTACTAATCACCCACTTAAAGGCTGGAGACCTCTGCTTTTTCCTCCCTTCTTTTCTTTGAGAGTCACAGTGGCTAAAGAGTCTTGTGTCCCCACATATTTTTATCCCTGTTCCTCTTGCCTTCCTGCCTTTGCATGAAAAGGATGGAAACTATTTCAGGGGACTGGGTCCCCCTCACAATCTTGACCCTAAAGATATTCCATGTCAGCCCAAGAATCCTCAGTCCCATTAAAGATGGGACTGCGCTGGACTGGGTGTGTTCCTCTGCTCTCTGCAGCCTTCTTGTGTCCCGAACCCCCCAGGCCTGCTGACTGACTCCATGCAGAGGACTAAGCCCACGAGCAAGTTCTCAACACTGTGTATATCCGAAGAGTTGGCATCACCACAGCTGTTATTTTTCACAGCTTCTTCACCCAAATCTTTGGGTACCACTAAGAGACAAGTCACCAGGTGTGCTTTAACTAGCAAAATTAGGAATCATTCAGTGCTTTGATGGTGCCAATTAGCTTCCCAGTATGGGCGCCAAGATTTTTTCTAATTAAGGCAGGAATGGTTTCTCAGTCTATAATAATCTCATTTAAAGTGTGTCCAAAACACCTAACATGCTTTGTTTAGGAACATCATTTGTATGCATTTTTTTAACTATGTGAAAGTAGATAGATTCCTGGGACAGATAACCAGTCTCTCACTGGTTATTCACCTGATACGTGTACAGCACTGCTGTGGGATTGTGGCTTTGCAAGACGAATGGGTTCTTTAGGTTGACTTTGCACATTTGTGCACTAAAGATCTGCTCATTTGTGGTAAGAGACTTGTGCTTTTAGTGCAAAACAAAGACATCTTTTTGACAAGCACAGCATGTCTCTGCCTCCAGGTTTCTAACTCACATCCACTGTGGAAATGTGGATTCAAATTTGAAAAATTGCAAACTCTAGATGGAAGATTCTTCCAATGCCCCAGAAAATGGAAAATCAGTCACTATGGCTGTTCCTAAATCCCATTTTAAGCAGACCTCAGTACCACCCAAGACTTACTGGACCGTAAGCACCAAGAGTGTGAACTGGGGTGTTCTGGCCACTACTGCAACTTCAGCACCTAGGACAGTGCCTGATGCATGTCTGGGATTGATTCAATGGTTGTCCAACAGGACTTTTTGAATGAAGTTTTGATTGGTCCAAAAAATACATGACTTACTCTTGTACCCAATGAGACCCCCTCTGCACTAAACTTTCTGGTCCATGTTTCTGATCTTACATTACAGCTACAAAGAGCTAGAACTCTTTTGTAGAGACATAGCTTACCCTTTTTGCAATAACCATTTTTCAATCTCTATAAGTGCAGTCTAATCCAACTTCAAATGTTTTACCCATCAATTTTATGGTTGTGTGAATATTCTTTATGGAAGTTAAAAAAAAAACAAAAACGAACAGGAAAGTTGTTTTCTCTCTGGTAAAGGACATAATTTTCCCATCACGTGCTCAGTTACAAAGTGGAACAGTGGTAGGTTTCCAGTCATTGCCCAGTCATTGTGACATGTCTGCCTCTTTCCTGACCAAACTATGTTTTGTTTTGTTTTGTTTTGTTTTAAGATTTTATTTATTTGCGAGAGAGAATGAGAGACAGAGAGCATGAGAGGGAGGAGGGTCAGAGGGAGAAGCAGACTCCCTGCTGAGCAGGGAGCCCGATGTGGGACTCGATCCCAGGACTCCAGAATCATGACCTGAGCCAAAGGCAGTTGCCCAACCAACTGAGCCACCCAGGCGCCCCCCAAACTATGGTTTTAAACAAGATATGTGGTCAATTGATGAGATGGAATAGCCTGATTTGGATCTTGTTCAATTTTCTCCCCATTTTCCAATGTTTCATTTGTCTTGTTGCCTTTCTGGTATGAGTTCTCAGGTAACTAAAATTGTCTGGAAAGCAATTCTTTAGACAGTGATGTCAATTCCCGTATCAGGGACTGTGTGTCACTTGTCTTTGCATCTCAGGGTCAAGGACCACATTTGGTTTATAGTAGGTACTTAGTAAATGCTGGTTGAATGAATGGAGAAGCTTGCCAAATGGTGTGCAATTAGAAAAAGCATAGCGTCCTCTCCTGTTGTCTATAAATACCCCATCAGGGAGAAAAGACGTAGCCCCGGGGAACAACAAAATGAGCTGGCATGGAAACTGAGCAGCACTTTTTGGACTCCAATAGCTAGAAGCCAAAAGCCACTGCTTGGGCAGTCAATAGGGATGCCTGAGAGCTTCCACCCTTTACAGCTTGGAAGACAAACAGGAAGAACTCTGAGATTACAATCAAAATCCTATTGCAAATAACCACAGAGAACACTGACTGGAAGGGAGGGTTAGCTATTGGCTTCAGATGAGGAGTAGGATGGGGAAAGAAAAGAGAGGAAGAGTCCCTCTTTGATCTGGAGGGAGTGTAGCCCAGAGGGCTCTCATTTACAAGGAAACACTATGTCATGATCCATATGTTCCTTTTTCTATTTAGAGCTAATTTGCTGCAGTGCACACTGCATAGCCCTAAGGAAGAGGCTGGCTTTTGGGCACCTGCAAGTTGGCCCCTCACTGACCAGTTTACTGCATTTAGATCAGCTGGAGCAGATCTGAAGAAGCACACTTAGGGATGGTGGTAGCTGTCTGCACAAACTGCTGGGTTGCGGTCTATACCACCAATACATGCCCTACTCACAGGGGCTGGCCTGGGGAAACTGCCCGGCCAAGATGCCGCTTCTGAAGAAAGGCCCCAGCTTTCACTCTGGAGTTCCCCTTGACATCTCCTTCTCTCTCCTGTATTTGTTTTCTATAATGGCATAACAAATCGACACAAACCTCATGGCCTTAGCAACACCCAAGTATTGCCTCACAGTTCCCGTGGGTCAAGAGTCCAGGTACAGCTCCTCTGGATCCTCTGCTCAGGATGTCACAAAGCTGCAGTCCAGATATCAGCTGGGGCATTCTTCAGCCTCAGGGCCTTACATTGGCTGCTCTCTCTGCTTCAATGCATGTCTCCCAGATATTCCAAGAAATTCCAAGATATCCTAGAGGTCCCCTCTCTTCCTCAGGCCTCTGCTCACATCTCGGGGGACCTCCCAACCCCATCACACACAGTCTGGTGTATACCCATACCCACTCCAGTCTGGTAACTTCTAACTCTGCTTTGTGTTTCTCCATAGAAATGACAGAATATATGTTTATGTGCTTGTCTGTTGTCCACTGCTCCCACTAACATGTAAGCTCTGTGAAAGCAGGGTCTTTATCTTTTAGTGAGCTATCTCTGGATCCTAGCACCCTACCTAGCCAGGAGAGGTTGACTGAAGAAATGAGTATAGGAATGGGTCCTGACACCACTCTAACTGTGCCATTGTGCCTGGCATTTTATTTATTTTTATTTAAAAAAATAACCATTTTATTTATTATTTCTGTGTGTATATGTGTAAAGGGTCTTAAACTCAATTAGTTCTGTCTTCGCTGAACCACAGTTTAATACTTTCCAGGTCTGGGGTCCCAGCTGTCTCTTTAAGTAATCATAATTTCTCCTTTGGCTCCAATTTTCCTCTCAACTTGTTTGGGAAGTTTCTGAGCACATCACATCAGACCATTATGCTGGTATGACTAATATTTTACCCTGGCAAATGCGTAGTTTGCAGGAAATGATTCTTCCCGTGTTAGGTCTCTAAGCAAAACAACAAAATGACAATGGTGATGTCTATGGTGACAGTTATGGAGATAAGGAGGAGACCCGTCATGGAACAGAGCCTTTCTGTGGATGCAAATTCTTGTTTTCTGTAGATGCAAATTTGCATCCACAGCCACCTGACTTTGGCCAT
This sequence comes from Mirounga leonina, assembly GCF_011800145.1. Classification (NCBI taxonomy): domain Eukaryota; kingdom Metazoa; phylum Chordata; class Mammalia; order Carnivora; family Phocidae; genus Mirounga; species Mirounga leonina. Next base: position 90,978,919 of record NW_023270447.1, on the reverse strand, counting down.
GCCACTTGCCCTTTCCAAATCTCATTGTTTTCATGTACACAATACAATAATCACACCGCCCATGCCAGATTATTATGAGGAACACATAATATGATGGATTCTAAAATGTCTAGCACAGTTCCCAGCATGTAGTAGGAACTCAACAAATAACCAAAAATTATAGTTGGAAGATGACAAGGAGTTCTATGTGGCAACATGATACAAAGGAATGAACTAACACCCACCTTTTCACCCTGGAAGAACATTTTTTTACTCTTAAAATCACTTTAAGAAACCAGGGGAGCTAGTTGGTTGTGGTCTGCCTACCACCAGGTAGCCAAGCACTCAGCTAATCTCGACGGTGATCTTGGGATCCCAGAAGGTGTTGCTCTAGAATGTTCCACCCTAACGAGTGAGGCTATGCTTGATCATGACACACTTCAGCTTATCTTTTTATTTCTTCTAAATATTTAGTTCACTTTCCATGGTGAGATTGAATTTAAGAACAAAGACAAAGAATGCAGGGGTTTTTTGTCAACAAATCCCTTCTGCATCAGAGAATTTAGCAGAGCAGTTTCTCAATCCTGACAATGTTCAGAAACTGAATTTGGGAGGTGAGCTTTCTGGCAAGGTCAACATGCTTTCATGTAGAAAGAGCTGGAAAGGCAGACGCAAAATCCCCATTCCTGTCACCTCCTTCCAGTCCCCGACTCCACGTCACTGACTACCATGGTTCTAATTTACAAAAATATGACTTCCTGACAGAAAGAAGAAAGAAGGTTTTCAAAGGATCTAAAGGGTTTTATGATCGTCAACTAGATCTTATACAACAATATCTTAATAACAGCTATTTCCACAGTAGCAGCATAAAGAGATTAAACTTCCATCAAATTACCCCGAGGATTCAAAATTCTAAACACAAGGTCTGAGTGGGAGAACACTGCTTCCCGTGGGGCCCAGAATAGTGTTTAATAGTTTGGAGGAGCAGAGGCAGTTGGCGCCCCTTCGTTCCTAACCCAGAAGGATGCTCGGCTGTGCCCACCCACTGCATTTTTCTTAATTTTCTTAAACCTGGCCTAGGTCCACCTTAAATTAATGTTAAACAGCTTTATTAAGGCAAATTGACTTCAATTTCAAGGCTCTCCAGGAGTTGGCATGCATTAGTAGGCTCCAGTGGTTTCCAATAGGTGCCAAAAGCACTTTTTGTTGTTTTAAACATTGGGGAACATCGAGGTTGGGAATATTAATGCACATGATGATTAAGCTACTGTGTTCTTTGTCAGAGGTTTGATTGCTCACAGTAGGGCTGCTGCTAACAGGTGTATTTCAAACCCCATCACTTCCCTCACCACGCTTTGCAGCCAGCTCATTTCGAGATGTAAGAATTATATCACGGAGGGCTTCCTGCTCTGCATGAGAAGAAGGGGTAGCTATTGCTGAGAGAAACTGCAGAACCCCACAGTGTCTGGCAGAATCCCACAGTGTCCCACAGAATCCCACATCCTCTTTCTCTCCCCTCTATGAGTTAAACCTAGACAATGTCTCCCTCCTCACTGAGCAATTGAATCATACACAGGGTGGCAGGATTGCAGTGGGCCAGTGAGCAGGGGTTCCAACGTCTCATCCTAAATCAGGCACAGATCACCAAAGCTCAGGAGAGGAGCCTCCACAGTCTTAATTAAAGTCACTTTCTCACTCAGCTCAAGGCCCTGCTGGCTGACCAAGGTGCCATGTGGGATTCTGTTGGTCTAGCTAGCAGTTAAAAAGTGGTGTGTGTGTCTGTGTGTGTCTGTGTCTGTATCTAGGTGGATAAGTGGATGGATGGATGGATGTGTGTCTGCATGATGGACATGTGAATCCATGCTTGTGTGTGTCTAGATAGATGAACAGATGGATGGATGTGAGCGTATGTGTGTGAATATGTTTACATGGATGGATCGATGAATGACTAGGTGGACAGGTGAGTGTGTATATGTGTGTCCATCTATCTAGGTAGGTGGATGAGTGGACAGATGGATGGACATGTAAGTGTGTGTGTATGTGTGTGTGTCTCAAGATGGGTAGATGGGTGTGTGTTTGTTGTGCATCTGTAAATGGACTGTCAAATTCATACGTATAAATATGCACACACACACACATACACACACACTAGCTTTTAACTTTTAACCTTACTAAAACCTCACCATGACTAGACCCACAATAATACTTCCACAGCTGCTCCTCCTCCTTCTTGGAGTTGATCTTCTCCTCCAAGTCCTTGGAGAAGAGACAGAGTGGTTTCTGCATGGTGAGTTGTGCAGGCTTCTTCTGGGCCCCTGGGTAGGCAGTGCTGCTCCCTGACAGTTGTCATGGAGCTGAGGAAACTGCCCGAGAGCTCCGACACCCTGGTGAGCTGCTGAAGATGCCCCTTGAAACCGAATATTTAAACAATATGCTTCCCAGAGCTCACACATCATGCTGGGGGCACGTCAAACCTGCTTTTCTTCTCAGTTAAGAAGTTGGATGTATTCTCTGGTCACTCCATGTTTCTCTAACTTGTTATCTTTATGAAATTTTGGCTATGAGACTCTTGGAAGAGCCAGGAAATTTCCAGAGGGTACTTCCCACCCGTGGACTCTGGTCCCTTATCATTTGCTGCTGAATCTTTGACTCTAATACACTCTGTGGTCAACCAACCAATAACTCTGAGTGATTGCTGGGCTCATAGAGCACCCCCTCCCACCCACCCCACCCCCAAGGATGGGCACCTGAGGGCTCATACTTACCTTGATGGTGACCTGAGAGGGAGGTGATCATGGTGCGCTGGCAGTGCGGGGTGCCTCTGGCCAGTCCCAGGACACTCCTACTCAACTGCCTATCACATCATGGGCAAGTGTCTAAAGCGCATGGTCTTGATCAACGTTGGGGCAGGTTATGTCCGGGATGCAGGAAAATGTGAGGGTCTCCTGTGTCTGAGGGCTCAAAGAAATGTTACAAGTGGTGTTGAAACAGCCTCTGCTCCCCAAATGTTTAGTCTAGATGGAGCTAAGACTTATATGACCACTGCTGATTGCACTCCGTGAATACTGCCTGACGAAACAGCTCGGGGAGTGCACTAGGAGGGAGCGTTTCAGTCGCAAGCCTGTGGGGAGGACATGGGCACAGAGGATGTGAACATCGTTTGAGCAGGTGAAGAGGTGAGGGAAGGAACTTAAGAGCAGGCACAGGGAGCACTACACTGAAGACAGGAATGGTTCTATTAATCCCTGAGTGAGACCAGCCCTGGAACCCAATTCCCACAGCAAGTGGTGAGAGACCACGAGACTCTGAATTACTCTTTTGTCACACAAAGCTGCTTCACTAAGAAGCCACAGGCCACCTACGCAGTGTTCCCGAATTTCCTCTGTCCCTAAGGGCACAGCACAGGGAAAGAAGACCACAGAGCAAAGGAGCCCTGAGCAGGTTTCCCTGCTCCTCACCTCACCATTCACCTCTCCAGCCACCCACCTGCTGGCTGCCCCTATCCACACCCCATGACCTCAGCTACCTCCCACCAGCCTTCTCCCACTCCCTGCGTGTTGTTGACATGATTGCTGGTTTTTCTACCCCTGCAGGTGTCTCTTTATAAGGAAACCAACATGCTGACATTTCCCTTCTCATATTCACAGCTTCCGATTCAACATGCGCTGTCTCTCCAAGATCCGGGGACCCTTGATTATGGGTTTTACAGCCAGACTTCTCTATCCTCCTTTCCCCACTGGTTTGGGCAAGTTTCTGTGCCTTTGCTACCATTTCCCAACCCGAGATCCACCACCCCCTCCGTTATTTCTGTTCATTGTCAACAATCCAGAAGCTTCCATCAGGAAGCATAATCTGAATACCCAGAGCTGAAAGTTATCCTGCTCTCTGCTCTAGGGAACAATTGATAGGAGCTGGGGTGCTATTTCTTCCAGAATGCTCTGCATGCAAACATAAAAGCAACTTAGCTTCCTCCATACAAATATCAGCTTCTTTTTGCATGTTTCAGACACCACTGTGTAAAGATGTGTGTGTGTTGTTTTTTCTTCTTCTTCTTCTTTTTTTTTTTTTCAAGGACGTTGCAGGTTTCTGGAGCTAAAACACATGAATACCTGAGATGAAATCAGAAAGCCAGGAAGGGTGGGACAGAGGCAGCGAGCTCTGAACAGGCCCCTGAAGTGGGCCTTGCAGACTCCAGGGGGCCTGGGTGGTAGGGAGGAGTGGCGACCCAGGACCGCGCAGACAAAGCCATGGGAGGGGCGAGCACCTGGGTTCTCAGAGGAGAGTGGAGCCAGAGGATAGGGCTTGGGTATGGGTGGGAACTAGCAGACTCAAATCTTGGAAACGTCAGTTCAGGCGACCTTGGGAAGCTCCCCAATGCCAGGGAGAGGAATCCGTTCTAACCCAGTGGACAGGGGGTCGCTGGCGCCAGTTTTGCACCTTGTAACTGAATTTCTGTTAAAAGGATTTCTCAAAATCGCTACTTAGGCTGTACTTTTAGAGGTTTACCACCTTTAGAGCAGTAATGATTTTACTTTCTGAGCCATTTTTCTTTCTGGGAGAAGCACATATTCATCTTACCATGAAAATGCACGAGAAGGTACAAATTTGTGCAAATAACTTCAACACAGAGGTCAATATCGCATTGCTCTTCCTCATGAAGAGCTTCCTTCCAATATTTGCTCTTCCTCATGAGCCATGTCTACACCAGCTCCCTGAACAAGGACTCCGGGGGAGGAGACCATCCCTAGGTCTGTCTCTGGTCCATCTTAGGCCACCTACTCTAGCCTCTTGTCCCAGCAGCCAAGACAGACAATTACCCTTTTAAAACTTACATACTCTGCCGGCTCCTTTTAACCAGCTCTCCTTGACACTTTAGACTTCACTCTTCCATGACAAATAACCTGAGTTTATAAAACAGATTCTCAGAGGCTCTATTTCAATCCATATGCTTATGCTTTAAATCAATAACCCATAACTGAAGTAAGCTTGTCCCTGTATTAGCTGCCACACATTGCGGGTGGACAGCCCAGCATCATAGCTGACAGCTGATGGTAAAGGTGCTTGGAGGTGTTTGTTTGGGGGTTTTTTTCTTGAAGTTCTACGGCTGCCTGCAGTATGACCAGGTAGCGAATGACTCGGAGCTCTAAGATCATTCTCTCCTAGTTCATTTCAATACCGAAAACCAAAATGAACTATTAAAACTCGTTACCATTTTTATCTCTAATGGCGCAGGTTCCATTTCCTATCATTTTACTCGTATCTGAAAGCAAATTTTATTTGAATAAGGAAGGAGAAACCTTTGGGGTTTTCTTTTTCTTTTTTTAATGAGAAAAAATATACATAACAGTTTCTAGAAAAAAAAAAGTCCCACCCAAACACATCTGTTAAGCAAATCAAAATCTCAGAAATCTGGTATTATAGAATAAATTGTGTCTCTTCCCAAATTCCTATGTTGAAGTCCTAACCCTCAGGACCTGGGAACGTGACCATATGTGGAGATAGGGTCCTTATAGAAGTGATTAAATTAAAATGAAGGCCACCCATTAGAATGAGTCCTAATCCAATAGGACTGGTGTCTTTATAGAAGAAGAGATTAAGGCACAAAGACAGACACGCGCAGACGGACGACCACAGGCAGACACAGGAAGAGGATGGCCGTCCACATTCCAGAGAGAGGGTCCTCAACCAGCCCTGCCAGAACTTGGATCTTGGACCTCCAGTCACCAGGACTGGGAGAGATAAATCTCTGGTTTCAACTGCCCAATCTGTGGTTCTTTGTTATGGCAGCCCCAGCAAATTAAAATACATGACAATTGAGGGAGATTATTGACATACTGAAGTTTTGCTCATTGTGATGGTGACAGTAGGTGTTGTTTATCATTTATTATCTACGTGTTTTCATACATCATCTCATTTAATCTCAGAAATGGAGTAAGTGTTACCATGGCCCCCAGTCTTGAAGATGAGGGAACTCCGTGTAGGAAGGCCATGTCATTGTTCGAGGCTATCCCGTTAATGGGCAGAACCAGGCGGCCTCACCCAGGGTTTGTGCTTCAACCATGAAGCCATGCCATGTCAAAATCCAAGGCCCCTGGGGTTGGGTATGAAGCTAGGTATAGACTGAAATTGTGTGAGAATGCCTGGCTTCATTAAACAACCTCTGACCTGAGCACAGGTCTTTTGCTAGTATCTCCCCTGACCACATACACATGTACTTTGTCCAACCCCAGAGATGAGCTAACAAGAGAAGAAGGACCCTCCTTCACCATCTGCTGCTCCCAGAACGAGCCTGCCCTTGTTTGGGGGCATATTTATGAGACAGAACAGGAGAGCCAGGGGCTTGAATAGAGCTGGTGGGACCCAAGAGGAGTCAGGGCCTCCAGAAACCAGGGCCTCAGTCTCTAGAGGTACAGCAGGTGGCAGTCTAGAGTTCAAGGCCAGGATACCCAGGGCAGCAGGAGACAGGCAGAGCCTTGAAAGAGGGGGTGAGTATAAGGCAAACAGGGCTCCTCGCCAGCCTCGTTGGAACTGAGAACAGGAGCTCCTGCTGATACCTTGGTTCTGAGCTGGTATCATAGGAAAGAAAGGGGAGTCCAGCCCAGCACTGAGTGCCATGGAGATTTAAGGAACCCAAACACACCATCTGGCAATCACATGTGACCCAAAGTGGCTGTATCTGCTTCCCCTTGTACCACTGGGGAAGTAGAAGGTGACTATCCCACCTACTCTCAAACGCCAAGATTCTAAGGGTTTTAATTTAGGTTGTCAGCACTCAGGAAAGACTTGCTGTGTGCCAGGCCCTGTTTTCCACACTCTGACACACCCTCCTTCTAAATTGCTTCCATAGTCTTACAGGAGAGTCTTACCCTTGAGCCATTTTAAAGATGAGGACAGAGACTAAAATAATTTTCCCAGGGACACATAACCAACATCAATACAAAAGGTGAACCCAGTTTCAACTCCAACACCAATGCCAAAACTTATGTATTACATTTCTCATTATAACCCATAGTCCAGAAACATAATGTACCACCATCCTTGCATCAGGGGCATAGTTTCCTCTCTTGGAAAGATATGGTGCTTCCAGGAAAGCCCAGGGCCACGTGGTGAAAACAGAACCACCAAGTATTTCTGATTTAAAGGACACTTGGAACCCCTGTTATGTAACACCAGGTAGATATATTTCAGGGGTAAACAACATTTTATGGGTATTCCCTGAGAAATCACTGAAAAAGAGAGAGATTCTGGCACCCAGATTTTCTAGGTTCCATGCAAGTTGAAGACTTGAGAAAAACGGGATATCTTGTCTTAGCTCAAGCAACATCTCCACCGGGACCCCTTCCCTGTACACAGGGCTGACCCAGTGGGTTATTGCAGGGGCCTTGAGCTTGGATATTCTTAATAAAATTAATGAGAAGTTATAGCTATTGAGCGCTTACCATGTGTCAGACTGATTTGAACAACAGACTATTTCTATGATGGAGGCTCTATGGTTCCATTTTACAGATGAGGCAGCTGAATATTAAAATCTAGACCACATGCCCAAAGTCTCTGGCTGTAGCAGAGCTGGGAAGTGTGTCTAGATCTCTCCTGCCAATGTCAACAGAACAGCAGGCTCTTCTGCCTCCTTATCCAACCTGAGGGAGAGTGTGGAGCCTGGATAGGAGGAAAACAAGGAATCGCTGAGTGATGGTGTTCCCCACTGTGGCAGAAAGTCTTCATTCTACTCCCCCCTCTTTCAGAGGAATAGTATTCACCTTGGGATGTGGCCACCTGGCTAGAGATTCGGAGTGGGCTTGAGTGCTTGTAGACATGTGCATATTCTAACTTGTGCCTACAAGAATATGCCTGCTCCTTGGTTCTTTCTTTCTTTCTTTCTTTCTTTCTTTCTTTCTTTCTTTTTTCTTTCTTTCTTTCTTTCTTTCTTTCTTTCTTTCTTTCTTTCTTTCTTTCTTTCTTTCCTTCCTTTTTTCTTCTGGCTAAAATGGAAGCATCTAGAAGTGAACCTCAGCAGCCACTGAGCACCACAACATCCTGAGTGACAATGGAGAGATGTCCAGTAACAGAAGAGAGGCTTGGGTCCCGCACTTTATGGGAAAGGAAAGTATGAATTGTTATTTAGGCTGGTATTATTTGGCAGCTCTTGTTTATAACAGCCAAGTCAATATTCAGATGCATCTATAAAGACACTAGAGACACCTTAATAACTTTCTTTCCCCCACTTTTGAGCACTGTGAGGCCCTCATACATGCCTATAAAATAACGTGTCACTTTCCAAAGCTTAAGATGATTTGGAACAGAAAATGGTTCTCTAGTTTGTCTCTTGAACCAGTCAATAAATCTGGCAGCTGTCCCTGAATTACAGCACAAATGTTGGATCTGCAGAGTTCAGCCATCTCAGCATCATTCCTGGGGAGGAATGCACACATCTCCTGGAAGTCCAGTGCTCAAAGGACTTCTCTGCAGGTCCTCCATCACACGCCAGCCTCACTCTTTCTGTTATAAGCTGGACTGATGAGGCTGTAAAAGAAGTAGATGGAATGCATTTTGTGAGAACAAACTGAGAGGTAGAGCTGAGTGGAGAGAGGAATCACTCCCCAAAGAGGTCAACTCAGTGAGCAGAACTGATGGGGACAACTGAAGATGCCCGGGGGCATGATAATTGCAAAACACTTTGTGGTTCTTCTGATAGCGAACAATTTTAGCAGAGAGGGCTCAGGGGCGCTGCACAGCCTGGGAGAATCAAAGCCAGGAGGACTGAAAACAGTGGAAACCACCATCCTGATCAACCCTGGAGCACCCCCAGGGGTGAAATGGCACAGGTATTGAAGGACAACATTTTCACTCCTTCCACGTCCTGTCCAGGCAGCCCAAGGCTGGCTCTTGGGTTTTAAGATGAGCTCGGACTTTTTCAGAGAAAAGATACTCATGGTCAAGGTGAAGCATTTAGCGTTAGTACCACAATCCAGGCAAAGGGAAGGAAAATAGAGGCATCTCAGTGCCTGATAATGGATTTCAACAGGCATGTAGATTAAAGTGAACTCAGAGGGGCATGTTTTGGAAACTCTTGTACATGTCCACTGAGAAACATGCAAGAATATTTCAGACAGCATTCTTGGTTCTCAAGACAAGTGGAAACACCCCAAATGACCATCCACAGGACAGCGGGTACACAAGTGTGTGTATTCACACTGTGGAATAGTACACAGCTGTGAAAATGAGAGACACACAGGTACACAACTCAGCAGGAAGGATCCATGCCGAGACCAAGAATAGGCAAGTTATAGAAGAATGTACACTTCAAAGAAGAGTTTGTTCTTCAAAAAATTTATGTATTGAGGGTCCACCAAATACCAGGCCCTCTTCCAAGCACTGGGGGTGTAGACACACACAGTAGACACACATACCATCTTAGCCTTCATAAAGCTTACATTCTGGGGATGCCTGGGTGGCTCTGTCGGTTAAGCGTCTGCCTTCGGCTCGGGTCATGATCCCAGGGTCCTGGGATTGAGTCCCGCGTCGGGCTCCCTGCTCCGCGGGGAGCCTGCTTCTCCCTCTGCCTCTGCCTCTCTCTCTCTCTCTCTCATGAATAAATAAATAAAATCTTTAAAAAAAAAGTTTACATTCTGGTGGAAATAAATACACACATGATTAAGTATGTACTTGTCACATGGAGCTAGTACTGGAAGGCATCAAGCCGGAAGGCAGACAGCAAGGGGCATCATTTGAATTTCAGTCCAAAAGGCCCTGGGGGAAGGCAACATTAAGTCAAGACCAAGAAGGGAAAGAGTGGACCATGTGGATGTTGGGGAAGAGCATTCTAGGCACTGAGAATGCAAGTGCAAAGGCCGTGAGGTACAAGTACACTGGGAATGTTGGAAGAACATCAAGAGGCCAGAAGATGGAAGCAGAGTGAACAAGTGCAGAAAACACCAGGAGTGGAAGCCCGGGGGTGGAGACCCAGGAGCTTGGGAGATGGAAGAGGTGGGTGGGGCTTGCAGAGCTGATACATGAGGAATGTGGATTTGATCCTGTGATGGGAGAGTCTTCAGCAAAGAGGAGGCATAGGCAAAGGAGAGAAACTATAGAAGTTTATTGTGCATATCCAAGGGAGAGGTGATGAGTAGCTTGGGCTAGCATGGACTCCATACATTGTGGATCAGTAATGCTTTAAAACATGTAGAACCGAACTTATTGTTTATGGACATGTGAATATTTAGCAATACTCTGAAGAAAAGGAAGGAGTCAATGCATGTCATATAAAATGTTCTCCTGGGGGTTGATGACTGGGACAAGAAGGTTGATGGGAAGAGCTACACTCAGGGTCACCCTGACCCCATGGCAGGCAAGTAGCCCTTCTGTTCACACCCTAGGAGGAGCACACAGGTGTTTAGGCACATCCTTGGGTAAAATACATTTATCACTGCTACTTGAGTTTTCAAAGACACAGAGATGGGCTTGTTAAAAGAGAGATCATAAGTGACACATAAGGAATACCATGAGCCAAGTGTCAACCAGATTAAAGCTCCATAGAGTACTCTCTGGATTCTGCCAACATTTTTTAAACCTTTTCAATGCCTTTTTGAAAAGGATTGGAACGTGAGAAACAACATACAGTTGATAGATATTGTCAACGGTTGATAGATATTGTCAATGTTTTATAGGATCTACACCTTAATCCAAACTCTACACCTGGTGTAAACACCCATGCTTCAGGGCATGAACATGCTGATTGCCAGGATGGAGGTCCAGTGTGGAGTGGAGTTTTGCAGGGTTTGAAATTCCTTCAGCTCATTGTTATTTCAGGATGTGGATATACTGTGGCTCTTTTATAGCTTAAGCCAATAAGCAATGATTTCTCTTGGGCCCAGACCCCTTTTGAACTGCAGAAGGGGGTGGCTATAAATATTATTTGATAAACGATGTCAACTTTTAATAAAAACAGATGTCACAAACTTTTAAGTGCTTTTATTTCTGGGTCCCTGGGATTTGTTCCAACTTCATAATATTGTCAACTCCAAAATGAAATTACCTTATATAAGATAAAGTGAGGTGTTTGGAAAGTATTGAAGAACGGTCTTGATTGGGGATTTTACCCCACAGCAAAAAACTGCTTGGTCAGAGAAATTTCACAAAATGTGGTTGTGATCCACAAAACCTTTTCAAAAAAACTTACCCAGCTCAGGGTCATCTTTTGCTTTTGTTTTGCAATATAAGGGAGGATTCTCTGGGCAAAAAATTCCCGAATATTTATTAATGAAACGTCATGGGTTTCATTAAGGGTTTGCTTTCACTGGTCCTATTTCTTAAGATGCTAAAGATAATCTTGGTAAATAAGCAAAACACATTTTATAAATCTTTGCCTCTTTTAGACCAGCTGAGACTAAGCCTATTCAAGAAGCTGAAGAGAAACACTTTGTGTAATTTTAAAAAAATATTTATTTATTTATTTGAGAGAGAGAGAGAAAGAAAGCAGGGGAAGGGGCAGAGAGAGAGAATATCCAAGCAGACTCCTGCCGAGCATGGAGCCTGACTCAGGGCTCGATCCCACGAGCCAGGAGATCAGGACCTGAGCTAAATCCAAGAGTCAGATGCTTAACCAACTGAGCCACCCAGGCATCCCTGTGTGATTTTTGTTTTATTTTTGTATAATTCCATATTCAGGGAATGCTCCACATAAGAGGTCCCATGCAGGGGCAGCAAAAGGCTGAAGTATTATGAGTCAGGTGATGTGTATTTGAATGTTGAACAAAGCCCATCCTACCTGGGTAGACTTGGGCCAGCCATGTGACCTGTCTGTGTCCCCATTTCCTCATCTGTCAATAGCCATATAATAATGGTATCTCCCCATACACATTCTGTTCAAGTGCATGTGGAACATTCTCCAGAATAGATCACATATTAGGCCACAAATCAGGCCTCAACAAATTCAAAAAGATTAAAATCTTACCTTTTCTGACCACAATGCTATGAAACCGGAAATCAACGACAAGAAAAAATATGGAAAGAGCACACATACATGGAAGTTAAATAACATGTTACTAAATAATGATTGGGTCAACCAAGAAATCAAAGAAATTTAAAAATGGCATGAAAATACAACAGTTCAAAATCTTTGGGATGCAGCATAAGGGATTCTGAAAGGGAAGTTTATAACAATAGAGGTCTACCTCAAGAAACAGGAAAAATCTTAAATAAACAACCTAACCTTACACGTAAAGCAGCTAGGACAAGAAGAACAAACAAAACCCAAAACCAGCAGAAGGAAGGACATAATAAAGATTAGAGCAGCAATAAATGATACAGAAATTAAAAAATAAATAGAACAGATCAATGAAACCAGGAATTGGTTCTTTGAAAAGATCAACAAAATTGATTGACCTCTAGCCAGACACATAAAGAGAGAGAGAGAGGGGACCCAAATAAACAAAATCACAAATGAAAGAGGAGACCACAGAAATAGAAAGGATTACAAGAGAATATTATGAAAATTATATGCCAAAAAACTGAACAACCTAGAAAAAATAGATAAATTCCATATAACCTACCAAAACTGAAGTAGGAAGAAACAAAAAGAAAAAAATTGAACAGACCAATTACCAGCAATGAAATGGAATCAGTAATAAAAAATGTCCCAACAAATAAAAGTCCAGGACCAGATGGCTTCACAGATGAATTCTACCAAACATTTAAAGAAGAGTTAATACCATACAAACAATTATAAGAACATATTATGAGCAACTATATGCTAGCAAATTAGATAATCTAGAAGAAATGGATGCATTCCTAGAGATGTATAAACTACCAAAACTGAACCAGGAAGAAACAGAAAACCTGAACAGACCCATAACTACTAAGGAAACTGAAGCAGTAATCAAAAATCTCCCAACAAACAAGAGCCCAGGGCCAGATGGCTTCCTAGGGGAATTCTACCAAACATTTCAAGAAGAATTAATACCTATTCTTCTGAAACTGTTCCAAAAAATAGAAATGGAGGGAAAACTTCCAAACTCGTTTTATGAGGTCACCATTACCTTGATCCCAAAACCAGACAAAGACCCCATCAAAAAGGAGAATTACAGACCAATATCCCTGATGACCATGGATGCAAAAATCCTCACCAAAATACTAGCCAATAGGATACAATAGCACATTAAAAGGATTATTCACCACGACCAAGTGGGATTTATCCCTGGGCTGCAAGTTTGGTTCAACATCCAGAAATCAATCAATGTGATAAAATACATTAATAAAAGAAAGAACAAGAACCATATGATTCTCTCAATAGATGCAGAAAAAGCATTTGACAAAGTACAGCATCCTTTCTTGACTAAAACCCTTCAGAGTGTAGGGATAAAGGGTGCATACTTCCATATCATAAAAGCCATCTATGAAAAACCCACAGCGAATATCATTCTCAAGGGGGAAAAACTGAGAGCTTTTCCCCCAAGGTCAGGAACACGGCAGGGGTGTCCACTATCACCACTGCTATTCAATATAGTACTAGAAGTCCTAGCCACAACAATCAGACAACAAAAAGAAATAAAAGGCATCCAAATCAGCAAAGAGGAAATCAAACTCTCACTCTTTACAGATGATATGATACTTTATGTGGAAAACCCAAAAGACTCCACCCCAAAACTGCTAAAACTCATACAGGAATTCAGTAAAGTGGCAGGATATAAAATCAATGCACAGAAATCAGTTGTATTTCTATACACCAACAACAAGATAGAAGAAAGAGAAATTAAGGAGTTGATCCCATTTACGATTGCACCCACAACCATAAGATACCTAGGAATAAATCTAACCAAAGAGGCCAAGAATCTGTACTCAGAAAACTATAGAATACTCATGAAAGAAATTGAGGAAGACACAAAGAAGTAGAAAAACATTCCATGCTCATGGATTGGAAGAACAAATATTGTGAAGATGTCAATGCTACCTAGAGCAATCTACACATTTAATGAAATCCCTATCAAAATACCATCCACTTTTTTCAAAAAAATGGAGCAAATAATCCTAAAATTTGTATGGAACCAGAAAAGACCCCGAATAGCCAGAGGAATGTTGAAAAAGAAAAGCAAAGCTGGTGGCATCACAATTCCGGACTTTCAGCTCTATTACAAAGCTGTCATCATCAAGACAGTATGGTACTGGCACAAAAACAGACACATAGATCAATGGAACAGAATAGAAAGCCCACAAATGGACCCTCAACTCTATGGTCAAATAATCTTCGACAAAGCAGGAAAGAATGTCCAATGGAAAAAAGACAGTCTCTTCAACAAATGGTGCTGGGAAAATTGGACAGCCACATGCCGAAGAAAGAAACTGGACCATTTCCTTACACCACACACAAAAATAGACTCAAAATGGTTGAAAGACCTCAATGTGAGACAGGAGTCCATCAAAATCCTAGAGGACAACACAGGCAGCAACCTCTTCGACCTCAGCCACAGCAACTTCTTCCTAGAAACATCGCCAAAGGCAAGGGAAGGAAGGGCAAAAATGAACTATTGGGACTTCATCAAGATAAAAAGCTTTTGCAAAGCAAAGGAAACAGTCAACAAAACCAAAAGACAACCGACAGAATGGGAGAAGATATTTGCAAATGACATATCAGATAAAGGGCTAGTATCCAAAATCTATAAAGAACTTATCAAACTCAACACCCAAAGAACAAAGAACCCAATCAAGAAATGGGCAGAAGACATGAACAGACATTTTTCCAAAGACATCCAAATGGCCAACAGACACATGAAAAAGTGCTCAGCATCACTTGGCATCAGGGAAATCCAAATCAAAACCTCAATGAGATACAACCTCACACCAGTCAGAATGGCTAAAATTAACAAGTCAGGAAATGACAGATGTTGGTGAGGATGCAGAGAAAGGGGAACCCTCCTACACTGTTGGTGGGAATGCAAGCTGGTGCAGCCACTCTGGAAAACAGTATGGAAGTTCCTCAAAAAGTTGAAAATAGAGCTACCCTATGACCCAGCAATTGCACTACTGGGTATTTACCCCAAAGATACAAATGTAGGGATCTGAAGGGTTAGGTGCATCCCAATGTTTATAGCAGCAATGTCCACAATAGCCAAACTATGGAAAGAGCCAAGATGTCCATCAACAGATGAATGGATAAAGAAGATGTGGTGTATATATATACAGTGGAATATTATGCAACCATCAAAAAACATGAAATCTTGCCATTTGCAACAACATGGATGGAACTAGAGGCTATTATGCTAAGCGAAATAAGTCAATCAGAGAAAGACAAGTATCATTTGATCTCACTGATATGAGGAATTCTTAATCTCAGGAAACAAACTGAGGGTTGCTGGAGTGGTGGGAGGTGGGAGGGATGGAGTGGCTGGGTGATGGACATTGGAGAGGGTGTGTGCTATGAGTGAGTGCTGTGAATTGTGTAAGACTGATGAATCACAGACTTGTACCTCTGAAACAAATAATACATTATATGTTAAAAAAAAAAGAAGAAGATAGTAGGAAGGGAAAAATGAAGGTGGAGAAATCGGAGGGGGAGATGAACCATGAGAGATTATGGACTCTGAGAAACAAACTGAGGGTTCTAGAGGGGAGGGAGGTGGGGGGATGGGTTAGCCAGGTGATGGGTATTAAGGTGGGCACATATTGAATGGAGCACTGGATGTTATATGCAAACAAGGAATCATGGGACACTACATCAAAAACTAATCATGTAATGTATGGTGACTAACATAACATAATAAAATTAAATTAAAAAAAGAAAAAAATGTAAAAAAAAGGAATAAGCAGAAATGAAAATGGCAAATATTAAAAAAAAATAAAGAAGAGTTAATACCTATTCTTCTCAAACTGTTCTAAATAGTAGAACAGGAAGGAAAACTTCCAAATTCATTCTATTAGGCCAGCATTACCCTGATACCAAAACCAGATAAAGACACTAAAAATAAAGAGAACTACAAGCCAATATCTCTGGTGAACCTAGATGCAAAAATCCTCAACTAATTACTAGCAAACCAAGTCCAACAATATGTTAAAAACAAAACAAAACAAAAAAACAACATTCATCACAATCAGGTGGGATTTATTCCCAGGATAATATTCAATATTTGCAAATCAATATGGTACATTACATCAATAAGAGAAAGGATAAAAAACATATTATCATTTCAATAGATGCAGAAAAAGTATTTGACAAAGTATAACATACATTCATGATAAAAACCTTCAACAAAGTAGGTTTAGAAGGAACATACCTCAAAATAATAAAGGCCTTATATGAAAACCCACAGCCAACATCATACTCAATGGGGAAAAACTGAGAACTTACCCTCTACAGTCAGGAAGAAGACAAGGATGTTCACTCTCACCACTTTTATTCCACATAGTACTGGAAGTCCTAGCCACAGGACTCAGATAAGAAAAAGGAATAAAAGGCATTGAAACTGGTAAGGAAGAAGTAAAACTTTACTATTTGTAGATGACACGGTATCTATATAAGAAAAAAAAAAAGGCTACTATAACTAGGAAGCCTGGGTGGCTCAGTCAGTTAAGCATGTGACTCTTGATTTTGGCTTGGGTCGTGATCTTAGAGTCATGTGATTGAGTCTCGCATCAGGCTCCACACTCAGTGCACACGTCTGCTTAAATTCTCTCTCCCTCTGCCCCTCCTACTTATGCTCTCTTTCTCTCTCTCTCTGTCTCTCTCTCTCTCTCTCAAATGAATAAATAAATCTTTCCAAAAAAACCCTAATGGAAATGATAAATGAATTCAGTAAAGTCACATGATACAAAATCAATGCACAAAAATCTGTTGTATTTCTATACATCAATAATGAAGCAGCAGAAAGAGAAATTAAGAAAACAATCCCATTTACAATTGCACCCAAAATAATAAAATACCTAGGAATAAAGTTAACCAAAGAGTTCAAAGACCTATACTCTGAAAACTGTAAAACATTGATGAAAGAAACTGAAGATGGCACAAAGAAGTGGAAAGACATTCCATATTCATGGATTAGAAGAACAAATATTGTTAAAATGTCTATACTACTCAAAGCAATCTACAGATTTAATGCAATCCCTATCAAAATACCAACAGCATTTTTCACAGAACTAGAGCAAACAATACTAAAATTTGTATGGAACTCCAAAAGACCCTGAATAGCCAAAGTAATCCTGAAAAAGCAAAGCAAAGCTGGAGGCATCACAATTCCAGACTTCAAGTTATATTACAAAGCTGTAGTGATCAAGACAGTATGGTACTGGTATAAAAATAGACACATAGATCAATAGAATAGAATAGAAAACCCAGAAATAAATCCCACAACTATGTGGTCAATTAATCTTTGACAAAACAGAAAAGGATATCAATGGGGGAAAAGAGTCTCTTCAACAAATGGTGTTGGGAAAACTGGATGGCCACATGCAAAAGAATGAAACTGGACCACTTTCTTATACATAAAACCACTCAAAAATGGATTAAAGACCTAAATGTGAGACCTGAAACCATAAAAACCCTAGAGAACACAGGCAGTAATCTCTCTGACATCAACCATAACATTTTTCTAAATACGTCTCCTAAGGCAAGGGAAACAAAAGTAAAAATAAACTATTGGGATTATATCAAAGTAAAAAGCTTCTGCACAGCAAAGGAAACAATCAACAAAACTAAAAGGTAACCTATGCAATGGGAGAAGATATTTGCAAATGACATATCCAGTAAAGGGTTAGTATCCAAAATATATAAAGAATTGACACAACTCAACTCCCAAAACAAATAATCCAATTAAAAACTGGGCAAAAGACATGAACAGACATTTCTTCAAAGAAGACATACAAATGGCCAACAAACACATGAAAAGATGGTCAACATCACTAATCATCAGGGAAATGCAAACCAAAACCACAATGAGATACCACCTCACACCTGTCAGAATGGCTAAAATTAACAACACAGGAAACAACAAGTTTCTCCACACCCTGGCAAGGATGTGGAGAAAGGGGAACCCTCTTGCACTGTTGATGGGAATGCAAGCTGGTACAGCCACTCTGGAAAGCAGTGCGGAGGTTCCTCAAAAAGTTAAAAATAGAACTACCCTATAATCCAGTAATCGCACTACTTGGTATTTACCCCCAAAATACAAAAACACTAATTCAGAGGGATACATACACCCCTATGCCTATAACAACATTATTTACAATAGCCAAATTATGGAAGGAGCCCAAGTGTCCATCTACTGATGAATGGATAAAGAAGATGTGGTATATATATACAATGGAGTATTACTTGGCCATAAAAAGAATGGCCATGGATGGAGCTAGAGGGTATTATACTAAGCAAAATATGTCAGTCAAAAAAAGACAAACACCATATGATTTCACTCATATGTGGAATTTAAGAAACAAAACAGATGAACAAAGGGAAAAAGAAGAGAGAGAGAAATTAAGAAACAGACTCTTGGCTATAGAGAACACACTGATCATTACCAGAGGATAGGTGGGGGAGGATGGGGGAAATAGGTGATGGGGATTCAAGAGTGTACTTTTCATGATGAGCACTGAGTAATGTGTAGAAATGTTGACTCACTATATTGTGCACCTGAAACTAATATAACACCACATGTTAACTGTACTGAAATTAAAAGTAAAACTTAGAAAATGATAATGGTGTCTCCCCATAAGATGATGGAAATGTTAGATCCTCAAATTCTAAGGGACAGGTGCCAGGATGGGCAATCTTCCTATGGTGGCTACTGAATCACCACTGTCATCCTGATCACACGGGCTTCATAAAGCCCAGTCACAGAGCAGATCCTGCCAATGCACAGGTGTTCTCTGACCTTTTGCTACTGAGTGGCTCACCCCCTCCTTCACACACGTGTTTGTTGTTTGTTTTTATAGGAGAAAGATATTTTCTCAACTTTTCTTTCATTCAAGAAAATACAGCTATCAAGTCTCCTGGCACCCTGCTTTAGATATTCTCCTACTCCTGGCAGAAATTTTTCCTCTTTTCTTTTTCTTTTACCTGCATAAAAGAGCTTTTTCTACATGATCTCTTTGTAACATTTCATTCTTGTTTCTAATATGCATAGTGACAATTCTTTCATCCATTTCTACACAGATAATGTATATGCACATGTATGTATAGTTCTACATAAATGGAGACTCACCACTTGTGTTTGTTTTGATCTAGAGTCTTTTTATTCCTAATTTTTTTTTCACACTAACCACCCTTCCCTCAAGTAACTTGATGTGCAACCATTCATGCCTTTCTTGTGCTCGTGTGATCACATATGTGATTGTGTTCACACTAACACATGCTCCTGAAACAATAGTCGACTCGTACGGTGCATTTATTTTGCACTTGACACCTGCACTAAGTGTGCTTGAATTGAATCCTCACAACAATGTTTGAGTTGACTTCCATTATTACTACCATCTTTACATGTGCAGACTCAGAGGTCCAGAGAGGTTAAGGAATGTGGCCAAGTTCACACAGTGAGGTTCAAATGCTGACAGGCAGTATGACTCCAGGTCCGATCTCTGGAGGAGTTTCTTGACCATTGCTTTTTTTGCAAATTGAGATTATGTTATGTATACTTTTCTGAATCTTACTCTTTACCTGTTGCAACACATGACAAAAACCCATCTAATTTACCTCATGTATGCTGTTCCACATCACTGACATTCCACAGTAGATACTAATCACTGCCCTATTATTGTGCATTAACTTTGTGTTAAGATTTTCCCCCTATAAGCACTGCAACTGAAAAAAAAAATCTGGCACATTTCCTTAGGTAATGGTGCCTCCATTTCTATGGAAATTTTTTAAAAATATAGATGATGCCAAAACTGACCCCAGAAAAAATAGAAAACTTGAGAAGAAAAAGTTTAGAAAGACACCTGAAGATGTACTATTTATAAAGGAACCATGAGTAAATGAGTTCATATTTAGATTCTGATACATAAAGAACACATAATTCCAGTATAACTTAAACACTTTTAAAGACATATGGAAGTACAGGAAATTATCAGTTATGACATTCTGGCTACCTCCAGCTCTTGTGGTGCTTTCACACAAATTAGAAAGGCATGCCCCCTCTAGGGGGACACAGGCTTGCCCATGATGCCCATAGATGCAGACATCCCCCCAAGGGCACAGCATGGCCCCTCGATAGCTGTGTCTCAGCCCTACCTGCCCCACCTGGTACCTTTTTGAATTTCCCAAAGCACACAGCTCCTCTGAACAGTGCATCTTAACTCTGAAACCATAGTACAAAATGTAGTACAAAGAAAGATACTTACAGACCAGCCTCATTTATCAATGTAGATATGGCTATCCCAAACAATGCCTTAGCAAATTCATAGTTGGCAGTGTATCAAAAGAATAAAACTCAATAACCCAAGCAGGGTTTATTTAAAAAAATGGGAACATGGTTTATTTTTTGGAAATTCACCATTTTTTGGAAATTAACTATATTTTTTCTCAACATATTAAAGGGTGAACAAAGTCATAAAGATCCTAAGAAGACATTTGACAAAACTTAGCAATCATTTGCAATAAACTTTTTAGAAGAAACTAGTTATGACCAACTTTATTTCTTTGAAACAAGCCTCAATTATCATTCTGAATGATGAACAACTGAAATGATATCCGTTAAAATTAGGAACCAGAGAGGATAGTTGTCATCACTGCTATTATTCTTCACCATACTTGTAAAGTTTTAAAGAATGTACTAAGAAAAATTTAAAAATCAAGACAAAGAAGAAATAAAAATCCCCTCCCCATGCATTATGATTATATAACTGGAAAACCAAAGAGGCTCCAGGAAAAAAAAAAAAAAAAAAAAACAACTCTAGTATTAGTGAGCAGTTTTTATTAGGTGCACAAATCAAAGATAAATAAAAAAACATCAGTAGCTTTTCTTTGTCTTATAAATAATTTTTATAACAGAAAATAGAGCTTGCTGTATACACATGGATGACCTCATTAAGTCCTTGAAGCAGGAGGTAGATACAATTATCATCCCCATTTTTAGGATGATGAGAGAAGGCACCGAGAGGAGAAATGGCCCAGAGATGCAGAGACAGTCCTTCCCCTGCCTCCCCACCAACCCCTGACCTCCAACCCCCATTGTCCTTCCCCTCCTATCCTAACCCAGTATTCCCAACCCACCCATGTTAACCTGTGTTTGCGAATAGCGATCTGCCCTTTCATATTTTTCACCATTGCTTTTAGTTACTTACAAACATACCCATATTCTCATGCGGAGAATACTTCTGCCACTGCTTTCTAAAATGAGGTCTTTGTACAACTAGCTCTTCCTTTTAACCCCTGCGTGGCATTTCCTATTTCAATAGTGTGATTTTACCTCCTCATTCAGCCATTTCTTTCTTGGAGGCATTAAGGTTTCTTTGTTCAGTTTGGGTTAGTTTGGTTTTATATACATAAAACACTTTAGGTACTGGCATTTGTATTTTTATGTGAGAGGATGGGATCTATATTTTTATTTTTATTTAATGTTGTTAAATGTTTTCCAAATGGCTGTGCAAATTCACGTTTATACCAGAAACTGGTGCCTAGACTCTGGAGTATTTTGCCAACAGGAAGTGTTAAAGTTCTTAATTTTTATGGCCTGATTGTTGTAAAGAGAGATCTCATTTTAACTTCAAATTGCATTTCCCTCACTGCTAATGAGTAAGAGTCTCTTCCCCCATTTGTTAATCACTTGGATTTACTCGTCTTTGGATTGCCGACTGAAATACTTGGCCCATTTTCGATTGGGTTGTCTTTCCAGTACTTGTCAATCTTTAAGAGACTTTTCTATTACAGTTGTTAACCCTTTGCCTGTCATATGCCCTGCAAACATTTTTGACATCCCTGTTTTTATTTTTAACTCCTTGCCATCAGAAGCTTTTCTCTTCATTTCATCAATCTGTATTTCATCTTATAATCTGGATTTTTGGGTTTTCTGTTTAAGAGACTATCTCTTTTCCTAGTTGTTTCATATGTTTTGCAGCTGTCTTTAATACATTTGTAGCTCATATTTTCTGTAAGAAAGTGTAAGAGGAGCTCAGCTTTATTTTCTTCCAGAAACGATGGCACTAACACATTTATTAGTCCATTTTCCTCCCAGAAAAGTGAAGTGTCCCTCACTCCAAAATCCTTTTCTAGGTCTCCTACGCAATCCCCCCACCAGAACCTACCTGAGGGAACAGCTTGCAGTGTGCTCTGATGTCTCATGGGAATAGATGTCTGTTCTCGGTTATTCCCAGTACCAATTCTTCCACATGAACCTCAAGGGTTTTTTTTTCCTAATTTCCAACCTAACTCCCCAAACCAACTAACCAAACAAACAAACAAACAAACATTGCAGAGCCCAAGTATGTCTCTCCATCTCTCCACCTCTCCATCTCTCTGTCTCTGTCTCACTCTCTCCGTTCTCCATGTAAGTCCTACATCTCTTCTGTGGTTTATTTGCTTCAGGTGCTTATTGCTAAAATAGAGAAAAAATAATTGAGTTTTGTGTGTTTCTCACTCCGTCACCCATCTTATCAAATTTCTTTCTGAATCCCAGTACTTTGCTTACTTAACTCTCCTGGGTTTTCCAAGTGCAGTGACATCACCAAAAAACAACTAAACAAAAAAGAATTGTTTCAACTCTCCTCTTCCAATGTTTACCCTGAGCGTTCATTTCTCATATCATTGCCTTTTCTGCAACGCCGAAACAATGTTGAACAATAATGGT
Source organism: Mirounga leonina (assembly GCF_011800145.1). Taxonomy (NCBI): domain Eukaryota; kingdom Metazoa; phylum Chordata; class Mammalia; order Carnivora; family Phocidae; genus Mirounga; species Mirounga leonina. The sequence continues at coordinate 90,956,183 of NW_023270447.1, read as the reverse complement.
GACAAAGAAATCTCTTCGTTACCATTTAATTGAGGCAGCTGTAGTATTTTCCCACTTTGAATAATGTGATATTTGTTCATATTTGTTACGGGTTTGGGTTAAGTTTTTATTGTATTTAAGGAGTTCTTTGTTTAGTGTTATTTTATTTTTTTATTATTATTTATTTATTTGACAGAGAGAGACACAGCGAGAGAGGGAACACAAGCAGGGGGAGTGGGAGAGGGAGAAGCAGGCTTCCCGCAGAGCAGGGAGCCCGACGCGGGGCTCGATCCCAGGACCCTGGGATCGTGACCTGAGCCGAAGGCAGACGCTTAACGACTGAGCCACCCAGGTGCCTCTGTTTAGTGTTATTTTACTTCAAGTTTTCATTGTCAGTGGTATCTAAATTTTAATAATTGCCTATTCAGCATCACGAGTTTGATCGTATGTGTTTTCCTCCCTTATTTTTTGATACAATGGATTAGGTTGATAGATTTTATAACATTTGGTCAACCTTGCATTACTGGAACAGACCCTGTTTAAATTATTTAAAATAAAATAAGTATGTATCTTCTTGCTGATATATTGCATTTACTTTTACAATATTTAATAATATTGTTTTTTGTATTTGTTCTTTACGTTGACATGACTTGTGGTTGAAGATTGGACCACCATGATCAACATCAAGCACACACACCACACTGGACTTCACTCCTCCCATCATGTTTTATGTTGATCCTTTTACTTTGTTTTTCCTTGTTACTTTTTCTGAGTATGATCAAATTACTATTGATCTCTCTTTCTCCTTGTTTATTTGGAAGTTGTGATAAATCCATGTAACAAAGGCCCCCAGGGAAACTCACCCACCCACCGTGTGAAGAAGCAATGAGGTACAATCATACTCCCCATATGGAGATGGCATCCGTGTCTCATCCCCTTGAATCTGAGCTAGACTTGCAATTTCACTCAACCAAGATGGTGGGGCAGGTGATGTGCAAATTCCAGAGCTGTGGACTGGACTTTGGGAATTCTGACCCTACCATCTTGGTCCTGCACCTGTCCGTGGAGGCTCACACTATGTTCTTTGAGCATGAGAGACCCAGTGGAGAGCCGCTGAGGGACCTCAACAGCATGTGGAGAGGGAGAGGCCCAGTGGTCCTCAAGCTCTTGCTGCATGCAGTCAGAGGAGCAACCTCAGGCAAACCATGAATCGTGAGAAGTAACCAATTGTTGTTGTTTTAAGCATTTATGTTCTGGGGGCCGTTGTCATGCAGCAATACGTAACTGATACCAAAGAACTTTCCGTCTGCTACATTCATAATCAAACAAGCATTTCCTCATTATTGTATGAAAACAAGGCACCAACCACTTTCCCTATTGTAATAGTACTGCCTCATCTGACCAGACCTAGGTGAGCCTCGAGCACCCTTCCACCTTCTCCCGCCCCTTCTCGCCCACACTCGGATCCACCAAGAGAGCTTTGTGGTCTGCCAGCATGTTCGCCCCAGCCAGCAAGCAGCCCTTTCTATTTCAAGAATTGATATTTGTCAGTTATTTACTTGTTTTACACATGCCCACTCACTCGCTCATTATACATTTATATTTAGCTTTGTGTGTGTGTGCATTTCCAAGGTTTATGCTATATTTAAATATTAACCCACGGATGGAGCCTGTATCCTGGCACACTGGGGATTTTTCTCACCTGTCAGGTGCAGTCCTTCCTCCTCAGTGGTCTTTCCAGGTTAGTCAGAGGGCTTAGTTCCCACAGCAGTAAAGGATGAGCCCGATGCCAATCCAGTTCCCTTTTCTCTCTTCTTGTTTATTGTGTGTGTTTAATTATGGTGTTTCTACGCTAACTTTTGTTGCTAGGTAGGTGATAAAGGGGAAAGATATAATCCCAGGGTTTTTTTCTGAAGTGAAAAAGAGCACCTCAGATTGTCGACTGCAGCACAGGATGGGCTGGCCTCTGAAGCGGATTTCCAAGTATGAGCGGGCTACGTTAGCACCTGCAGACTGGCTTTGTGACAGGATTGATTATAATACGCAGTAGAGGTAATTGTAAAATTGTTGAACCATATTTTAAGCACATTTTAGGTGTATAACAGGCAAACAGAAAACTGCAAAAAGCATATCCTTCCAAAAGATGGCATAGAATATCCTCACACGTGGAAATACTCTCCTCTGTTATCCTCTAGAAGCTTTATTGACTTCCCTGTCCAATCGTATCCATAGAGCCTGAGAGGAGAGGGCCCCAGGGGCTGGGGAGGGGCTGGGGCTTAGTGTTCCGTGGGGACAGAGTCTCGGTTTGGAAAGACGAGGAAGTTCTGAAGATAGATGGTGGTGATGGTCACACGATGTGAATGTTCTTAATGCCACCAAATCGTACACTTAAAAATGGTTCACATGGTACATTTTATGCTGTGTCTATTTTACCAGAATGAAACATATGTGTATATGTCACCCCTTGAGGGGTGACTGGGGGGACTTAATTAGGGAGTATCTGCAAAGGTGAGGAAGGGGAACAGATGCTCCCTGGTTGGTGAGGACTGTGGGCTGGAAAGCGCTGGAAGTTGTTTGCTCGTAACCCCGATGCTGGGAGGGCAGTGAGTTATGGGAACCTGAAGAAGCCTGTCCTGGCAGTAGCCGGGGTCTCTTATTCACCTTCCCTCTGATCTGCCCCTGCCCTCTGACCCCTTGGCAGAACCCAGTAGGAAGCAGGAAGGCTAAAAAGCAGATGCTTACTGAGCAAAGCTTCAGTGTGAGCTGTTGTCCAAGGCGCTTGGGGCCAAGCTGTGAGTGCAGCCCCCTCCCCGTGGAGCGTCCCTCTGGCTACCACAAGCAGCCTGACTTCTGTGACTTATCTTAGTATTACCCCCCTTCCATCTGATCTTTGTTCTTTTCCTGGAACTCCTCATATTCTTATAGTAGGGCTTGGGATGCGAACTCGAAATCATCAGTTTTTATCTACTATTTTCATCTTTGGCTTTTGCTTGAGTCTTTTCTTCCCTTTCATCTTCTAGGCCAGCAGTCAGCAAGCTTTATCTGCAAAGGGCCAGGTGCACGCTTTAGACTCTGCGGTCCATATGGTCTGTCCCTTCACTCAGCTCTGCTGACCTAGCTCATACATAAATGGATGGGTGTGGCTGCACTCCAATAAAACTTTATTGACAAAAACAGGCAGTGGGCCAGATTGGGCCCTGGGGCCCCAGCATGCAGGCTCTGCTTCAGGCCACTAAGTTGGCTCCTAACAGTGACTCATTCTAACCTCCTGTTCCTCTATTCAGTCTGTAAGACATTCTGTTACTTGGCTGTTTTCTGCAGGGTCTGCTTACCATGATGTTCATTGTTTTGTCCCACTTGCTCTGCCTGGACCTGGGGTGTTCTGTTTCTTCCTCATGTTGAGTTCAGGTCCTTTGGACGCATTATTCGTTTTCTTTGATGACTCATGGCTGTCCTGATCCTTGGGCCTGGAGGTACGTCTGGTGGTTGATGTTGAGCTGTCCCTGCTCTGATGGGCAGCAGGTAGAAAGGTGTCAGCTCCCTGTCCAGAAACCAGGCACAAGGGCAGGACTGCTTCCCTCCAAGCCTTTGCGGATACAAAGTTTGGGATTTCTGGGGCAGCAAACCTCCCTCTATCTGCACCCAGACCTTTGGGGGATCTGGGGAGTGAGCAGGCCTCATGAGATGATGTGCTGGGCTGAAGCTTCCCCTTCCTCCAAGGGATCTGTGGCACCGTCATCCTCACTCCAGGCTCTTGCCAGCCCAGAAGGTATCACACCCTGCACAGCTTCTTGCAGCCAGGCCCTCTGCTGGCCTGTGACCCTGCCTTCCCCCTAGGTTTGCGTGCTTGTCAGCCCAGGAGTTTCAGGGGTGACTTTTGCATCAGGATTCCAGCTAGGGTGAAGGAAGGGCACCAGGTGGCAATCTCAGGCTGCCATCATTTCATGCCAACATTAACACCAGGGTTTCAATCTGTCCAAATGTCACAAGTTTTCAGACTGGAAGCAGCTAATGCTTTTCAGAGTCAGTGTGTTTAATCGTCAACATGAAGCAAATGTGGTGAGGAGGTTTGCATACAAGAAGCCAGGTCCTGACATTGGAAGTGGATCCACCAGGTGACCTGAAGGGCAGGTCAGCATAGAGAGTGAATCTGGAGAAGGAGCATTGCTGTGCATGGGTCCCGATCTCAGAGAGGAGATTTGTTGCCCGTGCCCATGACGAGCTGTAGGCTGACGGGCTGCCATGCCTCTTCCATGAAGTGAGCATGACCCAGGGTGGGGCCATGGGGTCGTGGGTGTTAAGGTTGGAAGGATAATTGAGACTATCAGCCAAATCACCCCAGTCCCCTGGTGCTTCTCTCCTCCATCCCCTTCTCCATCTCCACAAACACATCTCTAGAGCTCCTCCGATGGCCATGGGGTGGCCAATACGGATCTTTAACTTCTGCCCACTTGTGAAAAAGTCATGTGCTGTTGAGCATTGGTGTTAACGAAACAACAAAGAACGTAACAGCCAAATTATCGCTGGTTCATACTCTTTAGAGAGTGACAGATGCCCTGGTTCCTGACGTGGGTGTTTATGGAGGAAGGCATTAAAAGATTAAGTATGATTTTATTTTTGACAACAGACCAGGTCCCCATTCAATATCAATATGCTGGCATTATTATTATTTTATGAAAACAATAATTCACAGTTTGCTGAAAGAGAATAACAGTATTGATCTTCTAAAGAGTGTATTTTATTTTCCATTAAATTTTTATGGAGCATGACAAGCTGTGTGCTGGGTCTGATCTTTTCTGCACATTAATGTACAAAGCTTTTGCAGATGTAGAAATTATGAGGTCTGTATTAATAAAACCAGCTCTGATGGTCCAGGAACAAAAAGTAAACATTTCCTCACTAGAGTTTCGCTCTGAGCTTATTAGTTATTGAGGTTTGTGAACTGACCCACGAAGGAAATAGAAATCGCTCCTTAGTGAGCAGAGAGAAAGAAATATGTTAGTAGCAAACCAGAAATCTTTCTCAGAGGTTCTTTAATGGCATTGCAAACACACATTTCTGAAGCAGTAGAACATGAGCAGAGACGTGGGGTCATCCAGACCCCAGCATGTTCCCCACCCTGAGACAACATCTGTCCTGATAGCAGAGCATTTTGAACATCTCTCAGAGTGACTGCCTTCTTAGAAACACTTCCCTGAGGCTCTTAAAATCATCGCACTTCACTCATGTCACTAATTCTCACTTGGAAGTCCACATCTGACTGATCCGTTGGCGGCTTGAGGATGGGGTTCTTTGAGTGAGTCCTTCTCAAGCCTCCAAGTTCCAGACTGTAACCTGCAAGGATTCACTGCTGTCCATGAGCATGATGTGTTTTAATATCTCTCTCTTAAAAAAAAAAAAAGACAACAACGTACAAAAAGAGCTACTATGCTGAACACTTAGTCTGGCTGTGATATACAGAGACACCCCCGAACAAGGGCATTTCTGACTAACCCCTGGAGTAGTCATAGGTTCAGTGGCATTTGTAAGCTAGCCAACTTTACTCTGCCACAAACATATACAATGTGTGTGTGCGTGTGTTTACCAACAACAACCAATTCTCTGACACCAATTGGGTGTCCAGCAATTCAATCCAATTCTGAAACTAACTACCCAGAGTTAATGCACACCCCACAGGGTAAGGGCTCAGTCCCACAAGATGGTCTCACTTCAGATCCCAGCTGCAGATGGGGGTCCTCAGGTTACCCACACTTCTGCCCAGCTTGTTACAAATTTGGGGGTTACCACAATCTCCCCTCAGGTCCAGTAATTCATGGCAACAACTCCCAGAACTCAATAAAGCACTATCTTCTGCTATTACAGTTTTATTATAAAGGATACAACTCAAGAACAACCAAATGGAAGAGATACATAAAACAAGGTATGAGGGGGTGGCCTGGAGATGCCATGCCCCTCTCTGGGCAAGCCACCCACCTAGCACATCGATGTGTTCACCAGAAGCTCTCTGAACTCCCTTTTTTATGGTTTTGTGTTGAGGTTTTGTTATATAAACATAATTGATTAAATTATGGCCTTTGGCCATTGAACCCAACCTCTTGCCCCTTTACCTGTAAGATGGGGCTAAACATTCTAACCCTTTGATCACTTGGTTGGTTTTCCCGGTGACCAGCCCTCTCCTGAAGCTATCTAGGGGCCAACCATGAGCCATCTCATTAATGTACAAAACATTCTTACTACTCAGGAAATCCCAAGGGTTTTGGGAGCTTCACATCAGGAACCAGGGACAAAGAGCCAATATGTTTATAATTATTATTATACCACAGTCTTGCAACATGCTAGAAAGAGGACCAGGGAAGGGTATCTCAACATGGAAGCCAGGACTTTACCTGCCTGAGTATAGTATTACAGAGCACATGTGCACGCCCATGCATTAGTTCTCTGTTGGACAGGGAGAAATTGGGTCAACATGTTTGACTCTTTATACCATAGGATGGAACTAGAGAGAGATTCTGTTCCCTTATATGAGCTCATGAGCTGAGCCTAAGCCTGTCAAGGAAGTTATCAATCAAGTCTGTCCTTCTCTCTCCCCTACAGGACTTATAATTAATCCAAAATGAACTGTAAACAGACTCCATTTTCTTCAAAAAGCTCCCAGAATAACAAATTCTCTCGACTCTTTCTGATTATTAAATTATGGCATTAAATAAGCTGGCCGCAAGCATGTGCAGAGCTGGTTGTGCTGGACAGTGAGAAGTCCCATAAATCCCTTTCCATCGTGCAACCCACTCATGGGCGGGGTGGGGGGGTTGGGGAGATGAAGAAACTTTCATGGAAGGAGGAAAGGCTCTCGGTCTGTACGGGGTAAGAAACCCCATAGCACCTTGACTCTTCAGTCTCAGTCTTACAAGAACCTGGCAAAACCCAAGCCATCCAACAGGGGACCTCCCAACTCAAAGTTAACTCTGATGCACACTTTCAGACCTGCTTCCCAAGGAGCCCTCCCCTATGAAGCCTGTCCCAAAACCCCTGGCTGAGGCAGGATGCCAACCCATCCCTTTGAACATCACTAACACCTCATCCTTCTCATCCTATTCCCGGCCTTCTGATAGCCACCTCGTATAGCTTCTCTGGACCACAAGCTCTTGCTCTTCTCATTAAATGTTGGTGGTGCATTTGGAGATTTTGGGGAATGGTTGGGCCTGTGGAAACTGAGGTGGGGCACTTTTCATCACCATTCTTTACCATTTACTGTGATTGCCAGCAGGGAGGAACTGCTCTGCAATACAGATTCACTCACAGAGGAGGTCAAGGATATTAACATTCTGTTGGAAATTCACAAGGGCGTACAAAATACCAAAAATAATCAGTTTGGGGAAAACATGGGTTTGAAAAACAAACCTAATCTAAAAATCAAAACAGTGTTGACTCAGAAGAATGAATTTATTTTGGAAGCCAGCAATTTCAGATTTAATTGTGTTGATTTGTCATTTTTCTCCCCCGTTCCCTTTTCTACAGTGCTTTGCTGGAAAAGGCGAAGAGCTGCCTGGGCTTTGATTTATCTGGTATGGCAGAAGACCCCCATGCTTCCAGAAAAGACCGTACAGCTCCTGCTTACTTCAAGAGCAATTAAAGGGACTTGAACATCCCGTTTGAAATTTCATCCTCATACTTCAAAGAAATTAGTTTGATGAGTAATTGCAATAGGGTGAAGCTAATAATGGAAATAATCAATGCTGGAAAATACTTCATTGGCATAGAAAATGCTTGTGTGCTTTCTTTAAATATAAAGAAAGCCCCCAAGTCAGAAGGGAAAAAGCCAGGAGGCCAAATTGTCCATCCCAACTTCTAGCAGTTTGTCCACTACAGCATAATTAAGAGATGCCTCCTGACACCTCTCTGCTTGGACCAGCATTTGTAAACAGTGAGGCCATTTAACTGAATTCACATAATTGCTATGGAAAACATGGTCCAGACTTCTAAAAATCACCAGGACTCAGGAGGGAATAACAATCACAGTGAAAGCTTGGGTGGTGCATATAGGGAAAGAGGCTCTCCATCTCCAAGTCCCACCTTTAAACTCATTCCACCAAACTTGACAAGTCTTTTCAACATGGAATTCCAGATCATATTAAGCAAAAAGATGTAAATTGATTGAGTTTATTCTACTAACCTGTGCTGTGCATCTCCAGTGACACCAGGATGGCCAAGCACAGAAGCACTTCCAAAGTGAACTCCCACTGAGTCCAACCCCAGCCGCAATCTCAGGGGGAGGCAACTAATCTCATGCATTATAGAAGGCTTAGACCTTTTTTTTTTTTTAAAGATTTTATTTATTTATTTGAGAGACAGAGAATGAGAGAGAGCACATGAGAGGGGGGAGGGTCAGAGGGAGAAGCAGACTCCCTGCTGAGCAGGGAGCCCGATGCGGGACTCGATCCAGGGACTCCAGGATCATGACCTGAGCCAAAGGCAGTCGCTTAACCAACTGAGCCACCCAGGCGCCCAGGCTTAGACCTTTTCACCAATCCCCACTACAGGTGCCAGGCACCTCTGTCCCCTTGTCAAATGGTCTGGTTGACCCAAGTCCTTGTCTGATGGCCAACTTCTTGGTTCTATCCTTCACAGAGAAACCTATCCAACACACTTGCCTTTGTATCCCCTGCCTTCTGTTATGGACTGGATTTTGTCTCTCCCCCCCATCCCCTGCCAATTCATATGTTGAAGCCCCAACTCCCAATGTGACTATAATTGAAGTGACAATTAAGGTTAAATGAGTGATAAGAGTAGGGCCCTAACCAGATAGGATTGGAGTTCTTATAAAAAGAAGAAAAGACACCAAAGATCTCTCTTTCTTTTTACACACTCACCCAGGATAGGCCACATGAGGACATGGCAAGAAGGTGGCCATCTGCAAGCCAGGAAGACAGATCTCACCAGAAACCAGCCCTAATGGCACTTATTTTAGATTCTGGCCTCCAGAACTGTAGGAAAATAAAAGCCTGTTGTTCAAGCCGCCCAGTCTGTGATCTTGTTATGGCAGCCCAAGTAGACATGTACACCTTCCTTATATTCTCCAGCCTTCCTTGGCTTCTTGTGCCCACTGTCACCTTTTGGGCTCGTTATTACCCTTTGTGCCCCATCCTCATTACACTTAATCATCAGCCCCCAATAACTACTCTCAAAACTCCCTCCCTGCCTCAAGCCCCTACTACTTTACGTGCCTCAAACTCTCACCAGAACCTCCCATCAGCTTCCAACCCCACCTCCTCCCAGCTCATCAGGCCTCCCTCTCCCTCAATATTCTCCCAGTTTGCAGATTCCTTAGCCCATTATTTCATACACAGTCCCACCAACCCTAAATTGTTCCATCTTTGGTTGAAAAAGCCCTTCTTTTGGTTCCTGTGTCCTGACATGACTCACGGGTCTTTGAGAGCTTCCTTGTCTTCAAGCACAAGATGCCTCAGGCTCATATTGAATGTTTTCTACTTCAGACCTGGAGACACTCCTTTCTGCAAGAATCTCTGGTTTCTTTTGGGGAGAAATGGTAGTTAGCAGCCACAATCTGGATGGCAGGTGCTAATTGCTATTGGGACATTATTGTTCCTAAGTTTTTTCAATGGAAAGAACCAGAAAATATGTGTTTTGTGAAAGAAAAAAAGAATATGAGTTTACAGCAGTACTTCTAATTCAAATTGATTCAAATTTCTAACATGTTAAATTCCCCCCTTCTCCTACCTACCCACCCTCCTGGGCAGCACCGAATTTTCTTTCTGCAAACCATTTGAAAAGTCTTTATACTTGCTAAGTCTATTTATTCACACACATGCACATAGATAGACCTTGACATGCTCTGATCCAGTTTGTCTTCCATCACTCAGCCTTTGTTATGGTAACCATGCCCTTCAACCCAAAGGACCTTTTCTAATCTTTATCTTGTTAAAGCATATTTGAGACTGTAGACCTTCTCTTTTTTTTCTGAAACACCATCTTAGGCTTCTGTTGATCAAGACTTTTCCTCTTTCTTTCCTGGAAAATTCTTCTCTGTCTCCTCTAATTCACCATGAAATGTTGGAGGTTTCCAAGGTCTGAGTCTGTTGCCCTGTTCTTTACTATTCTTTGTCACACTAATTCCTCTCTCCAGGAGCTTTCATACATGCCCATGACTTCAAAGTCTCCACATTTCTTTCTGTTGCCCAAATACCTTCTCCACTGTGTGAACATATATCTCTCTACTCATGACTCTGCATAGATGCTGCAAAGGCACTTCAAACCTACCATGTCCAAAGGTAGCCTCATTCTCTACTCCACTCCCACCCACCAACCACATTGGTCCTCTTCTGAGTAAACAGCATCACCTTCTCTTTTGCTGCCCAAACCAGCTTTAGCTTAGTGACTAAGAGTCCTGGTTTTGGAGTCAGACTTCATGCTGTTGAACCTGAGCTCAATCACTTACTAATTATGTCCTGTTTTCCTCATTTTTAGAATATGGGTAATGGTTGACCTCATCTCATAGGGTTCTTGTGAGGATCAAATGATGTAGCTCATACAAAATGCTCAGTATGAAGCTGGACTCCAGCACTTAATACATGACACATGTTGGTACCTTTGCCACTTCTCACCTTCACCTTCTAACTACCTTATCTAGCTATCAGACCATGTGTTTCTTATGACAATGGACTGGGGAAGCTCTTCTGTGTCTGGGCAACACTCTTCCCCTATCTCTTCCTTCTTCTTATAGGGTACTCATTCCAAGGGTCTCCTGTACTAAAGGCCACATCATACAAGTGGGAAGTTGACCTAAACAGAATTCATCAGACTTCCAAGGAAATTTGTTACAACTACCAGTTAAGAAGTGACATCCATTGTTTTTATTATGGTTCTGTGCTCATACACTGTAAGTCTGATAGGAGCCTAGAGCAACCAATGGTCACTGTATGCCACTAAATGGAAAGATTCTGCCAGAGAATAAAACCAACACAGGGGAAAACTAAAAAAGTGGAGATACAGAATTGAAAAGAAACAGAGGGAGAAAAAGGAGAGAGAGAGAGATGGGAAGAGAGAAAGAGTATTAATAATATTAGTTGAACTCCTGGATCCTGCTATGCCGGGAGCAAAACATTTTCCTGACTTTCCTGGGTACATTAGCCAAATCATTCCCATTTTTCTTGTTTAACCTACTCTGAACTAGATTTCTGAAACTTGCAACTGAGATTCCTCACTAACACAACAATTTCTTCAAGAAAATACTCAAGGCATCTTGAAAGGATATATAAATGTAGCAGTACATCATAAATCCAAATTCAGAATAAAGAGTAAGAACAATGAGTATAAGATTATAAAAGGATTTAGAAAGAAATATAAAATAGTAACACCTAAACTATCTCACTTGGAAGAGTTAAGACATAAATTTTGGTTCTAAGCTTTTTTCTTTCAATTCCCACATAAAGGGAAACTTGAGAGTTGCACAATGCATAGTTTACATAAGATGCTAAGCAGGTCAAATGCTCAGGAGAAGCACACAAATTCTTGCTCCTGAGACCAGACAGGAAAGCCAGTGCTCATAACTATTGCCTTCCATAAACTCTAAGTCCCTGGATGAATGAGAATGAACCCAAATATCTATGTACTTCAAAAGGAGCCCATCTTTTCCCTGCTTCTGTAGCTTCAAAGATCTTATTGATACCTTCCCCCGTATGCCCTCAACCTACCTGAATTCACCTGCAGAACAGTTCTCCCCTCAAATGCCTGCACCTCTTCTCTTCTCTTCCTGCTGGCTTCCTCTACATCTTGCAAGCTTCCCACCTTCATGCTGGTATGGCCCAGAAACAAAGGACATTAGTATCCCTTCCTCCAGGGCAACCCTCCAAGAGTAGTAGATGGGAGCTAGTAAATGAATGCCCAGCCTCCCCATCTTGGTGTAGGTGACAACGCTGAGGCATGGTGCACGTAGTTTCCCCAAGGTTCCCCTGAAGGACTGAACCTTGGCTGCCCACAGGGATAGCCCACTGTTGGTGTGTCTTCTATTAGAATTTACCTTTCTTCTTTCACTATTCCATATTCTCACTTGTGCTTCCTGGGATCACTTCTCAAATAAGCTATCTGCTCTCAATTCTTTGTCTCAAGTCCTTGTCTCTTAGGTTGGGCAAACCCAACCTAAGACAGTCACTGACTGTTCCTTCAAGGTGTCTATAGTACTCTCTGCTATTTGCTGCACAAACTCAGACAGAGGCTGTGTTCCACACCTGGACCACCTACAACTTGCTCTAAAGCAAAGCAGGATTTGCTGTCCAACTCTGGACCCTCTGTCATCACTTCTCAAGCAATTCCTTAGTTGGAAGGCCCTGATTTATTTATAACCTAAACAGAAATTATAGGTTTCCCTGAATTAATCATTTTTAAAAATTCTGTATTTTATGATGCGTTGACATTTTAGGAGCTTTGCTAATCTTGGAAAGACTGCCCCTCCCAGGCTAGCTAATTCCTAGACACAGCAAACAATTTGCCTGTAGGCACATCTTCTATAAACAAATCAACCAATATTAAGCCCACACCCCCAAGCTCCTGCTTTATCCAGCTCTCATATATCATTCCTCTGCCCTAAATCACCCCAGGGCCAGATACCAGACAACCGGAGACCATTCCAATAGCTAAGAGCCCTTGAAATTCCTCAAACCAGCCAATTCTAAGCTTGCTCAAACTTGCTTACCCTGCCTCATCCATTCCTTTCTGGGAAACTACACTAAAGTCTCCTGTCCATGCTTTCTCCTGGCTCCCTCTGCCTCCTGACCAACCCTAGTTCTTCCTCACATGACCCTGTGTGGCATGGTGTGCCCCCTCCTCTTGAGAATGGTAAGTAACAAGACAAAGACACTTGTCTTCATGTCTGTTATCTTACCTTCCTGATTAAAACAAATCCTGGGTGCAATCAAAACATTCTCCTCTTCCTGCTTCTCCATACACCTAAAGCCCAGAGGAATGAGGAAGGCACCAAACATTAACTAGACATTCAGTGAGTTCACTTTTCTGAGCCAGGCTTCCTCCACTATAAAATGGAGTTGACATCACTTGCCTCACAGAGTGTTAAAAGATATGAGAAAGTGCCTGGGAAAAAGCAGGTGCTCTAGATTATTGGTTTTTATTTTTTATCTTATTATTACCTGGTGTACAAATCTTAGGATCAGATAGCTTTGGCGTAGAGTTTGATAAAATCATTAATTCCAGGTATGGCCAGTAATTAAACGGGGTCTTGAATTGTTGATGAATAAATGAATGAGTAAATGAATGAATAAATCTGTTGTTTTCCTGATTCCTATGAAAATCATCTTCCTCTTAAGTTTTGTTTTTTGCCTCAGTTTTTGGATTCTGGTTTCATGCATTCAATTCAAAACTCTATAATAAGCACATTGCCATTTTTCAGTCCCACTGACAATCTATAAGGTAGTAACTCATTATTTCTTTCAGCAAAAAAAAAAAAAAAGTATACAAGTACACAAAACGACTGGTGGGTAAGATGACAGAAGAAACACACCACTGTCTCTCCTTTTCTTTTCTTCCTATAGTGTTAATCTTACATAAGTGGTTATTACCACATGAAACATATTTAAGATTATTTTAATTAATTATGTTTGCTACGTTGTTTCAAAAGATCATTCTACCATTTGCTAGCAATTAAACAGGCTTTCATATTAAGTATGCCGCTTGAGGATATGTTGAATAGGAGCTATGCACATAGTAATTGAAATTAAACTTCCTCTTGGAAGAAGTCTGTTCTTTGGAAGTCAAGTATTTCTGAGGTGGCAATTTAAAAGGACGGGATGAATAATCACTTGAAATAGTTATTTGGGTAACCAGGGGCTTCTAAAGTTTTAAACTTTTTACTCCTTCTTAGAATAAATGAATATTTTTCACCTTTCCTTCTACCAAGGAGAACCAGAGGGGTTAGTAAAAGATATTTGTTGCCAACAAAGACCTACTGAGTACACACTGAATTTGGGCAGTATATTTGTTCTGTAGAACATATAAGGTAATGGTTCCAATTGGGAGGGAGGGGGGAGATACTTAAATATTTAGTTTGTGGCAAAGGGCAGGTATCGGTCAGTCAGAATACACATAGGCCCTGACACTGAAGCAGGTTCTTAAAGATCTACTTCTGGGTAATGTTATGCCTAAAGTTGCTGGATGCTAGGGACATCCACACATGGCAAAACTTCATTTCATCCATTTCAAAATATAACTTTAAAGTCATTTCCTCTTCAACCACGGATTATTTAGAGGTGAGCTGTTTAATTTCTAGGAAGTAGAGGGTTTTCTACTGGTTCCTAGCTTAATTCCACTGTGGTCAGAGAATCTACTCTGAGTTATTTTAATAATTTTAGTCCTATGAGTTTTGTTGAGGCTTCTTAGTGGGGCAGTATACTGTCGATCTTGGTTAATGATCCTGTGCACTTGAAAAAGAAATGTGCATTCTGTTGTTGGGTGCAGGGTTTTCTATGGATCAACTGGGTCTTCTATTAGTTGTCCTGCTCAAATCTATATTCTATATGATTTTAATTTTTTTTGTTTTATTCACTATTGATAGAATTTGTTAACATCTCCCACATTGGTTATGGGTTGATCTTCCTTCTTCTAGTTCTGTCCATTGTGGATTCATATATTCTGATATCATTGGGTATATACATATTCTTTTTAAAGATTTTATTTATTTATTTGAGAGAGAGAGCACATGAGATGGGGGAGGGTCAGAGGGAGAAGCAGACTCCCTGCCGAGCAGGGAGCCCGATGTGGGACTCGATCCAGGGACTCCAGGATCATGACCTGAGCTGAAGACAGTCGCTCAACCAACTGCACCACCCAGGCGCCCGGTATATACATATTTAAGACTGATATCTCCCTGACTGATTGATTCATTTAACATTATGAAATGTTTTGATTTCCAGTGATGCCAGTTGCCTTACAGCTTACTGTGTATAATGTTGGTGTAACTCCATCAGTTTTCCTTTGGTTAATGTCTACAATGGGATAGCTTTTTCTTTATGCTTTGACTTTCAATCTTTATAAGTTCTTATGTTTAAAGTATATGCCTCTTATAAACATCATGCGAGGGTTTTTTTTCCAGTTTGACAATCATTATCTTTACCTTGCTTACGACATTAAGTCCATTCATCTGTTATAAAATGACTGATGCATTTGGTTTATATCTGCCAACTTACAACATCTTTCACTTTGACCCAGTTGTTTAATATTCCTCATTTCTGCTTCCTTGTATTACTTAGGATTAGTCTGATATTTAATCATTCTTCATTCTCCCTAAAATGTTGTTAGCTAATAGATATTGAATGATACATCAAATAAAGACTACTGGAGTAATACTTAGAGGGGAATTTCTAGTCTTAAATACATATATTAGAAAAGAAGGAAGGTTGAAGTCAAAGATCTAAATTTCCATCTGTGAAAGATAAAAAAAATTAAGTCAAATCCAAAAAAGGAGAAGAAAGGAAATAAAAAAAGATAAGAGCTGAAATCAATAACCTAGAGAAAAAACAGAAAGAAAAATTAATGCAATAAAGTCAGTTATGAGATGTCAGAGAAAATGAAAGAGTAAGTAACTCCAAAAGTCCATTTCTCCAAAAAGGCAATGAAATGTCTGGCCAAAGGCTCAGAAAGTCAGAATCAACTTCTTGGAACTCTGGAAACTGACCAAAAGCCTGTAGCAATCAGAGGAATGCTTCACCAAGGAAATCCACCTGAATCTCAGGAAGAAGAGCAAGCTTTGAGGTGTTTTAACTTACCCTGGTTCCACCTCCTACACCTAAGTCCAATGGTGACCCTGAAGAAAAGGGTTCACAATGTCAGTTCAGGTCCCAGGAGCAGAGGGAACAGATCAGACCTCATTCACAAAGAATTGTGGTTTTTGGTTTGGGCCTGTCTGATGACTCCCTAGAAGACTGACCTGAAGGGCTTGCCTTTATGTGCCCTCATTTACAACTCTCCTGGTACTGGGCCATCTACCCACAAGACCTCTGCTGAAACATTTAGAGGCAGATGTATTTATTAGCTGGTGATGCCTGAGACAATGGACAATAATAGTTGGGGCAAACAATAGACTAACCATAAGCTTGGGAGGAAAGGCTGGAGAATGAGCTGCTTTTGGGAATAAGGACTTTGAAAAGCTACCGCATATCATAGAAATCTAGAAGGCCAACCCTCTGACCAAGCCTGGGTGCATGCTTAGAACAATCCTTACCTGCAGCACTGTTCAAGCAGGAAGTGAATGCTAAGACAGGTTGTAAATTGTTTGGCTTAGTGCTGAAGGCATGCCCCTACATACGAACAGAACCCATCTCAGAAAAATGGAGGATACCATCAAATGGACTACTATACACACAATAAGAGTTCTAGAAGGAGGTAAAGGACTAGAAATAATATTTGAAGGAATAATGGTCAAAAACTTCCCAGAATGATAAAAAATTAATTTACACATCCAAGAATCTCAATGAACTCCAGTAAGATAGACACAAAGACACTCACACTGAGATACATTTTAATTAAATTAGCAAAGAACAACAGATACATTCCAGAAATTAGCAAAATAAGAGCATCCTATCACATACAAATTATCCTCAATAAGATGACAGCTGATTTCACATCAGATACCACAGAGGCCACTCAGCATTGGAACGGCATGTTCAAACTATTGGAGATCCAAATAAACAAACATCAACCAAGAATTCTATATCCAGCAAAACTGTCAAAAAAGAAGGAAAAATACAGACATTCCCAAATACACAAAAAACAAGAATTTGCTGCTAGCAGTCTGACCATATAAGAAATACTAAAGAATGATTTTTAGGCTCAAAGAATGTGACCACAGACAGTAGTTCAAATCTACTTTTTAAAAAAGCACCAATAAAGGTATTTATGTAATACAAAAGATAGTTAAAGACATATTTTATCTCCTTTATTCTCTTAACTGATTTAAAAAGCAATTGTGTAAAAAAAAGTATACACATAATTGTATTGTTGGACCTATAAAATTTTCCTTTCTTATAATGTTCTTGTCATTTCTGCTATCAAAGTCATGCTGGACTCATAAAAAGAACAGAGAGATGTTCTCACTTTTTCCATTGTTTGGAAGAGTTTGCATGAGATGAGTATTAATTTTTCCTTAAATATTTGGAAGAATTTGCCAATGAAGCCAACTGTGGCTGAGGTATTCTCTGTTGGATGATACTGAATAACTAATTCAATTCTTACCATTGATAGGGCAGTGCAGTAAGGAGAGCATGGTCTTTCCAAGAGATAGGGCTCAGTCAAGTTGACATCATGTGAAATAAAATGGGTTTTAATCCCTAACTCACATCATGCTGAAAAACCCTTTCCAGATGCATAAGAGTCCTAAATGTCCAAGGCAAAACAATAACATTTTTAGAAGAAAGCATGAGGTAACTTCTTGGTAAATTTGAAGAAAAGATCTCTTAAATAGGAGACAAAAAGCACTAAGCATGTAGGAAAAATGTGATAAAATTATACAATATTAAGATTAAGAACATCTTTTCAACAAAAGATACTATTAAAAATGAAAAAGCAGCCAAACATGGGAGAATATATTTATAATACATACATCTTTCAAAGACCTCATGTCTAAAATAACTCACTAACTTCAGCAAATCAATTAGAAAGACAGGCAGCTCAATAGAAAAATAGGGAATAAAGTAAATAGACACTTCCAGAAGGGAATATCCACCTGGCTGACAAATGTATGCAAAGGTGCTCAACCTCATTTGTTGTCATAAATGCAAAGTCATATCACTATTGTACAGCTACACCTACTAGAATGGCTAAAACGAAGACAAACAAACAAAAACACCAAATATCAATGAGAATGTGACACAATCAGATCTCTCACATACTAACTTCATCATACTTATCTTTAGAAAAATGAAAATTAAAATAATATATCATTTTCACCTACCCGCTTTCTCAAAAATTTAATTTGTAAAACCACTTTGGAAAACTGTTTGTCATTATCTCCTCAACTGAGTATACAGTTGGTCCTTATTGTTTGTAGATCCCATATTTGAAAATTCACCTACTCACTACATTTGCGAACCCAAAACCGATACCCACAGTATTTCCACTGTCATTTGTGGTTGTGCACAGAGCAGCTGAGGTCAAGCAAGATGATGCTCTGCCATCTTGTTTCAGCTCTCAATTCTGCAAACTAGTGTCCTTTTCATGATGTGTGTATATATAGTGCCATGTTTTTCACATCTGGGTGCCTTTTGTTGGTGTTTTTGCCTTAAAAATATTCCCAAGCATAGTGCTGAAGTACTTTCCAGTGTTGTTGTTTTTTTAAGATTTTATTTATTTGACAGAAAGAGCACAAGCAGAGGGAGCTGCAGGCAGAGGGAGAGGGAGAAGCAGGCTTCCCACTGAGCAGGGAGCCCGATGCGGGGCTCGATCCCAGGACCCTGGGATCATAACCTGAGCCAAAGGCAGCTGCTTAACCAACTGAGCCACCCAGGTGTCCCCTTTCCAGGGTTTCTAAGAACAAGAAGGTTGTGATATGCCTTATGGAAATAATATGTGTGTTAGACAAGCTTCATTCAGGCACAAGTTACGGTGCTATTAGCAGTGAGTTCAATGTTAATGACTCAACAGTATAAATTACCCTTCTGTCTTTAAACAGAAGCACATACAAGACAAGGTTATGTATTGATTAGTTAATGAAAATGTTTTAACAAAGGGCTTACAGGAACATAACCTTGTGTTTCCCCAGGAGCAATGGCTCAGTATTTGCTAATTTTGTGTTTGTGGTGACTTTACAGGAAACATGGTAATGTGAATAATGAGAACCAACTGTATGTCCCAGCAATTCCACTCATAGTCATACACCCAAAATAGGTATATACTTACATTCCCCCAAAAGACATACACAGGAATGTTCATAGTAGCGTATGTGCAGTAGACTCAACCTGAAAATTTCCCCAGAGCTTACAAGCAATAACATACATTTGGTACAGTCTCAGTAAGAATGAATAAACTCCAACAAAACACATAACATGGACATATCTTACAGAAAAAATGTTTACAGAAAGCAGACAGACACAAAAAAGTATATACTATATAATTCCATGTATAGAAAGTTCAAAAATAGGGCAACACTAATCTATGATGTTACAAGTCAGGAAGGTGGCTCCCCATGGTTGAGTGCATGTTTGAAGGGGTTGGTGGCTGAAGGAAAATGAGAGGATTACATGGATGTTGATGATGTTCTGGTTAATGATTGAGTGCTGGTTACACAGTGTGTCAAATCTTTCTAAATGTATTACTGAGCAAGTCAACAATTGCAAAAGATATTTTCCTCCTCGCAAGGCAAAGAGAATTATGAGCATTTAGCTACTTTCACTGTTTCACTCCCCTGGGCTGTTTCAACATTTTCCAGCACAGTTCATGTGTAGATGAGCAGTGCCATCCAGCTTCCCGGGGGAAGACTGGTTCATGCCACTCAATGTCTCTGGTTTTCCTAGCTCTGGTGGCTCTTGAAAATGTCCCACTCTACACATAAGGTTTCAATGACAGACACCTCCTCTTCCGGCAGAGGTGGGTTTATCACTGGGGAATGTGGGCTGACAGAGTGGAGCAGGTAACATGTTTAATCTTTCATAAGATCTAACAACTCTCTGTGTTTCATTTCTCCTTAATATTTCCCAGTATATTTTGTGCACTCAGCATCTCATTATGAAGACTTCTTTAGTGTGTGATAAATAATATACAAACAGGCACCCTTGACTTCCTCATGGACTGAATATGGGCTCAGGGCTGAGAGGTGGACATGATTAGACCCACCCAAGGACCAGATAATAAAAAGTCACCAGATGATCTTTAGTACCCTTAGAAAACTCTAGAAGCATCATGGAGGGTTCAGGTGCATGAAGACAGATGCCTTTGGCATGTTGACATTGATTGGTTCCATGTCTCACAGTCACTTTCATGACCTATTTATGAATCCAGGTTCTCTTGGGGCAGGAACTTTTCCTGTTTTGTCACCAGTGTATCTCAGCCTTAAACAGAATCTGACACATGGAAAGTGCCCCATCACTTGCTTATTAACTGTATCCAAAGAGGGAAAATAATAAAATAATCACTCTAGCCCAAGAGGAATGTCAAAATACTGCCAGGAAGGCAGATATATGTAGAATCAAGAACAGGCAACATGCCCAGTTATCTGATTCATTCCTGTGACAGACCTCAGTTTAAGAAGTTGGATCTGCTGAGTCTTAAAGCAGAATTTTTTTTGGCCCTGCCTGGAGAAGAGCTGCCCTTGCTCTTTCAAAGTCAGAATAAGGCATCTCAAGATTTTTTGTGAATCCTAATATTTCTTTCTTGTAAGGCAAGACCCACAAGTCCCTGAAAGTCTACCTATGATTGAGAATGTTTAGTGTACTATCCAAAACATATATATTGAAGATGCCCATCAAAATCCACAATTTGGAACAGAACCACTAATGTGGATCTATATGCATGTCAATTGGCTTGTTCATTCACCTGCCCCTACTGAGAGCTCTTCACCACCAAAGACTACTGTGATTAATACTGTATAAATATAATGTACTGCTTGCCTGGCTGTCAATTGCAACATTGATGAGATAATTACCCTTCACCTGGGGATGGGGAAGAGCAATAAATGCCAGGAGGAACTCTGAGACAGTAGAAACAACACTCAACTGACTCAGAAGGCCTGCTCTGCACCTTTCCATTTCTCTGCTTGATTTCTCTCCAGGGAACATGGTCTCATCTAGTTGTCTGGTTATAAAAGGGTAAATAGTTCCATGGGTGCTGGGCACATGAATTTCAAGGGAAGGAGAAAGCATCTTCTTAAGCCAAAGGCACACCAGAATAATTGTATCTCTAAAGGTGATATTAAGAAAAAGTGAACTTGGAAGTAAGGCACAAAGAGGGGCAGCCAGCTCTTTCCATGTGATTTCGGAGTATTGCTTAGCAGGCTCGCCCAAAGATATTTAACTATGCATTTGCTGTCCAGTCATGTAGCCACCAGACACATGTGGCTATTTAAAATTAAATTTTGATTAATTAAACTAACTAGTCATTAATGAAATTCAGGTAATTAAAATTACGTTTCCAAGTCCCATAGACCCATTTTGAGTGCGCTGCAGACTCGTGGGACTAGTGGCTACGATATTGTACAACACAGGCATAGAACATTTCTAGCATCACAGAAAACATTATTGGACAGTGCTAATTCCGGGAAAATACTTGTGCTGGATTTTGCTTGGCTTCTGTGAAGCCACATGCTAACTTGGAGATTTCTATCGTGTGTTTCTAACCTCAAAGGGAATGGTTTTATTGTTCTACAGGATGTTAACCGGTTTTGTTTCTGACTTTTCCTGTTGGCCTGTAAAATTCCTGTTTGTTAAGTGCTACTTGAATGAATGTCACCACTGTCTTCATATCCTAAACAATTAATATGTTGAATATAGTCTTTAACATGTATTTGTTTTATGTTGACATAAGGCTCATGTTTTTAATTTTTTGAAAATTATATGCTGGCAGCTAAGCAACAACTTCATAGGTCAAGGTGAGCACAAATGTTTCAGCATACACAATATGTTTGAGTGAGGGGGTTTCCAAATTTTCTGAGTCAAAACCTGGAGGAGGGTGCAGATATACGGAACCTCAGTGCCAAGAAGTTCTTTCATTCACTTCCCCAGTGACGTGAGACTAGAAATGCAAGCCTATGCCTTTCCCACCAGAGTCCCATTCACAGAGCAACTCCAGTTCTCTCTGGCAACCCCAGAATTCAGGCACATCAATATTCCTGAAGCAATTTGTGCCCTGATTTACAATGGCAGGACATTAGCTATGCACATTCAAACGTAAGGCCATGTCTCTTTACATACCAAGATGCCAGTTAATTTTGGAACTTTCGCTCCAAGTTACCTTGATTTACACTGAAATTCCGTATATACAGAAGAGTGATGGGCTTGGCAGGAAAGTTGATCTGAGACCAGAATAAGCCACCCAGTTTTAAGAATGCAATAGGCTTATTTGTAACCCTGGTAGGAGTACTCAGTAAATTTCATTTGTTATTGCTCTTGTGTTATTGTTGTTTTATTATCTCTAGAATCTCAAATTAAAGCTCTTTCCACCAGCGCTTGATAATATGGTAAAGATCTGGGCCCATCTTGAAGTCTTCAAACTTTGATTCACTCACTACCACAGACCACCTTACCATCAAAGCACTAGTTTATAACAAGAACCATTTCATTCCCCCATGCGCCGTGCATTCTTTGTATCTCCCCACTTTTATTATCTTTAATACCATCTCTGTGAGACAGGTCTTAACATCTCCATTTAACGGAGAAGGGAAATGAGATATTTGTGCAAGGTCACACGGCTAGGAAGTGTCTGAACTGAGATTCAGATCCAGGTCTGCCAGACCCTGCTGGTAGAAAGCAAACCTGGTGTTAAGTTAGCAGAGACTCTATTTTGAAAGGATTATTGCAAGAAGGGGAATAAGGGGCAATGGGGGCAACACTCCAACCATGAGATCTGCAGGGGTCTCAAAGGCTGGGCAGGAAAAGGTTTTTCTTCCCAAAGAGGCATCAGCAGACTGGGAAGAAAGGTGTGGCTGATGGCACAGTGGGTCAGAGACTATTTCCACCCCAAGGCCAGCCTGTTTTCAGGAAGGGCTGCGGGCTGCCTCAGCTGAGTCAAAGAAGCCAAAGACCAGGGGTCTGGGGGAAGGAGAGAAGCTTCATTAAAGTTTGCTAACAAGCATCTTGTTCTTATTGATCTGTGGGTACAGGCAGCTCAGCTACTCATTGGAGAGGCAGAGAGTGGGACTCAGGAGGGTCTGTGTCTGACCTTGTCATAGGTAAGCAAGGGGGGCATTCATGAGTGTCATATGGCAAGAGGGGATCTTTGCAGTAAGCCATCTCCAGGAACACAAAAGGCTGGGGGTAAAAGTGAGAGCTTTTGAATAGTCGCTGTTTATCAGGAACACAGGGTTTGGGTCAGATTCAACGTTGCCACTGTACCTCGACATGTCTTTATCACATTTCATCCTAATTCTCTGAAACCTGTCTTAACATCTCAATTTATAGAAAAGGAAAAGGGAGCTCAGACATTTGTACAAATTCACACAGCTAGGATGTGTCCCACTGGGATTCAGATCGAGGCCTGCTAGATCCTGAGGTCAGCACCCAGAGGTTCAGGAGCCTGAGCAGGATGTGGGCAGGGAGATGGCCCTAAGCAGCTTTCCAGGTTCTCCACCAGCTTTTTACATTTCTGCCCCTATTTGTTCTCCCCAAGCCATCCCTCCCTCCAAAGCCACAGTAGCATCTTTGAGCTGCCCAGTGCTTGCTCCGCTGTACCCAATTTGCTGGATTCAATTGGGACAAAACATCATTATCCATAGGCCCCACCAAGGAAGATTCGGGTGATGTTCTCCAGAAATACATCAGTCACAGTCCATTTAGTGCCAGGAAATCAAGTTTGAAGACACTATAATTATAATCATTGCTTTTGGATGGTTCTGTGCTGCTATATGCAAATCTATAATTCCCTTGGTGATATGGCAGAACATGGGTTAGAACCCTAATTCTCCTGAACCTACAACAGGAAAAGAGTCTTTGCTGGCAAAGCCCCACAGAGGAGTCTTCACTCTCACTACCAACTATGAGTCAGGGCTTGTCTTCTTAGCTCACTCTTGCCCTCCAGAGCAATTCTACATGGGCAGATAGGAGGAGCCATCAGATGGCCAGCAGGAAATAGGTAATCAAACCCAGTGGCTGTCCACCCAAGAGCATTCCTGAAGGGTTCTGTTTCCACCTGGACCTTTCACTGCTTCATGTGAAATGTTGTCATTCATCTAAGCTCAAGTCTTTTCTCCTATAATGTGGAAGAAATTGCTGTGGAGGGGATATTTTTGCCTTCTACCTTCCTAGGTTCCTGGCTGGGGCTCTGTAAATGAAACTGGCCAAAGACAGATTAACAAGAGAAAAGCAGAAGTTTATTGACTTGTGCATGCATGTGGCAGCACCCAGTGAGAATTAACCCAAAAGAATGAATAGGACTTGGGCTAAAAGACCAACAAAGGAAGAGAGCTTTGGGCCTCTGGTTGGAGGAGGCAAGTTATGGAAGGTAACCAGAAAAATATGGTCAACAAGGGTTGCTTAGCAAGGTTTTTTACACAGATTACAGTAAGTGCCTTCTCCATGGTTAAGGTTTGTTAAGAGTCCTCTTCTTCCTGATAAGGAAGAAGAGGGCACTTCTCTACTAATAAAAATTCCCTTTACAAATGCAAATTTCTTTTAAAATAGGAAATTCTGTCCTGTGTTAGAACTTTTTCTGTGTCTGCTGGTTCTCAGTGGCCTTTAGCTCAAAATAATCCACATACCAAAGAGGTTTATTTTGGGGTGATATATTCTGGTACCCCTTGAAGACAAACATTACAGAAATCTAATGCAACCTTGTTATGGGTTGAATTATATTTCCCTAGAAAAGAAGAAAGACCCAGAACCTGAGAAGGTGACCTTATTTGGAAAAGGGCCTTTATAGAGATCATCAAGTTAAAATGAGGCCATGAGGGTGGGGTCTAATCCTATATGACTGGTGTCCTTAAAGAAGGGGAAATTTGGATACAGTGTCAGGCACACACAGAGGGTGGATGATGGAGTTAAGTCGCCACAAACCAGGGAACACCAAAGATGCCAGCACACCACAAGGAGCTGGGAGGGGTCCACTGCAGATTCTCCCTCACATCCTCTGAAGGAACCAGCCCTGCCCACACCTGAACCTCTGACTTCAGCCTCCAGAAGTGACAGAGGATAGATTTCTGTGGTTTAAGCCCCCAGCTTGTGGTCTTTTGTTACAGCTGCCTAGGAAACTGATGAAAACCCCACCAAAAAGGAGGCATAAAAAGGAATGTTGATGAATGTGTGCAACACATTTTGGTTATTTGAGCAAGGGGCCATTGTTTTTCTAAAAGAGCCTTTCCCTTCCTTGGCAATAGGCATCATCACCGGGGAGAAAAAAAAGTTTCCAAAAGCCTGGGCAATGGTACATCCTGGAGCTCCAGTCATACAGACCAGCCTGCACAGGCTGACACAAGTCTGACCCAAACGTGGACGGCATCAGCCAGCCCCGCTCTGTGGTACGGTCCACAATCACAATGACCAAAACAATCTCCTGAAACCCTAATTATTCTTCCTTGTGTGGGACTGTTCCTTCCCATCAGTGGCTAAATAAATTGAACATGATGGATAATTTGGCTTGCTTATTTTTAGAATACCCTCTCCTTTAAGCTATCTTATGAGCCTTCATTAAATAACCACTCCAAGCTTCCCCCAACAGAGCATCTTCCAGCCCTTAATTACATCTGTAATGGCGACCCGTGGCACAGAAAAGACAATTACTCCAATCCTTGCCTCTACTGCTTTTCCAAGTCATGATCCCTTATCTCTCTGCCTCCCAAGGGGCAAGGTCCCTGGAGGCACCTCTCATTTGGCTTTGAGCTTCTGTCTTTGGGGGAGAGGTGTGTCATGCAATCACCCTGCTTGATTTGTTCCTGGGAACGTTGCACTAGAACCTCTGCCCATTACGATTTAATCAGTCATTTCTTGTTGTTTCTTGTGACCTCATCAGATTGTAACAGTACATTGTTGTAAACACAGGTTCTACCCCAGCAACTCACAAAGGCTTTACTTGTTCAGAGAGCTGGCACCCCTGACTTCTTGACTTTTCCTTCTGTTTCCTAGTGGCTTGCAGCATGCCTTGCCAATGTGGGGTATCACGGCTGTTTCTGTGCATACAACGGTGTCTCCCCAGAAGTTTTTGGAGCTCGTCCAAGGCTCATCTTGTATCCAAAAGCCCCAGATGGACTCCATTCATGCAAGGGACCAGTCCTGGGTCAGACCAGTGTGTTCCCACCCAAATAATCAGGACTTTACTCCCCTGCCATCACCGATTAAAATGTGTTGTGGTTCTCTAAGGATGGAGAAGTACAGAACAGCAACCAAAATACTTAGTTCAATGACCTGTCTGCAAACTACTGGTAATGAAAGACCAATCTTCATGTTAACAGGAAATGCTGTTAAAATATTACTGCTAAAGTAACTGGACTTTTTGATGAATAATTCAAAATTATTCTGAATGGAAGGAAAATGAAGTCACCTTTATCTAGGAGACCTCAGATGATGTAGAGCTTCCCCCAAGGGATTTTGCCCTCCTCTCTGTCCTTGCTTTCTGCCTCCCATCGCCATGTTCACCTGGGGAGCTCCTAAGCGCACTCTCCTCTTCTGGTACAGGATTCCTCCAACCTCACCCTCTTCTGTGTTTACTATATCAGAACTCACACACCGCTCTGTATTAAGGATGCACTCATACTGACCGTCCAGCCTGCTGAAATGGCCCAGCCTTGTTAATACTCTACATTTTGTTTTCTCTTGAAGTTGAAATTCTGTTTTCAATAAGTAAACTATGAAAAAAAACAAATATTTATTTTTTCTGATCAACTCTGAGTCTGAGTTTGATTTTAGAGGCAAAGTTCTCATTCCCTGGAGGGTGAGTTTGGCTTTGTTAAAGTTAAGAAACATGTCTAGTCTTTTTGGTTTTGGTTCCTCTCCTCTTGCCTGCTCCTGTGCCCCTCCCTAATCATCCACCTCCATGCCACCGGAATCAATTTCCCAATGCCTGCATGTGTTCCTGCTTTAACACCTAGAGGGCTGGTTCCCCACTGTTCTCAGGGTAAAGGCTTAGCTCCCCAGCATGGCACACAAGAGCCTTCACAACATGCTTCCTGTCTAGCTTCTCAGCCTCAATTTGTTTAATTCCTCACTAAATACTGTCTGGAATTATCAGAGTGATTGTCACTTCCTGGGTAGCAAAGGATTTAACTTTTGCCCAAAGACAGGTCTGTCCTTTGCCTTCAGTTCCTGGGAGGTGTCTCTATAGGTCCCTGGAATTTTTTGTCTGATAAGAGTGTCTTTGTCCATGGGAGCCATGGTTGCTGGACGATCTAACAACAGAATCCATGATGGTGGCTTTGGGTCATGCAGTAGCCACTCACTTCCAGCAGGCTTGGAGACTAAAGGACAGCCACACGGACAGCTGACCATAGAGCCACAATAGAGACTCTGGACACTGAGGCTTGGGTGAACTTCCCTTGTTCGTGATACTCCATGCACGTTGTCATGTGTCATTGCCAGGAGGAGTCAGTGCTGTCCGTGACTCCACAGGGACAGGACACCTGGAAACTCTGCAGGGCTCTGCTCCCCGTGTCTCTTCCCGTTGCTGACTGTGTGTCCTTTCACAGTGATAAACCATAACTCATAGCTGTGCCTGTAACTACTTTTGGTGAGTTATGTGAGTCCTTTTAGAGGAGTATTAAAACTGAAGGTGGTTTGAGAACCCCCTGAACTTGCAATTAGTGTTGGAAGGGAGAGCAGGCTATGGACTCTGGACTCCACACTATCTCAGTGTGCACAAAAGCAGTTCCACAGAACGTGTGCAGCTCCTGCTCTCTCTCTCTCTCTCTCTCTCAATAGCTCTCTCCTCTTTATTCACTGGCATAATCCTTTTCAAACCTAAAGGCGTAACTACACTGATATAGTACAAACTGGTCTCACCCAGTAGATAAGTGAGGGACCGTGTCAGATCTAATTCATAAATGCTTTATGGCCTTGGTCTTCCCTTTGGTTAAAAAGAGAGAGAGAGAGAGAAGAACAAGGAAGCTTGGACCCTAGTGGTGATTCTCAGGAGGACCCTGTGTCAGGGTTCTGAGCGAACAAGAGCAAACAAGAAGGGAGGTGCCCAGCTGATCTGGTTTGACTCCAATGGCCCTTTGAAACAGTAGCTGAATTGGGGGTGGGGGGTGTGAGTCCTCCTTCACGAGAGCAGAAAAGTTAATATTTTATCAGTGTCTGTGCATTCTCATTAACTCCATCTTAATTTAGATTAAAAATATCTGTCCCATAATATGAGATAATTTAACTTCCTACTATTTCTTTCAAGTCAGATCTCTTTTATATTTAAGAAAAAAAATTTTGTGAAGTCCAAAAATACAAAAATGCTATGAAACTCGTCTTTGTTTAGCTGCTTCCTTTTGGCCAGATCAGACCATCCAGTGCTTATCTAGAGAGGTACAGCCTTAATAAATACTATCCAAAGAATGCTCAGAACAAAGCCAACTCTCAATGCCCAGGCAAAGCATTGCTGTGTTTATGCAGAAACCCGATCCATGGGCTTAAACACACCAGACCCTCCTCCCAAGAGGAGAAGCCTCGCATCCATATGTTGGCGCCATCAGGAATGCAGATAACACCATATGTCACCAAACATGGCACTGAGGCCGCCCTTGGCCAAGTTCCTGAGGCTTGCTGGTGATGCATTTCCCGAGCACAGGCATTTTCAAATGAGCTGCTGAGAGGCTGGATGACAGGCTTTGATGCCATCAGAAGATTCAAGTTCTAATCAGCTCTTTGGAGCCAAAACTCAGTCCCTGGTAGCTCATGAGGCTGAGCCTGCAAACTGGTTCCAACGCAATGTAAGCTCTCTGATAATGTCTGAACATACTTTCCTTTCGAGAACTGTGGCAGCCCTTCCATGCCTTGGCATGTAAATGAGTCAATGCCATAGTTGGTAATGAGTGCCAGTCCCTTTTTTGGCAGGTTAATTAATATTCATTATTCAACAGGGGAGAAAATGTTGAGTTGTTTATCATTGGTTCATTAGGTTTAGCCAAATAAAAAATAAACATAATTACTCTCATAAACTACTGTGACAGAACCTAAAAACTATAAGGGGGAAATGGATGCCTTCAGGAAAACCCTAAGAAAAATGAGACCCTTGGGTCTTAGCAGGTGAGTGAGAATGCCACTTCTTGTCCCTACGGCCACCTGCCAATGGTGGCTTGCTTTGGACCCAGACAAGAAAGTTTGCCTAGAAACACTCTACTTTTGCATTTTACCCTGCCTTTGTTTTCACTGATGAGGTCCTGGAGGATTTTTTTTACTGCTTATTACTAGTGGGGTGTGTGTGTGTGTGTGTGTGTGTGCCCGCACGCCTGTGTAGGAGTTAAAGCTGTTGTGCATGCAAGTTCTCCGAGCACATGGCCG
This sequence comes from Mirounga leonina, assembly GCF_011800145.1. Lineage (NCBI taxonomy): Eukaryota > Metazoa > Chordata > Mammalia > Carnivora > Phocidae > Mirounga > Mirounga leonina. The sequence continues at coordinate 90,927,066 of NW_023270447.1, read as the reverse complement.
CTCCTGACAGCAGCCCCTGTCCCTGTCCCCATCCGTGCTAACGCTGGTGGAGGCGCGCCAGGCTTCTCCAGCCGTCCCTTTGCCATCCCGTGCCGCCCTCCTCCACTGCCTCCCTCACCGTCGGTAACTCAGTGGCTGACTCTCCAGGCCTCTAACTCAATCCTCCATGCTTCTGGCGCAATGCCCGTGTCCTCCCAAGTTCACATTTGAAGGACGAACTGCAGTGCGGCTGGACTTGGAGATAGGGTCTTGAGGAAGCAACCAAGGTGGAATGAGGTCGTAAGGTGGGGCCCTGACCTGACAGGAAGAGAGACCGGAGCTCTCTCCGAGCGGGCAATCGCTGAGAAAGGGGCCATGTGAGGACACAGAGGGAAGGCAGCCATCCACAAACAAGCCAAGGAGAGAGCCCTCACGAGGAGCACAATCTGCTGGCCCTTTGATCCAGGAGCTCCGGCCTCCAGGACGTGGAGAAAACAGATGTCTGTTGTCTAATCTACTCAGTCTATGGTATTTTGTTAAGGCAGCCAGAACAGACTAATACACTCTGTGTCTCTGGAAATGGTAGCACACACACACACACATGCACACAAACACACAGGTGTGCCCACACAGGCACACAGAGGTACACACACCTCCTCTGTTGCAGTTTCCTCACTGCCCTGTCATTGTGTATTTAGGAGCATCTGATGAGGATGACGGGGATGAGGAGGATGCTAATGTAAGAGAAGAAACTGTCCTAAGGTCAGGAGCTCCTGTTTTTCCCACCAAGGCACTTACACATCCATCAGCTCATTCAAAGAGCCTCAGTCTCCAAGGCCGTGGTTTCTAGGAGAAAGCCGGGTTCTCAGAGATGAACTTCAGGCAGCAAAAGTGACCCTCTCCAAGTTAACAAAAGGAAAATAAAACTCAAACTCTGCAAGCCTCTAGCGATCTGCCCCTGGTGGACACAGGCTGTGATAAAGTATAAAACAGGTATGCATGCGACACAAAGGACGTCCATGACTTTACTCATCTCTACAACAAATGTTCTGAAGAAATAAATGTTATAATATGGTTTGCTACAGGCTGGGTTTTCTGAGAGCAGACAGAAAGAGTGAGTTTGGGACACAGGATGTTTGTCAGAGACAGGCCCTGCCGAGGGGCCAGGACAACACAGCGCTGAGCAGAGCAGGAAGCTGAACGGCCATGCAGGCTCGATGCAGCCCACAGGGCAGGGAGCCCCAGCAGTGAGTGTCCCAGCCTCCGCCAGGCCTTTAAACTCCTTCCTCACTCAGCCGCCAAGAGGGCAAGGCAGCTCTGGAGCCTTCTGCCAACACACACCTGCTGCTGGGCAGGGAGGCCTTCCCAGAGGGGCCCCGAGCTGCCCACGCCTGTTTCTACACCAAGCTGAAGCTCCCTCGGGACCTCGGGATCCTTTCCTGATCCCACTCCTATTTCCAAATATGGCCACTGCATTGAAGCAGGTTGGGTCCTTCCCATCGATGTTTATATACTATAAATTAGTGTACCCATACAAACTACTCAGTTCTGCTTAGTATGTTTTAGCCACACACACAATATATATATATATTTAAATATTATACATATACATTTAAATATTTTATATATATAAATATAAATATACATAATATTTAAATGTGTATATATATATATAGTCCTGCAGCTGCATTTTTTTAAATTCAACATTCTGTTTAAGACTATGCTGATATATGCCAATCTAATTTATTTCATTTTCAATGATGTGATTCCACTGTGTTTCTATGCTGTGATTTATTTTTGTCGAATCCTTCTGTTGGATGTGTGAGCCTCTTCTATTTCTTATTCTCACAAGCAGGGCTGCAATGGACACCGGCCCACCTGCGCCCCTTGTCTGAGGGCTTCTCTAGGGCACCAGGTGAAATTGCTGTCCTTGTATTCCTGCATCCCCCTGAACCTTCTGTGGTCTCCACACAAGATTAATGTTGAGGTACAAAACACCAACCTGTAATTCCCAGAATGGCCCTCTCCAGTCCCTTCCAACCCAGACTCAAACTGCCAATTCCAGGGGATTGATAACGGGAACATCACAAAGCAGGTAGATTGCTGCTCTTAGCCATGCCAAAGACAGTACTTCTAATCAACTGGACTGTGTTCATAAACCTGTCTTTTTAGATCAAAAATTTTTGCTGCAGGGGCTCTTCTTTCAAAATAGAGAAATACAGGGGCGCTTGGGTGGCTCAGTTAAGCGTCTGACTGGTGATTTCAGCCCAGGTTGTGATCTTAGGGCCATGAGATTGAGCCTCATGTTAGAATCCATGCTCGGCAGGGAGTCTGCTTGAGACTCTCTCCCTCTCCCTCTGCCCCTCCTCCAGCTTACTTTCTCTCTCTCTCAAATAAATAAATAAATCTCTAAAGAAATGGAGAAACATAGTGTAATATGTATGCAGATATGGCCAAAAAGAAAAAAAGACCAAGTCTTCCATTCTTCTGTGTTTTAATGTAATCAATGTAACAATTGTTATACCAAAAAAATGAGGAAGTAAGCAGAAACAAAAACCTAGGATAACCCTGTGAGCAGCTGAAGCAGATGTGTAGGCACTGGGAGTCTGGGCTCTCATCACAAGACCCACCTTCCCATGCTCATCAAGACTTACCTGATCTTTCTGCGGTAGAATGGAGACGTGAGTCCGTAACTTGTTGAGATTTAATGACATTTGCTCAACACAGATGGGAGTGGGGAGAAAATGAAGATTAACCATTTAAAAAATGAGAGTGATGGATTTTTTTAGGCCAGTCATGCCAGATAGTATGTATTGTACGACCCCAGTATCATAATACCTGAAACAGGGTGGGGCGGAGAGGGGCCATTTCTCCTTCTTCACCCAGTGTTTCTGGACCTCTTTGCGTTCTATACCCTTTATCTGAAAATCAAGGATGATAATAGCACTTGTTGCATTGGCCCTTGTTGGGACCGAACAACTATAAGCAAACCCTTAGGACGGCAAGCGGCACATATTAGTGCCCCATAAATGTTGAGGATGAATAAGGCACAGCAGCCCCAACAAGGACCTCCGTTTTAAAACTGCAATCACTAATGCTGATGATCATGTTCTTGATTCAATTAACTAAAATAAATAGTGTTCAGTATTTTCTCAGCAGACGGAAGGTGAATAAAATATAACTCAATAATAATAAATAAAATAAAAATATACATCATTATTAAAATGCGAATAGTGCTATAAAAATAATTATGACCTAAAAATAACCTTCACCAAGTTCAGTGTTCTCTCAACAAATAAAATGGTAAATATAATATTTTGGAGTCATTTTTATCCAAAAACACCATATAGAAAGAGTACTCCAAATGCCAGATAAACTACATTATTGTTTCTCAAAATTGCTTCCTTCACTGTTTTCACAAAATTTCGATGGAAAGGTGTTTGTGATAAAGTATGTTTGGTCAGTGTTGGTCTAAAGAAAGCTAAACAGGGATATCCTCTTTCTGTGATGAATTTGGAAACTAGAACCAGTTCTCCTTGCTGAAAACAAATAGAAGATCTGGAAGCACATTAACACAAAATTTTGAGCTAACAATGCAAGAATTGTGTATCTGAAGTCTAAGAAAGGGAGCACACAGAGGTAAGCCTGAGATTTAGAATCCTTTTCCCCAGGGGGTGTCTGTCAGTTTAGAAGAGATAGCTAAGAAGCTAAGAAGCTAAACAATATTGTTAAGAATCACAGAGGACAAGAGAGACAAAACTTGTAGTTGAGGGCTCAATGTGGGGAGCCCTGGTATATCCATCTGTTTGGGCGTTGAGACCCTAAAGAGCTACACCCCAGTAGTAAGTGGGGTTGTAAGTAAATTATCTCTCTCAGGGACTAAGCCCTACTTACATTATCTTACGTCTCTGAAATTGGATTGAGATAAACCCTAATTGCCAGTGCCCTGAACTGCTTACCAGAAGTGTATCTGTCTTTGTGGAATAAATCAGCAAAGGAAATGAATAAACCAAGTTCCATCCAACAAACCAATGGATCTCACAAATAAGATGTTGAGCAAGAGAAGCCAACACATAGGAATATACACTTTACACTTCTTTTATATCAAGTTCAAAACCAGAAAAGCGCCCAAAGGTGTTAGAAGTGAGGACAACGACGATCTTGCAGAAGAGCAAAAAGGAGATGAGATGATAATTGGGGGAAGTATGGGATGCATCTGGATTGCCTGCATCATTCTTTTCTTATATGATGAAGAATTCAATGCTGGCTTTGAGATAATTCATGCAGATGTAATGTAGGTTTTCTGTATGGTTTGATACAGGACTTACATTTTTTAAGTTTTAAAAAAGGGGAGAAAGACAATTCAGTAGGTTCCTGTACTTTGGGACTTCTGAAAGACTTTAACACACACTATGAGTCCTCAAGTGGGGTGTGTGTGTGTATCAAACTTGTTTCATCAAAGAAGACTTTTTCTTAACCACTGAAGGATCTCTGGTTTCCAGGGAATAGTTTTGGGATTCTCTGAATTACCTTTTCGTTCATAATCAGCCCTAGCAGTCTTTATGCTCTTGTAAATGTGCCTAGGAATCAACAAGGGCAAACCTTATTTGGTAGCTGTATGGCAGCGTTGTTACAATGTTGTCCTGAAGATTGATACCTACAGCAGCCTCACTGAGAAGATAATCTTTAATAGTCAAGATATAGCCTTGCTGCTGTAACAAAACAAAGAAGTAAGAGTGGTGTGCTTAAACAAGGTACTTTATTTTTTTTTTTAAGATTTTATTTATTTTTTTGACAGAGAGAGACACAGTGAGAGATGGAACACAAGCAGGGGAGTAGGAGAGGTAGAAGCAGGCTTCCCACTGAGCAGGGAGCCTGATGTGGGGCTCGATCCCAGGACCTTGGGATCATGACCTGAGCAGAAGGCAGATGCTTAACAACTGAGCTACCCAGGCGCCCCAAGGTACTTTATTTTTATCTCAAGTTTTGATAACAGTCCAAGGCTGGTATGGTGGCTCCACTCCCACTGGGGACTTAGGGTCTTCTGCCATTTTGTTCCGCTATCCTTTCTTTATGAGGCTTCCTTCTCGTGGCCCAGGAGGGCTGCTAGAGATCCATCCACCACACATCCACATTCCAGCCAGTAGGATTAGGGTAAGGGGACAAGGTAAAAGAGCACATCCTTTGTTTTAGGGCATAGTCTAGAGTTAGCATATATTATTTATACTCGCTTGTCGTTGGTCAGAATTTAGTCACAAAGCCACATCCAGCTGCAAGGGAGGCTGTAAAGAGTACCACTGTCAAGTTAATACATAAGGGTTTTGTTTTGTTTTGTTTTGTTTTGTTTTTGTTTGTTTTTAACTAAAGGAGGATAGGCATTGGGAAAAAGGTCTTTGATCCTTCTCTAACTAAAAAGCTCTGGAAGGAGTTTAAAAAGATAACCTTTTTACGGGTATGTCTTATGAACAATATCAGTGATAAAGAACAGGGAAATCAGAATATAGGTAAAAGTAAAAAGACATAATGTAACAATGGAAAGCAACAATGATTGCCAGTTTGGGTAGCATTATATCAGCAGGACTCTGGCTATTTCTGTGTATCAGTAGAGAGAGGTGATCTGGAGAATGTTCTATCTTTGACACAACATCCGAGCAGCAAGTTCACTAGAAGAGCGCTACAGAAAATGTTTTGACCAGATGGCCAGTATGTGTTACATACGCCTGCTTGTGCGAGACAATTGTGTGGTATGTTGGGAACAGCAGGAGCTTTGAAGTCAGAAGGACCTGGGTGTGAACTTTGCATTTGCCACTTCGGCCAGGTGTGACTTCACGTGATCTTTCAACCAAACCAAAGCCAAATCAAGCCCCAGAAATGTCTGGGGTTTTACTTTAGAGACCTTCCATTGGTATCGGTTCCCTCTTCCCATGAGTCAGTGTAAAAATGTCATTTTCCCTCGAAACCCTGCAGCCTACAAGACACCTAATTAACAGCCGCACTTTGAAAGGCACCTAACGAAAGCCTCCCTATGTATCTGAGCACAGGGACTCTCATTAGTGAAGCTGGGCTGGGTGATTATTCATACCACTTCTATAATTAAAAATTCCGAAAGCTAATTACAATTATCCATCAGTATTTCAACATGCCAGGACTAAGATCTTAACCTTCCTTGCAGCATTGTTCTTCCCTCTCCTGCTCCAATCCCTGCTGGAACCCCACAGCTTTTCCAGAGTCCTGTTGTGTGTTTCCCATGTATTTCCTTGAGTTCCTGGCTGTCAGAACGGCTATCTGTTTGTCATTTCTGAAACGGGAAGGAAAGTGCCAACAACGGCTTCATCCGCACACTTCTGCTATCCAAATAAATATTTGCAAGATGGGAAGCTCAGGTTCCAGGCAGTGTGCCTGTGTCCCCATTCCATCTCAGCCTGCTTCTCTTGTCCTTCACATAAAGGGCCCTCTGGTGCACCTGTCAGGGCCCCTAGGTGTCTCTTGTAAACACCACATGTATTTAGTAGCCATTGGTTCCAGTCGTGGATCAAACAGTGAGGAAAACCAAAATATCAGGAGTTTCATTTAATTAAAGTAACTGCACTGAGAGGACCCATCTGAGAGTCTCTTGCAAGTAGTTACTGAACCCTAGGTGAGTCGAGAGAGACATTTCAATCTGAAAGAAGTCTGTTGGTTACATCATCATCATGATGATGACGCCACCATCATCATAATTATCCAAGACATTGGCATTGGAATCTTCCCCACTGGGTGCACAATACCCCCCACAGTGGGCACAGGAATTCATGTTGGCATGGACACCATCCAGACCTGCTTCAAGCACCAGCCATATGCCATTTCACAGGATAGAAATGCTTCTGGAAACTGTTCTGTTCATTGAATCTCAAATGCCACAGGAAGCAGAATTTTCCAGGCATGTGTGCCTGCAAGGTCTTCTGGTTACAAATGACATCTGGTGAGGAGTTTCTCATGAAAGACTTTGGATGGTGCTAAAACGGAAGAGAATGTGTGCCATCACCAAGAGTTGGATTTGATAATCAACTTTTTGCTAGAATCCCAGGGGAAATTACTTTCAAAGCTAAGGACAGTGGGTTGGAAAGCACAGTTAGTGAACCTACCTCACAAGGTCACTAAAAATTGGTAAGTTTGCTTGACTGAAGGTGACTGACAACTTCTGGCTCTATGACTTTTTGCTCTACCAACTAGAAAATTGGACAGCCATCCCTTTACTATGGGGGTGGTTGTTTTGTCAAGCAGAGAGGTATTTTGTACTTTCCCTAGCCCTGCCAGGAACTGCAGGTCCCCCAGAACAATAGGACAAAATTTAGGAAGATGGAAGATGGGGTGGCTCTGGCACTGAGGATAACCCTGGCAGATATGACCACAGGTAACAAGACTAAGAGAAAATTTCACCTCAGCCTAGCAGAGCTACTTTACAAGAAAGACACCGGGATTATAATCCATGCCCATTTCCCCACCTTCCATCTGTACTTCATTGGCTGAATCCCCAGCTGTGCTCAGGGAGAGAGAAAATGGGATCAAAGGTAACACAACATGCTTACATGCAAATACCAGGACAGCAGAAATTCTTCTCAATTGGGCATCAGTACATAAATATGATGAATAGATTTTTATTATGGTTTACAAATATCCTGTGCCTCTTCTTACCGTAGGAGTATACTTCCCCATCATGTTGAACTAAGGCATAGTCATATGACTTGCATTGGCCAATGGAAGGTAGACAGTATGATATGCATTATTTTAAGGTGAAAGCCTCATGGGTTAGCATGTGTCTAACCGCCATGTCTTCTACATCACTACAATGAACCTCTCACCTGTGGTTTCCCTTTCCACTGCAGTCTGGAGCAGGTATCTTTTGATGGAGCACCAGAAAGCTAATAGTTGTGTAACACTGTGTCACAATACCTGTCATTCACCTCCCTTCATCTCAGCACATAGGCATTTATCACCTAACTTTTATGACAGCATATTGTTATAACGGTTCTATATTATTAGGTTATTGTTGTTAATCTCTTACTGTGCCTAATCTATAAATTAAACTTTATCAAGGTACATATGTATAGGAGAAAACAGTATGTATGGGGTTCAGGTGTCCATTGGGGGGTCTTGGAATGAATTCCCGCAGATAAGGGGGACTCTGTAATCACTATAGCCACCCCAATGGCCAGCAATGTTCCAGACCAAGCCTACCCTGTCACCTTGGGCTTCAAAGTAAGAATGACAGGAGCCAAGACTCAGCTGACCAGTAATAAATGTGTAACAGGAGAGAGAAATAAACTTGTTTTACATCACTGAGACTAGGGACTGATTTTACCACAGGGCAACCAAGATAATCTTGACTGAGATGATGTAAAACAGACAGATGGCAGTGAAACCCAGCTGGGTAGAAAAATCCATGTATCTGAAAAATAATAATGAATCAAAGCTGGCATAGCTATTTCAGTATCATGCAAAATAAACATGAAGGCAAAACCAAATACAAAGAGAAAATCTTAAACTAGAGAGAAAAGACAGATTACCTCAAAGGAGCATTCTCCAGACAGTAGACTCTGAAAAAGCAGCACCTGAATCCCAAATCATGGGATGATAATCTCATTGATGCTCACTGGGAACATAGAACTCTATGCGGAATGTAAATACGCTTCAAGAATGCAGATGAAAGAATGAAAGTTTCAGGAAAAAGAAAGCAAATTCACTCTTAGCAAATTCTTACTGAAGGAATCTTTAAAGACTATGTTCTTGTGGTATCAAAAAATACATAGATAACTGCAGATGAGTGGTCTAAAGTGCAAGATAAAACAAAGAGGAAAAATGTGAGAGATCTAAAGAAACAGTGACTGAAGGAAATAATAAAACCTATCTTTTGTGGGACTAAAAATACTTGGGGTTAAAATTTATGAAAAATATAACATATAAGAGGTCCTTAGATTCAAGAACTTTATGGTTATTGTGTTGTGCAAGGGAACAGAAAAAGCCATTGGTCAATTTTATAATCTGGAGATTTAGTTATGTATGTTCTAATTTCTGCAATAATCACTAAAGGAATAGACTTAAAGCATGTACCTTCCAAAGTATGGGGGAGGGGGTGAGAAAACAAATAATTCAAAATAAAGTGGGAAAAAAAGGAAAATAGAAATGTCAGAAAAAAAATAAGAAGAATAAAATGACATAGTATAAAATGAATAAACATTTTTTAATAATTACAATCCACATAAAAGAAATAGTGTCATATTTTTTGTTCACAAGTAGCATATCTAAAATCTAAGATTATAGTAAGTTTAAAAGTAAAAGGGCAGAAAACAATGCACTTGACAAATACAAAGCTAGTATCACTATTTTAATATCAAATAGGACTTGAAGAAAAAAATGATTACCTGAGCAAGAGAGGGTTACTCACAGTGACATAAGATACATTTGACTAGGAAGGTTTAAGGATTCTAAATAAGCATGCATCTAATAGCGTAAGTCACAGTACATGAAGCCAAAATTGAAAAATAAATAAATAAAAGAGAAATACACAAATACAAATCATACAGAGATTTTTACCATTTCATTTGGGAATTGATGGAATAGTCTGACAAAAAAATATTTGAATCTGCCAGTTTAAAAAACTTGACCTAATGGGTATGTAGGATAGTGCATTTAAGAAAATACATAGTCCTTGGGCGCCTGAGTGGCTCAGTTGGTTAAGCGACTGCCTTCGGCTCAGGTCATGATCCCGGAGTCCCGGGATCGAGTCCCGCATCGGGCTCCCTGCTCAGCAGGGAGTCTGCTTCTCCCTCTGACCCTCCTCCCTCTCATGCTCTCTGTCTCTCATTCTCTCTGTCTCAAATAAATAAATAAAATCTTTTAAAAAAAAAAAAAGAAAATACATAGTCCTTGCAAGCACATTAAGCCAAATCTCAACAAATAACAAATGATGGATAGTATATGAACTATGTTTGTAAATAAAAATGAGAGTAGGAATCAATTTTTAAAGATAACTATAAAAAATCCTATGTCTGGAAATCAATAAATACTCTTCTAAATAACTCTTTAACCATAGAATAAGTCATAATCGAAATTAAAATAAATGTAGAATACAAAGATAGTAAAAATAGTACATATCAAAACATAAAAGGGCCATTTACATATATTCTTAACTGCTGGTGTTAGAAAAGAAGAAAGTGTACAATTAATGAAAAAATAATTCATCTAAAGAAGGTAGAGAAAGAATAACAATAATCAAAATAAATGATATAAAATAATAATGAAGATACAACAAGAAATTTAAAATTAGAAAATAAGCATATGGAGACTCAACAAAGCTAAAAACTGGTTCTCTAATGAATCTAATAAAATTGATAACTCTTTAACAAGATTTATCTAAAAAAAGGGAAAAGGTGCAACTGAAAAATGTTAAGGATGATGTTGCAATATTAAAGCTAATAAGAAGATACTGCACTACATTACCCACTCATCCCACTACATTACCTTTTTTAAAAAATTTAGACAAATGAAATAACTCATCCCACTACATTACCTTTTTTAAAAAATTTAGACAAATGAAAATCTCCTACCAAACATTTAAGAAGCAAATAATTCCATAGTTTTAAAATGCCAAAATATAGAAAGGAATATAATGTTTCCCAATTTATTTGATGAGATTAGCACACAGCCTTAATTATAACATTTGACTAAAGCAGTATATGGAAAATTACAATCTACAGTCTTTTGTTTAAAATCCTAAACAAAATATTAACAAACTAAATCCAGGGTGATTTATAATGTTAATAAATCATGAGCAAGTTGGTCTTATCTCAGAAATGCAAGGTGGATTTAGCATGAAGATATTATGGCAGTTTACCACATTAATTGATTAAAAAAGAGCAACCATATCATTAATTCAACAGATGCAGAAAATAAGTTTTTGGTAACTTCTAAGATCAATTCATGACAAAAAATTATAACAAACTAAGGGGAAGGAACTTCTGTAGTTAGACAGAAATCTTAAAAAATACTACAGCAGGTGTGCCTGGCTGGTTCAGTAGGTGGAGCATGTGACTCAGTCTTGGGGTTGTGAATTCAAGCCCCACGTGTGGCATGGAGTTTACTTAAAATTAAAAAAAAAAAAATTTTTTTTAAAGATACTACAGCAAATTTCTTTGTTAATAGTGAAATTTGAAAAGTAACATCTTTAGAAGAGTAGAGTGTTCACTATTTCACTTGCATTCAACATGGTATTAAGGGTTTTAGCCAGCTCAGTAAGGTAAGAAAAATATATTGAAGGCACAAAAATTGGAATGAAAGAAACAGAACTGTTACTATATTTTATAGTTACCCTACAGAAATGGGAAAAACTCCCTACCCAAAATGTGTCTGAGGCATAGATACAGGCCACACACACACACACACACACACACACAACAAAAGGGTACAGGAAGGTTGACTACTCACATAATGAAGCTTTCTGAGGAGAGCAGGGCATCTCCCATGCTGGTCCAAATGTAGCGTGAGCAATCAGGCAAAAGAACTGGCCTGAGGCTTTTTTTTATGGTGGTTAGGTGGTGGGACCAGCCTAAAAATTCCCATATGCAAGACCTGGCTTGAGCGGCTTGAATTCCACACCTGAGCACCAGGCTTTGCTCAGGTGTGGCACAAAAAAGGAAGTGGAAGAGGGCTTAAAATCTGGTGCAATTGAACATCAAAAGTGGAGTCACACTCTTTATTACATTCTCTACAGATATTATTGATATTGAAAGGTGAAAACAATGTAGATTAGGTATCAAAATTACTATAAGAAAATAGCAAAATTACTAGATATAAAATTTATATACAAATTCAACTGCATTTCTATAAACAAGCAGCAAGTAGACATTTAGATTAAAATAAAAAGATTTACCACAGTATGCAAAATATAAACTACCGGGGGCGCCTGGGTGGCTCAGTCGTTAAGCGTCGGCCTTCGGCTCAGGTCATGATCCCAGGGTCCTGGGATCGAGCCCTGCATCAGGGTCCCTGCTCCACGGAAAGCCTACTTCTCGCTCTCCCACTCCCCTTGCTTGTGTTCCCTCCTTTGCTGTGTCTCTCTCTGTCAAATAAATAAATAAAATCTTTAAAAATGTATATGTATAAACTACCAAGAAATAAATCTGACAACAATATAAAAATTTCCAGAGAGAAGATTCAACAACAGAAGGCTCTGAACCTTGCCAAAATCAAATGAAACTCTATTCAAAACCCTATTGAAAAGAGTGGAACCCTATTTTGAAACTCTAATCAAAAGTGTGTGGCTCTTCTGTTGTTTGGCCAACTGACACATGTCATTTCCATTCACAGCCATTGGTTTTTGGTTGAAATTTGTTGCATGGCACCACCTAACTGTGAGGGGCTACAGAATGTGGGGAAGCAGGTAGAATTATTGATTAGCACCATTCTCCCTGCAAAATGCCCTATGAAATTGAACATGTACATACCCTCTGACCAAGTTTAGGTCATGAAGAAACTCTTGCACTTATGCACTAGGAAGCATATTCAAACTTTTTTTTTTAACATAAAAGTTGGAAAATGATCGAAATGTCCATCCACTATAGAATGGATAGATAAGTTGTATATTCTCAGATTGAAATACTTAGAATGAGGACTGGAGTCAGCTCATACTGCCTTGCAAGAGCCAATCTGCAACTTCCTTCCCAAATCTGCTTGAAGTGTCTTTACAGAGTAGCTTGAAATCAGCCATGGTGGATGTATTTACACTACAGAAATGGGCAAAGGGTACGAATCAGGGCTTTTGTTCTCTGGAGAGACAGTTTTTAAAGACTTACCAGCACACCCTGACTGTATTGCAGTAAGGGTGATCAACTATAATATATGCATCAACATGGATAAATCTTTATATTATGTGGAGAAAAACTACAAAGTTGGAGAAGAATATGCACAGTATTATCCTACTTGTCTAAAGTCTCAAAACTGACAAAAATAAGTACAAGAATAACCAGGTAGTAAAGGGAAACTATCAAGGAAGCCAAGGAAATGGTTTATAGCAAACTGAGAATGTGGTTAATCAAGGGACGTTGATCCAGTGGACTGAGAAAAAAGAACACATGAGGAAGGGAGTTTCATTTATGATTATGTTCTATTTCTTGGCCTCAGTCATGGAAAAATGAATGTTCATTTTATTTTTTTTTTAATTTTATTTATTTATTTGTCAGAGAGAAAGAGAGAGAACATGCAAGTGAGCACAAGCAAGGGGAGCAGCAGAGGGAGAGGGAGAAACAGACTCCCCGCTGAGCAGGGAGCCCAATGCAGGGCTCGATCCCAGGACCCTGAGATCATGATTTGAGCCAGAGGCAGATGCTTAACCAACTGAGCCACCCAGGCATCCCTGAATATTCATTTTATAATGGATCTTTTATATGTTCATAAATATTTTCATCCACCCTTTTGTGGATATGCTACATTTCACAATTCACAAAAACTTATCCAATAGTAAAATTAAAATCAGCACTGGAGAAAATAAAAAGTAAAAATGATATATGGAAAACCAAATAAATGATGTGGAGGGGACACTTGGTTTGGTCACCTAGGATGCAGAGGAAGAAGACATGCAGTTCAACACGAGGAGACAGAAGATAGCAAACAGGTATACTCCATATTACCTGAAAATGATGTTTCTTTCCTGTGTGTGTATGGGTGTGGGGAGGGTGGGAAGAGACAAGAATCACTGATAGAGAAGAAATATTTAATAATGGAAAAAATCCTACATTGAAAAATCATTCTGGTCATGAAGTTCAAAGGAGTGTTTCAGACAAAATTAATGAAAAGTTATTTATATCTACATGTACCTGGGGAAAAATTATTATTTAAAAAAGTGGGTCAAAGGAGTCTGGTCAAGGATAAAGGAAGAAAAAAATCATGTTGGGCGCAATCTTTTCTCTGCTCCATTTCTTCTGAAATGGAGTATTGCAATGTCCACAGGGTTTTGAAGGTAAATGTTTGTTGCTCTTCAAATTTGTGCCTCACAAAGCTGTCTTAAGTGCATGAAGGTAACTGAAAGGTACTGTGCGAATTATAAATACTCGGAAAGCATATTATTCATATACAATTTATTCCATCAGACCAGATCATCACAATGGAGAACTCAAGAAACAGGAAATCCTGTTTTAAAGAAATCTGTCCTCTTGACCCCAAACTCAGAAGCAAAATTAGATTACATTTGACAAGTACTAGCTAAGTTTCCTTTGTCTGCTTCTACAATACCTGAAGATATCTATCCTATAGGATATCCTTTACCCCAGAGGTCAGATGAACTCTTTTGTGATATCAGAAAGCATTTAAAAAGCAAATAGGCAAACAAATAAAAACATCAGTTTTTGTTCTATTCCTCCTGTATTTGTGAAACAATGGCCAAATTTGTTCCACCAATTTTATCTTCCATCTGTGGTCTGTGGAATGCCAGGATGGCACACAGGGACCTCAGAGATGCTGCAGGTTTAAAATTTAATAAAAATGAAATATGCATTCAGATGTGTTCTATCCCAAAATTTAACTTACTGAAGACATTCCCAACATATTAGCTTGGATAATCACTTCAGAATAAGCTGAGAATGGATCTGCACCCCCACCTTCATTCATTTAAACATCTGTGTTTAACATCACAGACCAGGCAGGTTGTACCTGTCCACATATCCATTTACAATTTGGCCATTTTCATACCTGCTCCCACGAAACCATAGAAACGGGCAAACTTCTTCAGGACACATGTGCTATAGGCAACAAAGGTCTCATGCTTGGCTGGGTCCATTTCTGATTCTGTGTAGTCATCACTTCGGAAACACCAAAGGTAGTCATCACGTCAAGATTATATCATATTATAGTTGTTTTAGCACTTACTGTAAATCTTAGGTGCTCCTCTGTTGGCTTTTATATTCTCTTGAAGGAATATGAGAATAGAGTATTCATCGATTCAACTTTGAAACGAAAACCATGGGATGACTCCTCTTTTTAAATAGCCAACAGATGCGTTAGGGAAATGGACGCGAATTTGTTATTTGCCGTACTCCTTGCCTTTGAAAGCAGGTGACTCTTCAGCAGGATTTAATGTTTACTCAGTGTAAATAGCCATGTCCACTAGTATCAGAAGATGAGTGTGGGATATAAAAGCAGAGAATCAGGGTTCCCCCTCTATGAAGAATTTTGGGTAAGGAGAAGGTGGAAGCATCTCCTAGGTGGTCAGGAAAAGAGGTGAGAATATGAAGGTTTTTTTGTATTTATGAGGGGGACAATTATGGATTATGTTTTTCTTTTTTCATGCTTCTCTGGACTCCCCAAAGTTTCTATAAATGAGCATGCACTGCTCTCCTTAATCATAAACTATATTTTAAAAGCAACATACATAATTATGTATAGTCTATAAGACTGCAGCCACATAAAATATGGCTTGTGTCAGCCACAGGGGACATGGACTCAGAATAAAAAACTGGCCTCAGTGCTCAGGAAGTCAGCTCAGAGGTGCATGGTCTGCAGGTGTTAGTGAGAGAGCTAGCAGGACCTTGCCGGCCTTCTCTACCATGGTGGAGAAATGTCATCACCTTCTGAGCAGGGACTGTCTTGGTCATTGTAATCCTAGTCCTTAACACAGTTCTTGGTGTGTACCTGCTCTTCACTAAATATTTGTAGAATGTGTAAGTAGGTTATTTTCAGAAAAAGATAAAATCATGACAAGCATACACATATAAAAATGAACACTAGTTAAAGATCTTATTTCACTCATAGGATATGAAGGAACCAGACAGACGTTATATTCAGTTCAAAGGGAAACTCAAACAGCACAAATTCACATCTAGTAAAGAAATGTTGAGATGAGCTGCAAATAGAGACATAGTTTTTTGGGTTTTTTTTCCAAAGAGGGAGGAAGTCAATTTAAACCACTACCTGGCAGGGTAACATTTATATTGCTATCAGTTAGCTACAATTTACAAATGGTTGCAAAATAGCTGGAAGATAATTGTCAGGGCTAGAATCTGATAACCCAGAAGGGCATGATAGAGGCCATGCAGTTTTCCTTAGAAGCACATTTTTTTTTCTACAAATGAATGAATCGCTGGTGTCATCTCGACATGTAGAAGAGAGAACATTAATCAGTATAAATACCTTTAAGTCAGGATCCCGTGTGCGAGATAAAAATGACAACTTTTAAGACAAAGCATTGCGTTACCAAGTTGTGTGTCCATCCTGACTGCTTTGTGAAGACACAGGGGCTGGACTGTGTCCTTGCTTGGTGTCCTTGTGGTTGCAGGGAACAGTTGCAGGGTAATCTCTGCCCTGAGGATTCTGATCATGTGCTGTGAACATTTCTATTCAAAGCAAGCTTATCTGTAGCAACATGCTACTCCAGAATTGTACCTTCTATTTATTAGCTTTCACTAACAACCATGGCTTCCACTTCCAATGGGTTCACTTTACAAGCCAAAACAAGTCCTGATGCTCTTATTCATAACTGCTGGAGCAGGACCCGGCAGGGAGCCCAACCCCCACTGTGGTATTTCCACTACCTGACTGATTACCTAGCATGAAGGTTCCACATTTAGGCTGCAGTTAGCAACTGTGCATTGATTGTATGGCTGATCCGGAAGCAGGAGGAACTCAGCTCTGCTCAGAACCTGTTTGTTCTGCTGGATAAAGGTTCTTTGCAGGCAGGGAGGAGAGTGGTACTAATTTTAGTTTGGAAATAATGTGACTGATGTCCTTCTCAATGAGTGAAATTCAGTGCATCTTTATTTAAAATAATAAAACATTAAGACATAAAAATGAATAAAACATTTATTCATTAAATGGCTAAAAAGTACCAGGCAGTGTGTTAGTGACTTCATATATAATATATCTGATCATTATAACAAATCTCAGTGCTTAGGGGCCATCCATCCAGCTGTCTACCCATCTATCCATCTGTCTACCTATTTATCCATCCATCCATCCACCAGCCATTCTTCAATACAGCTTTCCTTTCAACCTTCCTTCCACAGCCCATACATCCACCCACACATCCACCCATCCATCTGTCCATCCATCCATCTGTCCATCCATCAATTTATTGAATGCCATTCTCCAGACTGGGAATTATATGATGCATACAGCAAAGTGAGCAAGACAGACACTGTCTCTCTCCTAGGGAACTAATTCAACCCATCAGCAAATTCCTTTGACTCTATGTTCAAAATACATCCAAAATCTGACTTCTCACCACCCCATTGTTATCACCCTGCACAAGCAATCACAGTCCTTAGAGAGATCCATGAGGACCTTAGGATCTCATCCTGCCTTGCCTCTCTGACTTTGCTATGTATGTCTCTCCTCCTTCATTCTGTTCCAGGCACTCTGGGCTCCTCTTTGAGTATATGAGACATGGGCTTCATTTAGAGTGTTTTGCATGAACTATCTCCTTGTCCTCTCTTCTTGGGCCATTCTATCCCTAGATAACAGCATGGCTGATGTGGTCACCTCCTTCATGCCTTTTCTCAGTTGTCCCTTTTCAATACCTTAAAAATGGCAACCTCAGTTCCATCTCTGGCACTCCTAATCCTCCTTTTTCAGCTCAACTTTATCTTTTGTCCATTCTAAGTGAATGCTTATTTAAAATGTGTCTTTCTAGGTCCATTGGGATGTAAGATCCATGGGGACAGGATATTTGTCTCTTTTGTTCTCTGATGTGCCTCTAGATGTTCATATCAATGCCCAATGTGGGGCAGAACTCAGTAAGTTTTTGCTGAATGAATCAATGAATCAATGAATGAATAAGCTAAGCAAGAAGAGCTAAGTTAACACAGTGGTTTTCAACCAGGAGGGCAATTCTTCACTGGAGGAGATGAAAGAGATCAGAATATGCCACCCCAGAATAGACCACTTTGGTGTAAAGAGTATTCTAAACCAGAGGCATTTAAGGTTAAAACTATGTAAGAATAAAAGCCTTCTTGGAGCTTTCCTTACCTGACTAAAAGCAGCAACTTTGGGGAAATAAAGCTGCCACAAATTCCTCTTTAGGGTGGACCTACTCCCAGAAGGGAGAACACAGATAAAACTTATCCCGAATGCCCTCTCCAGGGGAGTTTTATGATCTTGAAGCATATGGAAAGGCCATTTGTACCTGTGTAGACAAACTTTCTTACTCATTTGTTCTCCTGGAAATCCACTTATATTTCAAAAAAGGTTATTTTTTTTTCCTTTTCCCCTCTTTCCTTCACCCATTAAAATGGTAGATAAGCCCCAACTTCTACCCATTCCTCTGAGTTACACATCACTGGGTTCTCCAGTATATATGTGTATGTCGCTCATGTAAATAAATTCTGGTGTTTGTTTTTCTGTTAATCTATCTTTTGTGAGTTTAATTAGCAAGTGAACTTAAGAGAGTAGCAGAAAGGCATTTTCCTCCTCTACAGTGATGTTTGGCAATGTGTGCTGATACTTCTTGTCTGTTGTCACCATCGTGGGGGCGGGGATGGGGTGGTGGGGTTTAATGGCATTTTGTGGGTAGAGACCAGGGATATTGCATAGGACAGCCTCACACGGAACAAAACGCCAACAATGCTGAGGTTGGGAAACCCTCAACTAGTGGTTATAACGGACATTTAAAAATTAACTTCTTAGATGTATATTATGGACCATAAATGTACCCATTTCAAGTGTACTGTTTAAAGAGTTGACCAAAGAATTCATCCCTATAAACATTGCTCTCTTCCAGGTAGATCATATTTCCATCTCCCTAAAACATGAACTCAGGCCCCTTTTCAGCCAATCCCTGCCCTCCCCAGACAGCCACTGATCTGATCATCATTACAGCTGAGTTCTCCCGCTCTAGAATTTCTTATAAATAAAATCGTATATGTTCTCTTTTGTCTTTGGTTTCTTTTGCTCAAAATCATGTGTTTGAGATTCAATCTATATAGTTCCATGTGTTTGTAGTTTATTCTTTTTTATTGCTGAGTGGTATTTCACTTTATGAATATAACACATTGCTTTTTCCCTCCCCATTCTCCTGCTAAATGCACATTAGAATTATTTCCTGTTTTTGGCTACAAAGAATAAAGCTGCTCTGGACATCTGTAGAAGTTGATATTTTGGATATACATTTCCATTTCTCTTGTATTGATACCTGGCAACAGAATCATTGGGTCATGTGGCAGATTTAACCACATATGAAGCAGACAGAACAGTTTTCCAGCTGGCAATAGCATTTTACGCTCCCTTTAGCAATCTATGAGAGTTCTTGGAATTGTCCACTGTGTTCATTTCAGCCATTCAAGTGGGTGGAGAGTGGTTTTAACAGATGTTTATTGGGGCATTTATTAAAGCTTTGGTCACCCTTTGGTGAATTCAGAGCTCTCTCTCCAGAAGGCCATATGACCAAATGTTGTGTTACTATTAGACCTTGTAATTATAAGCCCTCGGGTCTCTGCACCTGGAGGATGGGCTTCTGTGAGGTGAATGGACCAGGAAGCTGCTAGTCTGGGCATGGCAGGATCACAACATGACAATGCCACAAGTCTTCAGAACCGTGAGGACACAAAACCCAGAGAGAAGACCACACCACAAAACCATGAAGTTTTTCTCATGCTCCTGCTCTGGCCCCAGCCCTTACTTTCTCAGCAAAATTTTCATATAAGTATACTACTTAGGGGAAAAATAAAATCCTAATGTTTGGGGTGTCTCCGAATTCAAATCCAAAAACCAACCAGAGTTCTGACTAGATTTGGCTACTTTCTCCTCACCTGGGCAAGGGCTGCCCCTCTTTGGCAGGTTTGATGTTGTTTCACCAATTGGCCTTTTGTTCACCGAGCAAGGATTTGCCCCCCTGGAGTTTAGTTATTTTTAAGTTTCTTTGTACCCACAGCTCTTCAATGGCTTGAAAGAACAGTTTGATTTTGGAAACTTCTCAAGGTTTCATTAGAAATAAAGCCATTTCACATTATTGTGTATGCTAAATAGAAGTGGAAACTCCTCTTGGGGCAAAATTCAATATGTTCCATGAGAATGTAGCTACAGGATCCTTGAGCCACTCAAAGATAGCTGATTAACCAATTTAGGGGGTCAGGGAAGACTTTCCAAAAGAATCTGGCCTCAAAATCATCAGTAGGAAGAATCCAAAATAGGAGACACGTGGCAGAGTGTTTAGAACCAAGGAAACAAGAGTCAGGAATGAGTATAGAGCAATGAGTGAGTGAGAAATCAAGGTCTTGTTGGAGAGTAAGGTTGGAGGTGGGAATGACCACATGATGCTGGACCTGCACCAGTAGGTAACTTCTAGCCACATGTGGCTACTGAGCACCTGAACTGTGCCTGGTCCATCTTGAGATGCATCATAGGTGTAAAATACACACTAATTTCAAAGACTTGGTACAAAAAATAGAATGCAAAACACCTCATTAACAATTTTTATGTTGCTGACATGCTGGAACAGCAGTATTTCAGATATATGGGGTTAAATAAAATATATTATTAAAATTAATTTCACCTGCTTCTTTTTACTTCTTTTCCATGTGGTTACCATAACATTTAAAATTATATTTGTAGTTTACATTCTATTTTTATTGCATGGTGCTGGGCTAGAGAGTTATACGGTGTCAGACTACGAAGGACCCTAAATATCACCATAAGGAGTTTAAATGATGCACAGAATAAGTGGGAAAGATATGACCAGATGGATGTGCTTGGATTTTAGAGGGTTAATAAATAGCTCCTGGTTGTTTTGGGTTCTGAATCAATTGAGAGTCAGAGGCAAAAGTCAGACAGATGGAAATAAATATGCTAGTTTTACCACTAGTAATAGCTGGATTTGAGGATAAAACTTTAGATCTATAGTCACAATGGGCTTGCTAACCATTCACCAAAGGAATTAAATCATCCGCTTAGAGACTGACATCTGCAGGATCCAGTAACCTGGGAGTAACCATTTTTACTCATAAGCACTGAGCTTGGGGGCCCTTTGTTATAGCAGCATAACTATGAAAGCTAGTGGATGCATACCATTTCATCAGGAATACCCGCTATTCCTCGGCCCCAGGATGACTAACTACGGGCTTCCCTTTCACGGGGCAGGCCTTCCAGCACCCAGCAGATAGTAGGCAACAGGAATGCTTTCTTCAGATGGCTCTGTGGACCAATTGTGTCCACCTGAAATTCATACAGGAGCCCTACCCCTCAGTGTGGCTGTATTTGGAGATGGGGGTCCTTCAGGGGGCAACCAAGTTGAAATGAGGTCCTAAGTGCGGGGACCTGATCCAACAGGACTGGTGTCCCTATAATAGAGGGAGACACCTGCAGCAAGAAAGTCCATCTGTGAGCCAGGAAGAGAGCTCCCATCAGTCAGAGTGGACTGGGGCCCACCAGGACAACCTCATTTTAACTTAGTTACCTCTTCAAAGACCCTACCTCCACATACAGTCATGCTCTGACATATTGGGGGTTAGGCTTCACCATATGACAATTCACCATATAAATTCTGGGGAAAACACAATTTGGCTCAAAACAGCCACTATCCGCCTTGACTCTTAAAACATCTTGCTTGATCATCCAGTCCCATCTTCCATTGCTGTTGTGAATTTGGAGGTCGCCATTGCAGATGGTGTGGGTATAAGGAGAAAGGGGACAGAGGGCATACAGTTTGTCTGCATGTCACTACACAATAGTGATCTTCTGTTTGTCTGCTACTGCAGCCCCACATGGCCTACCCTGATGTCCAGAGACACACACATCTGTAACTCAGGGGCCGTCTGGATAGATATATAGATCTGGGTGTCCTCGGTGAGATAAATGGGAATTAAAGCCATAAGAGTTGATGGAATTACCTATCCAAGGATCACTGCCACAGCAGTGAGGACAAGGTGGGATTTTGAAAAGGAGTGCCAGGTTCTGCCTGATCGAGGCCGAGTATGAGGGTTCTAGCCAGCGCAACTCCAGTGCGAAGAGCCACAGCCAGTGTTCCAGTGTTTAAGCCAAGATTGGAGACTGAGAAGGAGACAGAACCATGGGAGGCAGCTTTGGAAAAGAGTGACGGCAGGTGGGAGATCCTTATGGTAACAGCTGGAGAAAATGTGGGGTCCAAGGAATTGTATTTAAGACGAAATAGTCTCGATAGGCAAGATGGCGGAGGAGTAGGAGACCTGGATTTCGTCTGGTCTCAGGAATTCAGCTGGATGGGGATCAAACCATTCTGAACACCTACAATTTCAACAGGAGATCGAAGAAAAGAATAGCAACAACTCTCTGAACAGAAAAGCGACCACTTTCTGGAAGGTAGGACGTGGGGACAAGTGAATCCGAGGCGATATTCGGGAGGATAGAAGGCGGGGGAGGGGACCTCCGTCGGCCGCTTCTGGCAAGTGATAGAGCAACAGAGCACAAAATTGGAACTTTTAGAAGTTGGCTCCGCTGAGGGACGTCACTCCTGTGGCTAAGCGGGGGGTGGAACCCTCACGGGACACTGTGTTCTCAGCACCCTCGGGGTCACAGAAAGACCGGGAGTGCCTGAGTGTGGCAGAGCTCCCAGGTTATTGGAGCAGGGAAGCTGGCTGCAGAGACGGAGCCGAGGCGCGGGCTCTCAGCTCGGGGTTGCCATAGACCGTGATCTGCGGCACAGTCGGGCCACTGCTCCTCCAGCAGGGACCCAAGAAGCGGCAGATCCGGGGAGACTCACCTTCCTCCCCCGGGAGGAGCCACGCGGGAGGGCACCACAGGGATCTGCTGGGTGTGGAGACTCCACCCGGGGTCGGGTGCCAGAGATAGAAACGCGCGGTCACAGGCCGGGTGAGCACGGGGTGTGGCCGGAGACCAGGGAGACGGGAGTGACTGACGGCTTTTCTCTGGGGGCGCACTGAGGAGTGGGGCCCTGAGTTCTCGGCTCCTCCAAGGCAGAGATTGGGAGGCCGCCATTTTCACTCTCGTCCTCCAAAGCTGTACCAAAAACTTGCAGGGAACAAAAGCTCCAGAGAGCAAACCCGAGCAGATTACTTGGCCCAGACTGGGCAAGGGCGGGACAACTCCGTCTCCGGCAAAGACATTTGGGAACCACGGCAACAGGCCCCTCCCCAGAAGATCAGCGAGAACAGCCAGCCAAGACCAAGTCTACCGATCAATGAGAACGGCAGAACTCCAGTGCTAGGGGAATAATGCACATAGAATCCATGGCTTTTTTACCATGATTCTTTAGTCTTTCAAAGTTATTTTTTTTAACTGTCTTTTTTTTTTTTAATTTTTCTTTTTCCCTTTTTCAACCAATATCTTATCAATCCCTTTTTTAAAAAACATTTTTATTTTTCATGTTTAGAGTCATATTCTATCCCTTCATAGTAGTTACCCTTATTTTTGGCATACATATATATAAGTTGTTCTCTCTTTAAAATTTTGAGATACAGTTTCTTCTAACAAATCAAAATATACCTTAAATCTCTAGTGTATGGCTTTGTTCTACCCTCCTGCCTGATCACATTCTCTCCCTTTTTTTTTTAATCCTCTTCTTTTTTCAAATAACTTCTTATCAATTCCTTTTATAAAATTTTTTATAATTTTCATCTTTACAGTCATATTGCATCCCTTCACCATATCAACCCTTATTTTTGTACATATATAAGTTTTTCTTTCTTTAAAATTTTGGGAGGCACTTTCTTCTAACAGACCAAAATACACTCAAAATTTAGTGTGTGGCACTGATCTATGCACCAGCCTGATCATATTTGATCATATTCTGTTTTTTTTTGTTTTGTTTTGTTCTGTTTTTGTTTGTTTTTATCTTTTTCTTTTTCTTTTTTTTTCTTTTTCTTTTTTCTTTCTTTCCCTACCTTTTCGCCTGGCTTCAGGTCTTTTCTGATTTGTTTAGAGTATATTTTCTGGGGACGTTTTTACCCTATTAGCATTTTGTTCTCTCATTCATCTATTCTCCTCTGGACAAAATGACAAGACAGAAAAAAAATCACCTCAACAAAAAGAACAAGAGGTAGTACCGACTGCCAGGGACCTACTCAGTATGGACATTAATACGATGTCAGATCTAGAGTTCAGAATCATGACTTTAAAGATACTAGTTGGGCTTGAAAAAAGCATGGAAGTTATTAGAGAAACCCTTTCTGGAGAAATAAAAGAACTAAAATCTAACCAAGTCAAAATCAAAAAGGCTATTAATGAGGTGCAATCAAAAATGGGGGTGCTAACTGCTAGGATAAATGAGGCAGAAGAGAGAACTAGTGATATAGAAGACAAAATGATGGAAAATAAAGAAGCTGAGAAAAAGAGAGAGAAACAACTACTGGATCACGAGGGCAGAATTCAAGAGATAAGCGATACCATAAGACGAAACAACATTAGAATAATTAGGATCCCAGAAGAAGAAGAAAGAGAGAGAGGGGCAGAAGGTATATTGAAGCAAATTATAGCAGAGAACTTCCCTAATTTGGGGAAGGAAATAGGCACCAAAATCCAGGAGGCACAGAGAACCCCTCTCAAAATCAATAAAAATAGGTCAACACCCGAACATCTAATAGTAAAACTTACAAGTCTCAGAGACAAAGAAAAAATCCTGAAAGCAGCTCGGGAGAAGAGATATGTAACCTACAATGGTAGAAACATTAGATTGGCAACAGACCTATCCACAGAGACCTGGCAGGCCAGAAAGGACTGATATGATATATTCAGAGCACTAAACAAGAAAAATATGCAGCCAAGAATACTATATCCAGCTAGGCTGTCATTGAAAATAGAAGGAGAGATAAAAAGCTTCCAGGACAAACAAAAACTAAAGGAATTTGCAAACACAAAACCAGCCCTACAAGAAATATTGAAAGGGGTCCTCTAAGCAAAGAGAGAGCCTAAAAGCAACATAGAGCAGAAAGGAACACAGACAATATACAGTAACAGTCACCTTACAGGCAATACAATGGCACTAAATTCATATCCTTCAATAGTTACCCTGAATGTAAATGGGCTAAATGCCCCAATCAAAAGACACAGACTATCAGATTGGATTAAAAAACAAGACCCATCGATATGCTGTCTGCAAGAGACTCATTTTAGACCCAAAGACACCCCCAGATTGAAAGTGAGGGGGTGGAAAACCATTTACCATGCTAATGGACACCAAAAGAAAGCTGGGGTGGCAATCCTTATATCAGACAAATTAGATTTTAAACCAAAGACTGTAATAAGAGATGAGGAAGGACACTATATCCTACTTAAAGGGTCTATCCAACAAGAAGATCTAACAATTGTAAATATCTATGCCCCTAACATGGGAGCAGCCAATTATATAAGGCAACTAATAACAAAAGCAAAGAAACACAATGACAACAATACAATAATAGTGGGGGACTTTAACACCGCCCTCACTGAAATGGACAGATCATCTAAGCAAAGATCAACAAGGAAATAAAGACTTTAAATGACACACTGGATCAAATGGACTTCACAGACATATTCAGAACATTCCATCCCAAAGCAATGGAATATACATTCTTCTCTAGTGCCCATGGAACATTCTCCAGAATAGATCACATCCTAGGTCACAAATCAGGTCTCAACCGGTACCAAAAGATTGGGATCATTCCCTGCCTATTTTCAGACCACAGTGCTTTGAAACTAGAACTCAATCACAAGAGGAAAGTCAGAAAGAACTCAAATACATGGAGGCTAAAGAGCATCCTACTAAAGAATGAATGGGTCAAACAGGAAATTAAAGAAGAATTAAAAAAATTCATGGAAACCAATGAAAATGAAAACACAACTGTGCAAAATCTTTGGGATGCAGCAAAAGCAGTCCTAAGAGGAAAGTGTATAGCAATACAAGCCTTTCTCAAGAAACAAGAAAGGTCTCAAGTACACAACCTAACCCTACACCTAAAGGAGCTGGAGAAAGAACAGCAAATAAAGCCTAAACCCAGCAGGAGAAGAGAAATAATAAAGATCAGAGCAGAAATCAATGAAATAGAAACCAAAAGAACAGTAGAACAGATCAATGAAACTAGGAGCTGGTTCTTTGAAAGAATTAACAAGGTTGATAAACCCCTGGCCAGACTTATCAAAAAGAAAAGAGAAATGACCCACATCAACAAAATCATGAATGAAAGAGGAGAGATCACAACCAACACCAAAGAAATACAAACAATTATAAGAACATATTATGAGCAACTCTATGCCAGCAAATTAGATAATATGGAAGAAATGGATGCATTCCTAGAGATGTATCAACTACCAAAACTGAACCAAGAAGAAATAGAAAACCTGAACAGACCTATAACCACTAAGGAAATTGAAGCAGTCATCAAAAATCTCCCAAGAAACAAAAGCCCAGGGCCAGATGGCTTCCTAGGGGAATTCTACCAAACATTTCAAGAAGAATTAATACCTGTTCTTCTGAAACTGTTCCAAAAAATAGAAATGGAAGGAAAACTTCCAAACTCATTTTATGAGGCCACCATTACCTTGATCCCAAAACCAGACAAAGACCCCATCAAAAAGGAGAATTACAGACCAATATCCCTGATGAACATGGATGCAAACATTCTCACCAAAATACTAGCCAATAGGATCCAACAGTACATTAAAAGGATTATTCACCACGACCAAGTGGGATTTATCCCTGGGCTGCAAGTTTGGTTCAACATCTGCAAATCAATCAACATGATACAATACATTAACAAAAGAAAGAACAAGAACCATATGATTCTCTCAATAGATGCAGAAAAAGCATTTGACAAAGTACAGCATCCTTTCTTGATCAAAACTCTTCAGAGTATAGGCATAGAGGGTACATACCTCAATATCATAAATGCCATCTATGAAAAACCTACAGCGAATATCATTCTCAATGGGGAAAAACTGAGAGCTTTCCCCCTAAGGTCAGGAACGTGGCAGGGATGTCCACTATCACCACTACCATTCAACATAGTATTAGAAGTCCTAGCCACAGCAATCAGACAACAAAAAGAAATCAAAGGCATCCAAATCAGCAAAGAAGAATTCAAACTCTCACTCTTTGCAAATGATATGATACTTTATGTGGAAAACCCCAAACACTCCATCCCAAAACTGCTAGAACTCATACAGGAATTCAGTAAAGTGGTAGGATATAAAATCAATGCACAGAAATCAGTGGCATTCCTATACACCAACAACAAGACAGAAGAAAGAGAAATTAAGGAGTCGATCCCATTTACGATTGCACCCAAAACCGTAAGATACCTAGGAATAAATCTAACCAAAGAGGCAAAGGATCTGTACTCAGAAAACTATAAAATACTCATGAAAGAAACTGAGGAAGACACAAAGAAATGGAAAAACGTTCCATGCTCATGGATTGGAAGAACAAATATTGTGAAGATGTCAATGCTACCTAGAGCAATCTACACATTCAATGCAATCCCCATCAAAATACCATCCACTTTTTTCAAAGAAATGGAACAAATAATCCTAAAATTTGTATGGAACCAGAAAAGACCCCGAATAGCCAGAGGAATGTTGAAAAAGAAAAGCAAAGCTGGCAGCATCACAATTCCAGACTTCCAGCTCTATTATAAAGCTGTCATCATCAAGACAGTATGGTACTGGCACAAAAACAGACACATAGATCAATGGAACAGAATAGAGAGCCCAGAAATGGACCCTCAACTCTATGGTCAACTAATCTTTGACAAAGCAGGAAAGAATGTCCAATGGAAAAAAGACAGTCTCTTCAACAAATGGTGTTGGGAAAATTGGATAACCACATGCAGAAGAATGAAACTGGACCATTTCCTTACACCACACACAAAAATAGAGTCAAAATGGTTGAAAGACCTCAGTGTGAGACAGGAGTCCATCAAAATCCTATAGGAGAACACAGGCAGCAACCTCTTTGACCTCAGCCGAAGCAACTTCTTCCTAGAAACATCGCCAAAGGCAAGGGAAGCAAGGGCAAAAATGAACTATTGGGACTTCATCAAGATAAAAAGCTTTTGCAAAGCAAAGGAAACAGTCAACAAAACCAAAAGACAACCGACAGAATGGGAGAAGATATTTGCAAATGACATATCAGATAAAGGGCTAGTATCCAAAATCTATAAAGAACTTATCAAACTCAACACCCAAAGAACAAAGAACCCAATCAAGAAATGGGCAGAAGACATGAACAGACATTTTCCAAAGAAGACATCCAAATGGCCAACAGACACATGAAAAAGTGCTCAACATCGCTCGGCATCAGGGAAATCCAAATCAAAACCTCAATGAGATACCACCTCACACCAGTCAGAATGGCTAAAATTAACAAGTCAGGAAATGACAGATGTTGGCGGGGATGCGGAGAAAGGGGAACCCTCCTACACTGTTGGTGGGAATGCAAGCTGGTGCAACCACTCTGGAAAACAGTATGGAGGTTCCTCAAAAAGTTGAAAATAGAGCTACCATAGGATCCAGCAATTGCACTACTGGGTATTTACCCCAAAGATACAAAAGTCGGGATCCGAAAGGGTACATGCACCCCGATGTTTATAGCAGCAATGTCCACAATAGCCAAACTGTGGAAAGAGCCAAGGTGTCCATCGACAGATGAATGGATAAGGAGGATGTGGTATATATATACAATGGAATATTATGCAGCCATCAAAAGGAATGAGATTTTGCCATTTGCAACGACGTGGATGGAACTGGAGGGTGTTATGCTGAGCGAAATAAGTCAGTCAGAGAAAGACATGTATCATATGACCTCACTGATATGAGGAATTCTTAATCTCAGGAAACAGAGGGTTGCTGGAGTGGTGGGGGCTGGGAGGAATGGGGTGGCTGGGTGATAGACATTGGGGAGGGTATGTGTTTATGGTGAGTGCTGTGAATTGTGCAAGACTGTTGAATCGCAGATCTGTACCTCTGAAACAAATAATACATTATATCTTAAAAAAAAAAAAAAAAGAAGAAGATAGCAGGAGGGGAAGGATGAAGGGGGGAAAATCAGAGGGGGAGATGAACCATGAGAGATGATGGACTCTGAGAAACAAACTGAGGGTTCTAGAGGGGAGGGGAGTGGGAGGATGGGTTAGCCTGGTGATGGCTATTAAAGAGGGCACGTTCTGCATGGAGCACTGGGTGTTATGCACAAACAATGAATCATGGAACATTACATCAAAAACTAATGATGTACGGTATGGTAATTAACATAACAATAAAAAAGTAAAAAAAAAAGATGAAATAGTCTCCACTCACGTTCAGATGCTGATGAGAAGAGACTTGGCTGAAAATATGTAAGAGGGAGACTAATTAGGGATTAAAGTCCTGGAGAAGGTGAACGGAGAGGGGAAAATAGAAGCCAGAGAACGTGCAGAGTGGTTGCTGTTAGCCAGGAATAAGCTGCATCTTCCACTGACTTAGGAGCAGGGACAGAGGAAAAGTTAGGATGAGGTGGAGGGACAGGGCTAGAAGAACTGATGGTGGGAAAGAGAGCCCATCCACTGACATGTCCCACATGTGTGTATCAGGTGTCTGTTCTGCACCAGGAGCTTGTGTGATGGTGGGGGGAGGGGTTGGGAAAGAGTGGGTGTCCGCGGGTGGGAGCTTACTTTTCCTCTCATTCTTCTTTTCTACATCCTGCAAATATTCTACCATAAGTGCGTATTTTTTTTTAAGTACAAAGAAAGGAATATATTTTTTTAATTTATTGTTTTGTAAATTAGAAAGCAGAGAAAGATTTATCCATCCCAGGCCTCTAGAATGAGATTGCTTCTGAAATTGAGCACTAATTTTAGGGCTAAATATTTTGGTAGCTAAGCCCAAAAGGACTATTTTTATGTAACATAGAATTTGTCTGATCAAGGAATGCATAAAAATGCTGGTAGCGAGAAACTAGGAGCCACCTTCCAGAAGGAAGGCACATAAATCCTGATGAAAGAGATGGGGTTAACATAACAGGTAATGTCTGACTGTTGCCTTGGGGAGGAAATAAAAATATTTTCAAACATTGCTTATACTTCGTTCTGATGAGTGTTGAGGAAATAGTGTTATACCGTGCCTGCATGAGGACATTGCACACAAATTACAAATGTGTTGATAGGCTCCAAGTAAAATGTTTTTGAAAAGTCTGACTTTACCCACAGACGAGCTGTGGGAAACTAGGAGAATGAGCAGTTAACACAGACCACCTCTCAAAAAAAAAAAAACAAAAAAAACATCGAAAGCCCCAGGTGAGTAATTTTTAGAGGGAATGCTATCTACATTGCAGGAAGAAAGTTCTGGAAATTGGCCAAATGGGAAGCAATCTTCCTCTTCTGGACTCCATGTGAATAAAGCCGGGCAATTAGAGCACTCAAGCCTTGTCAGCTTGTTCCCTGGAGTCTGCATCTCCTGCACAGAGTCCATGGCTTTGTTTCATCCACGTGGGGGCCCACGGGCACGCTCATGAGGGTGTGGGTCGAGCGCCCCAGTTGGGTGTCCCAGGAGCTGGATCCTTGCACTACATTCCATGTTGTGCTGTTGTGGGGGGAGGGGTTGCTCAGAGGCGGGCCCACCAGCATGAAGGGGAGCCACACCAGCCCAATGCACACCGCACCCAAATCATCTAGTTGAGAAAAAAAAGACATCTTTTGGGCTTGAATGAATGTGATTTTCTTGAAGGACTATCAGAGCTTGAAGGTTTGAGGACTGGTGAGGGGAGCCCAGGCTTCCCCCAGACCAGAGGGGTGTGGCTTACACAGTCCTGAAAACGGGAGCCTCGGGTTGCATCCGAACAGGACCTGACACTCTAACCCCTCTTCATCAGCTGTGTGGCTTTGGGCAGCTTTTTGCACTGTCTTCTCCTTCTGTGTCCTCAGAAGTGACAGGCGTGGGGTAACAAGGCCAAAGCTTCCAGCCCAGTGCCTGCACCGGAGAGCGATTGACTCGAGTATAGCGTAAGAAGAGAGGTTGCAGCCACAGAAGCCTGGGGTGTCTCACTCACCCCTGCAACATGGCCCTGCGGAGGCCATTTCCAAAGAAGAGCATGAAAAACCAAATAGGGTTGAGAAATAAACCACCATTTGATTTCTTAGAGAGAGATGTGGGCCATTGGAAGTGAGGAGCCGTTCTTGAGTCTCTGTTGGTTGGATGTCGGGTTTACTCTGTAAGGATCTTGATGGCGATGCCAGGGGGCAAGGCTCGCAGACAGACCCCCGGAGCCATAAGGAGGATACCCACTCCAACAGGACTCACAGCGAGCGCCTTCTCAGAGCCCAGAGATGCCACACCTGCCCCCACCACAGGGCTGAGAGACAGCTGGTGTCTGGAGACAGTCCACACTCCAGGCAAATCCAGGCTTGCTCTCCGAAATGATAGAGTCAGGTCCAAACGGGTGAAGCCAGAGACTGGGAGTGTACTTCTCATTCACTTCTAGCCAGAGAGGTTAGGAGTGGGTGGAAACGCGAGGAAAATGAGACCAGAAAGTGAATTCTCCCCTGACTAGATGGAGAAGACAGATGGGCACAGGAGAGATTTATTTCCCCAAGTAAACATAACCTGGAGTATTTTTCTTATAGGTCATATTCATTTACCAGTGCTGAGAAAATCATTCCCTGTCATCGTTCCCACACCATAAGTCACTTGCAGAATTTCTTTATCGAGACCAGATAAGGATCAGGAAAAATGAGCTGGATAGAACACAAGATCCTTTGCCTCCTAAATCTGGGAAGTAGTAATCTTCATATGAACGGCTTAAATTGCTCAGCTAATGAGCTCATTCTTAATTTCCTATAACAATGGCAGTTTCCACCAGCTTTTTGTCAAACCTGAGCTGGGATTCATCACAAGATGGTGAATGATCTCTTGCCCTATTTATTATTGTCTTTATTAGCACCACTGATTTATTTATTGCTCTTAAAGGCGTCACTGTTTTTGTACATTCTCTGGGAGAAAGGAGGATGAGGGCAGGGAAAAAATTCCTCCCAGGAGTGTTTGATCAGGATATCTTACAGGTCTCTTTTCTTCACCTTAGCTGATGCCCTCTTAAACTGTAGGAACCCCAGACTCCCTAACCGCATCAGCACCTGTCACTGAAAAGAACTCTCAGCCTCTCCTTCAAACATTCTCGATCAAAATATATTTTTGACTACCTCCTTGATTTTTATACTCAAGTTGTCTTATTAAAAAAAACCTGATGAATAATGAATGATGAAGGTAGTAACAGTAGAGACAAGATAACACCAATGGAAATGAACTCTTTGACAGCCCAAGATCGAAACCCTTTCTTGATCTTCACCTCCTGCCTTGAGTAGGCTTGGAGAAGGGGTCCACCATTCACAGACCTAAGATTTCCCCAAATTCTAAAGATCTAGGCAATCAAATCTTGTCAAGGTGGCATCTACTACTGGTTGTTGCACTCGGAGGGTAAACACAAAATTCATGATTTGCACTCTGGATGAGTTCCTGCCTGCACAGCTGAGAACTCCACAGTCTCTGGGGCTTCTTCCTGGGGCTTCTTGTTCAAGGACAGGGGAAAGGATCTAGACTAGTTATTCACTATTTGGATAGAAAAGGATACATCCATATCTACATCTAGTTGTCAAGACCATGGCTTGATAGAGACTTTCTCCCATTATCCCCTGACAACCCACCCCCTATCATTAGTATTTACATTCCATGCCCTGTACTGTTTCAAGGTGGTGTTCATGGTGTTCCTCTTGTCTGCAGAGCTGTCAGAGCATT
The DNA here is from genome assembly GCF_011800145.1 of Mirounga leonina. Taxonomy (NCBI): domain Eukaryota; kingdom Metazoa; phylum Chordata; class Mammalia; order Carnivora; family Phocidae; genus Mirounga; species Mirounga leonina. Next base: position 90,894,402 of record NW_023270447.1, on the reverse strand, counting down.
CAGTGAAGAATGGTGTGTTCTGTTCAGTGATGAAACTGTGAGTTTCATCCAATTAACCTTTATCCTGATTGCTATATTAACTTGAGCCGTCCCTGACTATTACGAAAAAGAGCCTCCCTTCACTTACATCATCACAGCCCATTATTCCCTTAAAGACTGGCCTGACCGCAGCTCTCAGGAAGCCCTCCCTGAATTATTCTGCCCACCTTCACCTTTAAACATCCTCTTATACACCGCTTACCCCACCTGACATTTAACTTGCTTAGACCAATAATTCACAATTTGGATATTCCTCAGAATCACCTAAGGGTCTGGGAAGTCTATGTATGAAGGCACCTGGATCCAAGTTCAGGGATTTGGATTGGTGTGGGCAGGGATGTGGCCCAAGCATCTGCATTTTTAAAGACTCCAGGACACCCCAACATTTGGCAAGGGTGGGAACCCCCCATGACTGTGTGTGCTACCCACGGGGATCACCACTTCCAGGAATTCCGATTCACTTGGTCAGCGTGGAACCTGTGCATGAAACTCCTAAAATCTTCTCAGGTGATTCTATTGCAGGGGTTGGTGGAGAAGCACTGACCTGGACTTCATCCACTGGCTACTGAGTGTTAAGGGAGCATAATGATGTCATGAGCAGGCTTGCTTCCCTCTTCCGGAGAAGTTTGGAGTCCTAGAGACTGCAAGTCTGGAAGCTGTAAGGATGCAAATGGCCTTTCCCCTCCACCCTCCTGGATTCCCTGGCTGGAGCCCCATAAATTAATTAATAGAAGACTGAGTAAGGAGAGAAAAACAGACAGAAGCTTAATAACACATATGCATCACACACACACACACACACACACACACACACGGGAGCATTCAATGATGAGTAACCAAAATCAATGATTAGAACTCAGGCTTATATAAAATCTTAGCAATAGAACAACACATTTGTGAAGAAGTGACAAGGCAAAGGAAGAGGGCTTTGAGTCTCTAGGGCGGCAAACGGTGGGCAGACAAGGGCACAGGGGAGTGGAAGACAAGGGGTGGTTGGTAAGGTCTGTTGTGTAGATGACTCTGGTGCTGATCAGGGTCTGGCATTGTCTCTGGTGATTAACTTCTCTCCTTCCTGGTACAGAGGGGAGGGGGACGTCTTCACAAATTGATGTCCTATTTCTAGGCAAACACAGAGAAGGCAGGGAACTTTTCTTATATCTGCTTCTTGTCCATTATCTTCAGCTCAAAATAATCCTTATGCCAAAGTGGCATATTTGGGCCCAGTATGTCCTGCTGCCCAATAACACTTTCACTGTTCAATCTTCTCCCCATAAAATCCCAACACTGTCTACAGTGGACTCTCCATTTCCACCTGACATTCATCTCCCCAAGACCAGATCCAGGTGTCATGGGGTCTTGTGCTTATTGAAATTGGGGGAGGGTACTCTTTAAGAAAGAGAATTCCACCCTGTAGATGGAAATTTAGATGTAAGGGCTCTAATGTGGCATTGAAACTCAAGCTTCCTTAGGTCCGTGGTAAATGCAGATCTGTTGCTCCCCAAGAGGGTTTACTGATATTTCTAACAGCCTTTGGCCATGTCTGCAGATAGTCCTCCTTATTTTGATATTTCCACATGTTGGGACCAGGGCCATCTTCCCCGCATTAGGGGCTGTTCTCAACCCTGGTATTGCACTGGGAAATATTCCTTCCCATGTCACAACCAGAGGAAAGCTCGAGAGAAAAGGTCATTTATTCCCCCAGAGGATGCACCCAGCTCGGTGAGAAGCATCAGCCTTAATATATGGAATGCATTTTGCCAAGACTGTGACAATCATTAGAAATGGGCCTTTGGTGTCATTACCCCAGAGTCATCTTGATGAAGTATGTGTCCTCTGAGTAGACAGAAAACATTAGAGCGCCCTGAGCTGAATTGGTCAGCTGAAAATACTGGAATGCTTTATCCTTGGAAGGAAATTAAGCCATTTATTGGAGGACAGAAGTTCAGTATAATAGTTAAAGCAATCTGACATTTCCATAAATTAATAAAATGTGTATGGTTGGCATAATTCAATGTATAAAAGCATTGATCTCTCCTCTCTGAAGTCCAGAAGGAGGATTTCAGGCATTGGGAAGAGACAGGACCTCAGGACCAATAACATTAGATCAGTGTGAAGGACTGATGAGCTTGCCTGACCAGAAACCTCTCACATATGCACGAGCTTGCTTATTCACATAGTCACACGGGCTCACACTCACTCATTCATGCATGTACTTAGATCTGAGCTAATACAGAGCTTAGATCTGAGCTAACTATGGTTCTTTCTCAGGGTCCTCTCCTTTCAGGGCTGTGAGCTCCCAAGGACAGGCACTATTTGTCTGAATGGATCCTCTGGTTTCCCAGCACTTACCACAGAGCCTGAAGCAGAATAAGCACTCAGGAGATATCTACTGTAGGAATGAATGAATTAATGGATGATTAAGGGTGCCTTACTTTGTAAAGTCCTCTGTCCTGATATCCCTCAAATACTCAAGTTTACTAATCATTGGTGAGTGAGGTTGCAATCTGTTTGACCATTTACTTCCCAGGATGACCCATGCAGGGACACAGACCACTGTTCCCTGGGAGGACCACTGAAGTCTGAGTAACGGCTCCAGTTTCCTCAGGCACTAACCCTGGGTCCTTGTGCAGCACCTGACATCCTCCCTAGATCTATTTCTTTACCTACAAAATAGGGATAACAATGGTTCCCACCTTTCAGGAATGAAATGAGACAATATCTTTAAAACACTTGGTACAGTGCCTTTTCACAATAAACATCCGAGAAAGGCCAGCTGTTACTGTTTCTGCTCTTATAAAAAAAGTTGATGCCAAGTTACCACATTATTTCAAGACATTTTGCCTTTTCTTCATTCCTGTCCCTAGACTTCACAGGCAACATTTTTGTGCAGTGAATATAGTTTTAGTGAGGGTAATAATAACATGATTATATCCTCAACTCACCTGGAAGAAGTCCAAAGCAACAAGTAAACATAAGACTCTCCAGGGAGAGGCATGTATGATGACTAAAAGCAAAATGGTATCTTCAAACCCACCCAGAGTGAAAGAGATCATAGTGATGTCTTAAACTAGCCCACAAGCAAATTATCCCCTGATTCTGCTCCACTGTTTAATTAGGGTAAGACAGCCAACGCAGCCCAGTGCCAACAAACCATTTTAATGAGCAATCGCAACAAAATTAATGATGCTGACAGGTAGCAAAGTATCTACATTTGGTTTTTTGGGGTGTGGGCGCAATTGGATGTTGAATTAGGTCAAGGGTCTGAGTTGGCAGGGGCGGCAAGTGCCATGCTTGCTCTGGATGCTAACCAGCCTGGCCTCTCTGAAGCTGCCCTAAAGCCAGAGTGGCGTTGTCTGCTGGCTTCCAGTACTTCCATGCTCAGGAGGGTTTTAAGGGCCCCATCCTGATGAGACCCCTATACTGCAATGGATTTGCCTGGGGTGAGGATTTTTACTTCTGCTCAATGACCCCAGACCTTCTCCTGCTGCCAAGAACACGGGAGAAGAGCTCAAACGTTATATGGTTGATGAAGCAGGTGACTTCTAAAACCCAGAAAGTCTGTGACCTGTAGCAGTGTGTCTTCCATCACGTGGAGACCTGCTGTAATCCATTCTCAGGAAACACAGGTGGCAGGAAGAGGAATGCTTCTAGAAGAGTTTGAGCAGAATAGGATGGGCCAAATGACCCCTTACCACTCTGGCTTTATGGACAGAATTGACTTCTGTTGCCAGGTTATGCCATGAATATCAGAAGGCCCGGGTTTTTCCGTCATTCCCCCATGTCAGCAGTTTTACTGCTTGTTGACAGTTTGTTTCCCAAAACACAGGACTCTACCCAGGGCGATGTTTTAGAGACAGTAGATGGGGAAGCACCCGGAGTTTTGGAGAACACAGAGCCACTCCCTCCTTCCCTCTCAACCATCCTGATGACACCAAGCAGGGCGTTCAGCCTGGTGCTGGTTTGGTTTAACAACCTGTATGTCCCATCTGAACAGAGAGTTGGCAGTCAGAAGAACCTAGAACACAATACATTTTTCCTTTTTTTTCTGTTTTTACTTTTATAGGTCATTTTATTTAATTCTATTTAAGATTGAAATATAATTTCTTTTTCAAAGGCATTCATTTAGATAGAATTGATCTAAGTACAATATGAACTACCCAATAGCATGTGTGGACTGGGAATCACAGGCCTGGCAGTGGGTTTAGCCCCAACTCCTCATTGCCCTTGGTGGCCCAAAGTGCTGAGTGGCCCTGGAAGGGCAGTGGATGAGTGTGGTCATCAGGGCTCCAGCCCAAGCCCACCTCCTGTCTCCTACACATCAGGCTTCTGTGTAAATCTCCTCAAAGAAGGGGTTTCTGTGCTGCCATGAGCTTACATACTTGTCCCTAGCATATGGGACAGGATGAGCAAGCTGGAGTCTCTGCAGGACGCTGCTCTCTGGGCACGAGGATGGGTGTAGGTTATAGGAACTTGGATCTGAGGAGTTTCTCTGGAAGAAGAGAGCTCAGCATGGATGATGCTGGGGTGTAAGACAAATGCCACCTGGGAGCTCGTTTACTGTGTTCTGCAAGCAGTACAGAGTCTGGTAGGAAACAATGAGTCAGAGCATGCTGGGCTCACCTCTGTCTGACACCCCAGGTCACACGCTATGTGACTCTGGGCTTGGGCAGTCCCCCGTTCAGCATGACTTTCCTCATCTGCAAGACGGGAGGAAAGTTGTTCAGTGTGCCTTGGGATTGGGGAATAGCATTTAATGCAATGGAACCAGCACCACTTTTTGAGCTCAGTGATAGGAGTGATTATTTCTATGGTCAGAGAGTTGAAGGCATCCATCTTCTTGACTCTCCTCTTTCCTGATGGGCATCAGTTTCAAGGTCATCTGTCACTGGGCATGATTTCCAACAATCAGGCAAGACATCCACCTCTTGGCCAACCTGTGTCTCTCCAATGGAAGCCAAGCCACTGCGCGGCTCATTTGAGTTTCAGCTTTGTGTATTCAACGGCAGGTCCCTGTCTCCGCATGTTCTTCATTGTGTGTGTTTGGTGGAATCTGCGTTCATTAAATCTGTTGTCATCACCTGTCGTTTGGAGCTGATTCAGCCATTAGCAGCTTCTCTACATTTCTATAAATATTTAAACCACTGATACTTGGTAATCACCTTGGTATAAAATTAGGAAGAGTGAGAGGACGTTGATTCACCACGGTTATTAGAAAGCCAGCTTCGTCTTTAGTGCTGAAGAGCTTCTTGCTTCCAGGACATGAAACATGGGTAAGCAGATTGGAAAGTCCGTAGGAGTTTTTTTCTTCTGTTTTGTCTTACGCCAAGTAAATCACTGGGACACTTGTGGCTCTCACACAGATTGCAATGTATCTTCGTTGCCCGGCACATCTGGCCAAACCTAGAATCAGTTCTGCGTGTGTCTCCTTGGCTACATCTGCTTACTCATGTTGACCATGCTGACCACGACTTTACAGGTTGGATTTGCAGATTGAGCATCCTGGAAGATGGCAGCCTTCTTAGAAGTTAGCGTGACCTCTGGCCTAGTGGTCAGAGTATGTTTCTAAGCAAAAATATAGAGGATTTTTTTTTCTTTACAAAAATCCAGCCCAGACCCATGGGTTGGGTGTGGCAAATCACCCTCTTCTGGGCTAGCATCTCCCAATGACAGATGTCCCTGACTGATCCCAGCTCTGTTTCCCACGGGTCAAGGATTAGGCCCCACGGTCTTCCCCAGCACCACAATCCAGGTAGTCACCACCGGGTAACAGGATACATAATGAAATCTGCTTGAGGTCCTGGACCTTAACTATGTTTCTCTAATTTTATTACCTCTCTTTTTCCTATAAAAAAGAAATCCTTCTATATCCAGTTGGGGGATTCTCATAAATCTGCAATCTGTATTTGCATTAACTCATCAAAAGTTTTGCTGCCTTTTGAAATCTCCCTAGCGTGTCTAACTGATGTTGGGACCAACATCTCACCGAGTCTGCTTGCTCACGACAGAGCTTCCAGATAAAGGCAGTCACTTGCTCAAGGTCACAAAGTTTCACAGAAGAGCTTCTCTACCTGTACCTGCTGCTTTTCCAACCACAGGCTTTTAACACTTACCCAAACACACACACCATTTCTCACTGATCTGTAGGGACTCTGTTCAGCTTATGGAAGACATCCGGCGGGAGGTGTTTATGAATGTCTGGGGTTCACCTGCCCTTTATATCTCCTTGAACCCTTATAGCAGCTGCAGGGCTTTGTACCTGGCAGACTCACCCTGAGTCATGAGTGTTTATTGTCTCTTACCCCTATTGAAAGAGTTTGTCTTTTAATGTTATTTCCCCAAAGCAGGATTTACACAAATGGTGTTGGCCCTTCTTTTCTGAAGCACAAACCATGGTGATCATGCTCTCTGCCTGTCCATCAGCTTCCACTCTCTAACTCTGGCCATGGCAGAGGCCTCATCGGGCATCAGAGATGCTCTCTGTGGTCTGCAGCTGGGCCCTGGACACACTGCTGGGCTCTGAAGAGACCACTCACGTGGCTGAAGCCCATCTGCAGGGGAGGATGTTCTGGATGTGGCAGGACATTCCAAGGCAGACCCCACCTGCCAGCTTCCAGAGGATTCTTACATGAAATGCTAGTGGTCCCATGACCTTCACCCTGTGCTTGTCTTAGTCAGCTTAGGCTACATGACAAAGTACCACAGACTGGGTGGTTTAAACAACAGACATTGAGTTCTCAGAGTTCTGGAGGCTGGAAGCCCCAGATTAACATGCCAACATTCAGTGTCTGGTGAGAAACTTTTTCTCTCTGGCTTGGAGATGGTCCCTGTCTCACTGGGTCCTCACATGGTGGAGACACCAAGCTCTGGTATCTCTTCCTATTCTCCCAAGGGCACTAATCCCATCATAGGGCTCCACCCTCATGACCTCATCTAACACCAACCACCTCCAAAGGCCCCGCCTCCAAATACTATTATGTTGAAGGTTAGGGCTTCAATATACGAACTGGGGAGGACACAAGCATTCAGTCCGTCACAGGGCTCCATCAATGTCCTCCAGACTCTGCTGGCTTCATGGAGCAAAGGTGAAGGACAGCACATTCACTAAATCAGTCCTTCCGAATTTGGGCAGCACATCGGGTGCAGTCGGGGCACGGCCCAGGAATTAGGAGTTTTAAAACCACCCCAGGTGCTTCTAGTGAAGAAAGGTTTTTGGCCGCAGGGTAACTGCATTGTTCATGCACTGCATTCATAAACCCCGAGTCCTCCCAGGGGGCTGGTGTCTGTCTGGCCGTAGGAGAATAATGATGCTGGCTGACAGTTTTGAGCACTCCTCTACACCATATGCTGGGCAAAGCATTTTCACACGTTAATGGTGTTAATCCTTGCAGTAACTCTTTCGAGGGAGAGGTCAATTCTTCTCCCTCTTCAAGATGAGGTGAGAAGGCCCTGGTACATGGCTAGCCAGTGATCTACACCCAGGCTCCCTTCACTGCTGAGCTTCTGTCTCTGGCCGTTCGTCATTCTGCTTCTCCCAGAACTGCACAGAACAAATGCAGAATCCCCAACGCTCCCCGTTTGCTCCAAAGGAGGAAGAAGGGCTCCACTGAGGACATGGGGCATTTGGGAAGCTGGGAGGTAACTGGTAAGCTTCTGGTCCCATTCTACAGCTTCGAAAGAGGAGGCTTTGGGGGGTGTGCTGAGTGACCCACATAGTCACTGGGCCCTCTATTGGCTTCTCTCGCTTGGCCTGCACAGTGGGTGGGGGTGAGGGACCGGTTCTGCATCCCTCGGCGCAGGTGCTTGGAAGGCAGAGTTCTCAGAGCCTGTAGATCTGCCATCTCGGGCAGTGGCTCCTGGCTGGGCTGAGCAACACTTGGCCCGTGAGGCAAAGCCACTTGGCCCGGGAAGCTGCACCCTGCAGGACAATGCTGGCCCCTCTCTGGGAAGCACAGAGCACTTGTTCCCGAGAACCAATGGCCAAGCTAGTACTCGGGGAGTTTCCACTCCATTTCCCTGCATTATCCCCGGTCCGTGGATAAACAAAAAAGCAATAATAGCTCTTGTGGTGTTTTAATTGGTATTGGCTGTGTTTTAATTAGCAAAAGAAATAGCAGGAGGGAGGTCAGAGGGGGCTCTTCTCTAACTGCCACCTTGTCCCGGAAATCGTGCCTCCCAGGGACGGGGCAGCAGCCCTCACTGAACGGCCCAGTGCAGGTAATTCATTCACAATCAGCGTCTCCTCTGGAAGCTAAGTCAGGGCACCCGGTTAACATCTTGGGTTTAGGAAAATAGTATGTGTTAGTTAAACAGACACAGAGGTTCTACAGCTTAGCAGGATCCAAGAGTCCTGGGAACAGTACTTTTCAGTTTGAGAAGCAAGCCTGTCTTAGATGGAGAGGGGTCAGAGGGCGTGGAGGGATGGTCCCTGCCCTTGAGAGGAGACAGAGCGGCTTGCCTCCCAAAACCCGCCCCAGGCGGTTGTGAGATCTAGGACAAACCGCCCCTCGCCACAGATTTCCAACCTGAGGCCCTTAGACTAGATTCACAGAGGCAGGGAGGGGAGGGGACCCATGATTAGAATCTGGGGGGCGGGGACTGGGAAGATCTCCGTCATTTTAAAAAGCTAATTCATAGAAGGGGCCGCAGAAACTGTGGAAGTTTTCCAACAGAAGGAAACTTCCGGGGGAGGCGGGGAGGGAATGTAACGTTTCCGTAGATGTGCTTTATGTCTGTTTGAAAATATTTTTGAAGAGGCCATGACGTATTTATGTGTAGCAATCAGTGGCGTGGTTAAGGAAACACGAAAAGCCTGGGAAGCTCCCTACTCTTCCGTTCCTGATTTTATTCATGGGAAGACCCATTGAAATAAAAACCCAAGGGGCATGGAACTTGCAATAACATTTGGGTCATTTGCAGAATCTTCAAGCCACCTCCATTTATCCCAGCATTTATTAAGAACCTACGCAGAATAGCCCGATGCCCAGCACCGCCATCCACAGACGAGCCAGGCAGGAGGTTGACGAAGCGGACCCGGATCTAGCTGGGTTTTCTCCGTCCAGATGGTATCTGAGACCCCACATCCGAGACGCCGTCCCTCCAGCCGGGTGTGCGGCCTGACCTCCTGCTCGCTCTGCCCTCACGTCGCCCCCCTCCCTGTCAGCTCCCACACAGCTAAAGGGCTGTTTTATTTCTATTTTTCCAAACATGAACTGGCCCACCTCACTTCCTGCCCAGGCTCCTCACCTTGGCCTGCTGGGTGTCCCTGCCCCCCACCACCACTCAGGACCCCAATTCCACGGGCTTGGAGCTGGACTTCAGGTATTCTTTCCAGAGATTCAGTTCCAAAGTGCAGGGTGCTCCTCCAAGGAAGGAGACACCCACTGAGCTGGGGATGACTGGTGCAGAGGGCTGTACAGGACTGGGGGCATCCACCTGGGTTTAAAGATGCGAAAAGTGTTTAAAAGTAGAACCAGGAAGGGCATTCCGGACAGAACAGCAGGAGCAAAGCGCAGAGGCCAGAGGGAGGTCCTGAGTGGGGGCAGGGAAGGTGGGGTCTCATCCCCCAGGAGTAAATGACAAATGTCAAGAAAGCAGCCCAGCATGGGGCTGAGGAGCTTGGACTGAGCACGCTGCCACACTGAGGGCCCGAGCACCCGTTGCTGCAGCTGACCTGAAATACACGGAGAGATTTGGAGGGGAAGTCAAGCTTCTGTCCCACACTCCATCTCTTCCATCACTCTATCTAAAGGAGCCTTCCTTCGCCTCTCAAACTCACCCCACTGTGGGGTGCCCTGGGTGTGTGTGTGAGAGACGGAGGGAGGGTGAGCACACATTCGGGGGGAAACCTTGTGATCCACTAACTCATCAAAGGTTGTTGTTTTGCTGCTGGGGATTTGCCCCCATCCTCACCCCATCTTCTCCCCAGGATACCATATTTCTAAAGCTGTCTAATTTCTCTTTTGGCAATGCTCTTGCTTTTCAACATTCCTTAAAACGTGGCTCCTGGCGTGGGGCCCATTCTGAGCTGAGCAGCAGTGGCGAATACTTCTGCTTCGTTTGGGAGACTGTGCATCTTTACCTTGGATACCAGTACACCCAATCTTCCAGATGTCACCACATGTGTTAACATTGTGGAGCTGAGACAGGATTTTACTGACGGCAGTCAAATATTTCGTATTTTTCTATTAATTCCATTTAGCAAAGATTCCCTCTTTCCCTCCTCCCTCCCTCCTCTCCCCTCTCCCTACCCTTCCTCATTCCACAGACATCAGGCTGCAGGGCATTCTTCCAAGCGCTAATGATGGAGCAGGGGATATGTGTGGGAACGCCCTGCTTGTGGGGCACATGATCCAGGGAGAGTATTTGAGATCTTGACTCTGTCACTAAATCGATCAGCCTGCCCCCTTTCCCACCATAGCTCCTGTCATCTGGAAATGAGCTCTCCAAAGAGCTCCCAAGTCATACGTAAAATCTTGCACCGGACAGGCCCCAAACACTAACAATCCTCAAGCAAAGCTAGAGAACCGTCTTGCGGGTTGAGAGCTCCCTGCATCCCACACCTGGGCTTTCTTCCAAAATCACCTGCTCTCAAATCGCCTGACATGTTCTGCTTTGCTTTAGAGTGTCCTGGGCATTTATCTCATCCTCTGCCTTCCCTGCACCAGATGGGAAGTCTGCCCACCCTGCCCCCCACCGGCTGTGTGACCAGGGACCAGCCAGTTGCTTCTCCACTCTTCACTGTGCTTCTCTAGAACATAAGAGAATGCCTTCTTCGTTCAGGGGTGTAGTCAAGGTGACCGAAAGGCCTACGCCTGAGCTGTCTGCTGGGAGGTCCTCCTCCTGGCGAACTTCCAGTCTTCCTCAGCTGATCCAACAGTTCAATTACATACCCTGCTTCCCTTACAGCCTGTATCCCACCTGTTATTAAATAAGTAGTTGTGTGCATTTTTACTTCTGCCTGTCTTCTCTCGTTCTAGACCATTGGTCCTAGGAACACAAGGCCCACATTTGTGTCCCAATCACCCAGGACAGCGCCTGGCACTTGGTGTATGCAGAATAAGTATTGTTGAAGAGACAGAGAAGTGCATGACTTAATTACTGATTTGATGCATTCATATATGGTTTGTGCCTTCATTTCTGTAAAATGTTAGGAAATAAGATTCTGAGTCAGTAATGCAAGACAAAAATCAGACTTGGCTTTTGTACATGGCAGCTTTGCCAACCTCATAAACCCACCAGAAGTGTAAAAGCTAAGTGCATCAGATTGGGATAAGTCAGCCAAACAAATGCAAACCAGGATTGATTGTGGAAAGTCAGCTGAGAAATAACAGAGTCCGTTCTATGCCACCTTAGGATTGAATGCATATGAAATGCCCATCTTGCCAAACTGCCTTCAGCCGATTTTTGCAAACAGTCCAGAAACCAGGAAATTCTCTGACTAAAGGAAGAGTCAAGACATCCATGAGTGATCCTCTCCAAAGGATTTCAAAACACCAAGCAGAAATGGTACTCTTCAGATGCCTTCTGTACGCAAGAAGAGTTCCAAGCTATTGCTTGCTGTCCTCCAACTGCTTTTCTGATGAGCAACAGAATGTTTGATTTTCTTCTAATAGATCTGTCATTTTACTTCAAGTGTCCAGTACTATTGACCCATGGAACCTCAATTTCAAAGCCATTAAAATCTAATTTTCCACACTGTGCCCCTAAGAGATTGACTAACGTTCAAAGAATAATTCATTTTCTTTAAGAAAAAAAAATGCATATCTCTCTATATTTTATTTTTATTCTTTAAAATAAGTCAAAGGACATTGCTGTCAGCCCCTCTGCTGTTACCCTTTCACTGTCTTTCTTGCAACAGAACATAAGCACTCCTCTGACAGAGTAAGATTTGGTCACCGTGGAGGGAAGGCTGTATTTATGCAGAGAACTACCACTTACTGATGTATCATAAAGGACCCACTGTCATGTTTCACCATCGGGAAAGCAGGGAAGAAGGCTCAAGGTTGTTTGGTGTGGTTTTTTTTTAAAGATTTTATTTATTTACTTATTTGAGAGAGAGGGAGAGAGAGAGCTCAAGCAGGGGGAGGAGCAGAGGGAGAGGGAGAAGCAGACTCCTCACTGATCAGGGAGCCCAACACAGGGCTCGATCCTAGGACACTGGGATCATGACCTGAGCTGAAGGCAGACGCCTAACCCACTGAGCCACCCAGGTGCCCCTCAAGGTTATTTGTTTTGGAAAATAGCAGATGTGTCAAAAACTGAGCAGAAAAATGCTTCCAAAGGAAAAATATCTTCCCCAAAATTTCAGGGAGTTCAAGAATCTAAAGGTTAATCTTTTTCGAGTATTAAACTAAGCCTCTTCCTTTAAAATTCTGGGATCAGAGAGAAAGACATGTATCATATGATCTCACTGATATGAGGAATTCTTGATCTCAGGAAACAAACTGAGGGTTGCTGGAGTGGGGGGTGGGGTGGGAGGGACGGGGTGACTGGGTGATAGACACTGGGGAGGGTATGTGCTCTGGTAAGCGCTGTGAATTGTGCAAGACTGTTGAATCTCAGATCTGTACCTCTGAAACAAATAATGCAATATATGTTAAGAAAAAAAAAAGAAGAAGAAGAAGAAGGTAGCGGGAGGGGAAGAATGAAGCGGGGGAAAGCGGAGGGGTAGACGAACCATGAGAGACGATGGACTCTGAAAAACAAACAGGGTTCTAGAGGGGAGGGGGGTGGGAGGATGGGTTGGCCTGGTGGTGGGTATTGAAGAGGGCACGTTCTGCATGGAGCACTGGGTGTTATGCACAAACAATGAATCATGGAACACTTCATCTAAAACTAATGATGTAATGTATGGGGATTAACATAAGAATAAAAAAAATAAAAAAATAAAATTCTGGGATCAGGACACCTACCAAGGGGTCATGCAAGCAGGTGTCCACGGACCCATGTGCAGAAATCTCAGATCAACGGATGATAATCACGTGACTACCATTAGGTGGGACCCATTCAACATACTCCTTCGCAATCAAATGCAACAGGGGGTCCTGGAAACAAAAAAGGACATGAGTGGACAAACCGGGGGCAAATCAACCAAGGTTTGGAGTGGACCTACTAGGGTTGTATCAATGATAACTTCCTGGTTTGGGTAATGGTACCTCGGTTACATAAGGCATTAACATACAGGGCCGTGGGGTGAAGGGTCTGAGTCAATGCTCTGTATACTTTTGCAACTTCTCTGTAAGTCAAAAATTATTTCACAACAAACATTTAGAAGGAATATGTACTGTATATTTCCAGAAAGGTTGGAAAGCCAGAGAACAAACCACCCTCATAATCATATGGGATATGAGAGCCAGTGAGGGCCTCGTTCCAGAAGTCCTTCGGTAGAATGGCTTCGAGCCCATGGGAGGAGCGCTAGAGTCCCAAGCGCTGCAACCCCAGAGCCACGGTTTTTACATAACCAGGCTACAGCTCCCGTGTGCACTCTGATCCCTGGGAAATGTCTGCCGCTGCCCGTTATCGGGTGCAGAGGGTCACACCAGAGCCCTGTGGTGCTGGTTGCACACCGATTGGCTCAGAGTCAATGCCCAAGACGTGCTCATGAGGTTGAGTCCCTCAGGGCTGAACACGCCAGCTGAACACGCCAGCCACAGGATTTCCAGGAGTGCGTTTCACAAGAACAAACCACCTAAGGAGGGTGCTTGGGGTGGTCCTGAAACACTGATGTCGTAAAGACGGGTAGTTTTACGTGACCGCGAGGATGATCTGAACAGAGGTAGCACATTCAGAAACTACGTCTAGGGGTCTGGAGAGGAGGTGAAGTTAGCAGCAAACATGTCACAAAGTACCTGGTATACCCAGGCGGTTTGGAAGCGGGGCAGTACAATCAGGGGGTGGCAAGAAGCCCTAGAACGACCACCAACTTCCCCCATCCCCCAAGGGGTAAGTTTTTCTCTTGCGCCTTCATTCTATGTAAAACCAAATGAGCCCAAGTTTCGTCTGAGCTCTGCAATCCAGAAGCCCTCCACGCAGCCCCACTGGCTCAGGAGGGGACCCCGTGAGGGGCTACAGCGGGGCACGGGGGCTCTGCCTCGCCCTGGCCATGCAGCTGGGCAGGCGACCCCCGACTCTGCGCGCCCCCTCCTCTCCAACATGAGTCGGAGGGACTCTGCTGTGCTTGATCACGTGGGGGTTCGGCACAGTGATGCTCTAAATCCCCCGCAGCGCACCCGGGCCAAGAAGGAGAGCTCTGTACGTGTCGGAGGTTGTCACTGTTTGTGGTCCTGGTACAAGCAGCAGGACAAGGGCCTTGCTCTGGGGCAAAGTCCTGGAATAGGAGGAAAACCAAGCTGAGACTACCCCGCGATCTGCGCTTCTGCACCCAGAGAGCGTGCAGAGTTGGAGGGGACTCCAAAGAGGCAGGGCTGGGAAAGAGAAGACGCTGGGGGAACAGACAGAAACTGTTTCGATCCGTAAACCAGAGAGGCAGGTGCGGCTCCGCTCCGGAGGATGCCTCTCCAGGCCCTGCAGCTCAGTCCTCCATCCTTCTGGGTGCCCACCCACACACTCAACCCCTCTGGGCGCTCACAGCACTTGTCCTGTAAACGTGGAGGGCAGCGCATTGTCTGAGACTCCCACAGCTCCTTCTCACACTGCTTTCAGGAAGCTTGAACTAATAAAACATAAAAATAAGAGAACTTGGAACAAAGATGTGGAGAAGTACTTTGAAATTGCTTATGAATGCTTCTGGAAAGTCATTTCAGCAAATGCGAAATGCCCATGCTCTGCAAGCCCTGTCTTTATCTCAGGCATGGGAGCGTGCTCCTTGGGTCCCGGCTGGTGGAGGCCGGGTGTGGGCTGTGCCTCGGCGCAGGCGGGGTGTCTTCCGCCTGTCACTCGTTGAATCCCCACGGGTTCCCCAGGGACAGGGGTGACTGTCATTCTCATTTGACAGATGTGACCACGGAGGTTTAGCGGGGGGTGGGGGGAAGGGGTCTGCTCAAGGTCATGCAGCTCAAGCCTGCAGGCTCTGTGCCGTCCGGGGAGTCAAGACAACAGGGGCTCATGCCCCTCCACGGATGTGACTCCCTTCGCATCTGTCCTATTGCGCACAGAAGACACTCAGTAAACTCAGCGTGCGCTCTTGGGCGCAGCGCGCCCGGCTGGACTCTGAGCCGGAGGGCTTTCATTGTTCCGGTTACCACCATCCTGGTGAGTTGTGCGTGGCTTGGGTCTTGTGTGGGGACCCAGGAGCCAAGCGAAAGCGAGCCCTGGGTCTCCGCTGCTCCTAGCTGCGCGCTTCGAAATGTGCATCACGCCGAGTCTGCAGGCTCACGTCTCTGACAAAGTTGAAAATTTAAATTCTCATTAGGCAGAAGAGTCTGTTCCACACTTATTTCATCTGGGTGAGAAGTGCTAGAGGGAGCGCAATCAGACGGAATTTGCTCAAGTGTCTTTCAGAGGCGCATGCTGGGGGAAGCAGCTGCAGCAGGGACGGTCTCCTGCCTTCAGCTCCCTCGCTCAAGGCCATCTGTTTGCCCACAAAGACATGTGTCCCTACGTCATTCTATATATACCTCCTCTCTGTCGCTCTCTCTCTCACACTCACACACACACTCACGCAGACACATGCTCACACACACAAACACAGTCTTCTCCCGAGGCAAAATTTGTACATGTAATCAGCATTTCCATATGGCCAAGTTCATCTGAATGTAATCTGGGCGAAGAATCTAAATTTGGTCCAAAGAAACCCTGAGGTCCACACATCTCCCCACCTCTGCTGCATCCCTAGCCCTTCACCTGAGGCGCAGACGTCCTTCCGTGCATGGGGCAAAGAAGAGGATATATTTGCTCTCATTCATCAGGCCTGACAACCTTGCAGAAGAGAGGAAGAGTAGGAGCTGCTCTATCCCTTTCAGCTTGGAGGCTAAACTTCAAGGACACATCCAGTCAACTCAAGGGCAAAATGGCTTAATCAAGCCCAGCTCACCAGACAGCAGCCCCTCTCCCGCACACTGGCCATCCTCGTCTCTGCCAGGCCCCCATGCACACACCCATGGAATGCCTGGCGCCCTCTGGGGTGTCTGCCTCCTCTCCCCCGTCCCCCGTGGCTAAACCTCAAGCCTCGTCATTCATGGTTCACATCTCTGCGCTTTCGCTACTGTCTGCGTTCCCGCCTTCAGCCCTGTGTTCGAGATCCCACGGACAAGGACCGTCCCCTGCACTGCCATTCCATACCCTACAGCCAGCATGACCAGATAAATCCATTTTCTGTGAACACCACTTCGAAACCACTGCTTGCTCAGAACTTTCAATAACCCCCCATCAGCTGCCGGACAACATCATCCGGCCCAGGACCCATAGCAGGAGCCCCTTCTTTGACCTTCCCAGCGGCGAGACATGCAGCCCCCCTCTCACACAGAGGAAGAGCAGCAAGGCAGAGTTACCTTGGCCCTGGAGCTCCTGACACCTGGGTTTGAGTGTAAGGCTCCCTCAGCTGACTCTCTCTAACACCGCCTGGGTAACAGGCGGGTTTCCGGCACACAGCCCGCGCGGATGGATGTTGCTTGATTAGAGCGGATGGTGGTGGGGATTAGGAAAGACTCACCCTTACCACTGAGTGTGCGAGCGTGCAGAGGGTAGAAGCGAATGATTCGCAAGCACCGGGATAGCAGAGGGCGCATCCCGCGAGTGCCGCTCTCCGTGTTCAAACCGTTCACGAGGACTTTGCTTTGCCTCTAGCTGACTCACACCCAGGCCTGCTTGGAACAGCTGGCGAACGATGCAAGCTTGTTCACCTCTGTCCCTGGAGGCCGACCACCACTGCAAAGGCAGGTGGCCGGGGCGTGGCCAGGGAGTAGCACCAAGCCCCTGCCCTCGGGAACCAAGCTCTCCTCACTGCTTGGGCCCTGGACGCAGACATGAGCTGCTGCAGGGTCCCAGGCACTGTGCAGGAGACCCACAGGAACACCTGTGAGTGGAAGCGTGGTCAGGCCCCAGGAGGGCGGGCCGGGCCAGCCCCGGGTCCGAGTCCTCCTCCAGCTAGTGGACCTCAAAAGGAGAGATCTGTCTGCTTTCCTTGAGACGTGGTGATTTGTATTCCAGCAAAATTACACAGCAACTCTGAGTGGATGAAGACTCTGCTTAATATTTTGGTAATGATAACACTTTGTAGGACAAGTGCTTTTGAAGACTCAGAGATGGGGGAATCTGGAGTGGCATTTTAAATGGGGCTGTTGGACAAGATTCGCTGCGGCCCTCGTAAATGTCACACATCTCACTAGCTCGGCCAAGAGGCTTATTAGACATGTTTCCCCCAAACCTGATTAAATTGAAAAATGCCTTTTGAATATGTGGTTCTGTTTTCTATTATGTCAAACGTGTAGGAGAGAAACAAAGAGAACGGGTGGGAGAAGGAGGCAGAGGGGGCCTCGGGGGGCTGGAGGCTCCTGTTTCGGGGCATGTGTGTGGAGGAAGTGAGAAATAGCCCAGGAGGCCCCGGGGGGAGAGCAGCTCTTTGAGCAGAATAAATACTTTGGAGGGGCTGGAGTTGGAGAAACCTGCACCGCTTACAAAGTGGAGTGGGGTGGTTGTGGCTGGCTGGCCGGCGGGCCCTCTCCAGAGCAGTTAGGGCCCTCGTGGGGAACCGTATTTATGTTGGAAGACAAGATCACTCAGCCTACAGAATGCATGTGGCATCAGCTGGGCTCCGAGTGGCTTCGGTTCCAGCCCAGCAGCTGGATTCCCATTGCAAGCTGTAACAAATTAGGACAGGGTCCAGCTGAACCCCCAGGTGGGGCTGTGAGGACCATGAGGGGAGGTTGAGGTACTGGGCCACTGGGCCATTGGAATCGCTCAGATAGTGGGCCAGGGCGCATCTCCACCAGTGAACAAACCAGAAATCGGTCCTAAAATCAGGCATATTTGGCACCTCACTCTATACACAGAAAATACAAGAATGTTGGTGTGTGGCCAGAATTAAGCAGGGCTCCGGGACTTCGAGTCACGGAAGCCTGTGACAGCAAGCACGAAGAGCAAGAGCCAAGGACATGGAGGGGCAGAGGCTGAGGGTTATTAAGAAGGGCGGGGGTGTCTCCCAGGACCCAGGCACGCGTGGGGCTTCAGGAGGGAGTTCTGAGGACGGGGACGTGGTGTCCCCATGGCTCCCATTTCCGCTCCTACAGGAACATCCGCTACTCTCCTTCTCTCTGAAGATGTCTGGCTCCCTCGGCTCAGGACGGGTCTGCACTCTGAAAAATGAAGTTTCCAGCACGGATTCCAAACAGCCGAGGGAGGGGGTATGCGTGGCTCAGCGGGGGTCCCCTTGTGGCCCCATCATGTGTGGTTACAGAGGGGCTGGGCCACACAAGGGCTGTGGGCTCATCACAGGGCAGGCGGTACCTGGGAGACATCGTACGGATGTTCACGGTAGGTAAACCTAAAAGAAGGCAGGGTGGCAGCTGATGGCCTCTGGGGACCTTGAGCCAGCAGAGGAGGGCCTGAAGCTCAGTCCAGGTCAGACAGCAGCAGGAGAGGGGGTTTTTGGACCCTCTATGGGGTCAGACCCCTCAGCCCCTTCTGCTCTCCATAAATGCTTCACCCACATGTCTCTCCTGGCCAAGCCCATGCCTTTTACAAACCCACACCCACCCCCAGGACCACCGTGGGCAGCTGTGCAGGACATAAAGTCACGATGCCCCCTGACGCCCCTCCCCCATCGCCCGCCCCCGCCCCTCTGGGATCCATGCCGCTGGGAGGGTGGGAGGGCGGTCTTGTCCACCCCTGAGGCCTCACTGCCCCGCAGGGCAGTGTCCCCGAGGAGGCATTCGCATCAGTGTGCGTGGGCCGCCATCACAAAGCACCCCAGGCCCAGCAGCCTAAATGGTAGACATCTATTTCTCCCAGTCCTGGAGGCTGGAAGTCTGAGATCCAGGTGTGGGCAGAGCTGGTTCCTCCTGAAGCCTCTCTTCTTGGCGTGCAGACCCCGCCCTCTCCCTCCGTCCCCACACGGTCGTCCCCCTGCGTGTCTGTGCCCTAACCTCCTCTTCTTCCCAGGACACTCAGACTGCATCAGGACCCGCCCTAGTGACCTCGTTTACCTTAATCGCCTTTTTAAAGGACCTCTCTCCAAATACAGTCACATTATGAGGTCCTGGGGGTTAGGCCTTTGACAGGGGAATTCGAGGGGGCACAACTGCCCCTTGATAGCATTCCGTAAAGGGTCACTATGAACTGAAGACTCGGTCTAAATGCAGCCAGCGAGCCAAGATGGGAGGCCGTGCGCAGGATTCCATGCTGTTGCCACCCCACACATTTACCGGAACGCAGCTCTGCACCTGCCTTCCAATTGCAAGCTTCTCTCCGATGCTTCCCTGATGTCCCAATCTCGCATCGCAGTCTGACACCCAGAAGAAGTGATTCTTGTGCCGTGAGATGTGTGGTCCGGCGATCCTTCCCGAGAATCTGCCCACGATTGCAATCGAGGGCTCCTCCGGTGAACGGTGAAACACCTGTGCCCCTCCCGCCCCTCCCCCCACACGTCAAATTCCAAACACACACTCACAGTGTGCGCACGTCACAAACATACGTGTGAGCATCCCTGGTAATGGCACCACACTATTTTGTTCGTGCAGATGAGCATCGTCTGGGCACACAGGGCAGGTGTCCTGATAAAAGGAGGAACCGTGTTCACGTGGCAGAAGGCTGGCTGTCCTCGGATGGGTTCCTGCTACCTTTGAAGCTGATATGCTCACACGGGGCTCTCTGCCACGGGACATTGCACTGTGCTGAAATCATCCTGGGTCCTGCACACGGGCTCAGGCCATTCAAAAACACACAATGTTAGGAAAACAGCAGTTGTCAATATGATTCTCTTAACTGCCAACACAGAGGGAGAGATGAACGAGGCGCCAGATGGGATTACGGAAAGTGTCCTGGAATGGGTTGCAACGCAGCACATCGAAGCTGTTTGCGATGCACCCATCATCTTAATGCACTTTCTGAACTTCCTTTGAAGAAACAGTATTTTTCTGTGCTCTGATTTTTGATGTGGAAATCGCCTACTGCTCTCAGGTCACGCAAAGTGATAAAATTATATGCAAGCTTACAATCGGATATAATCTGGGGGATGGAAACATGTGTGGAAGGATGCAAGAATTCCTTTTGCATTTGCGAATTGCAGTGCTGAGTTTATAGCATCCACTAGTATGCTTTAAATGGGCTTTTTAACTTAAAAATGAGTCCCCTCGCACACAATCTGAATATACATTATGAGGGATTTAACACGAAGCTGCCAACATCGTATCATTTTCTCCTGCTTTTCCGACTCTGAGTCCCTCTGGCAAAGTCGCCGGCTGGGTGGCTTTCTTCCCCTTTGGCATTTATCAGCCTTTTGGTTGCTTCCTTCTCTTCTTGGGATAATTCGATTTTTTTGAGGCAGTAGCTATTTAAAGAGATAGCCAAAATACCACTCCGGCTTTTCTTTGGTGGCCGTGTTTTATCTATTAATTTTTTGTTCCTTTACTGACCCCAATGGAAACACAATGGATGGAGTGAGATTTTCATATGCTTCTAGAAGTTTCTTCTCCAGGTTTCTGTATCTGTTCCCATGATGGGTTGTTGGCAGTTTAAGAACACATCTACTTCGTTCAGTCACAGAGAAATAATCTCAGATATTATGAAGACAAAGTTGATATTTAAAGAATGCACAGCAGCAGAGCTCACCCGTCTGCAGACAGAAAGAGGGGCTTTTCTCTAGAGGCACCTGATGGAACATATGCGGCCTGTTACCTGCTGGGCACTGGAGCTGCCACAGGCCAGGAGGAGGACGGGCCACACTCCTGCCTGCCCTTGCAGGGCAGAGGGTAGCTGAGCTCCAGACCTGCAGCATCCAAAGGTAGAAAATGAGCAGCACCCTGAAAGGGGCTTTACAAGGCACCTAACGTTCGGAGAAGGTGTCTGGAACTTCGACGCTTCTCCCAAAGGAAAGGGAAGAGGGGGGAGAAAAGCTACTTTTTAAATTTGTCAATAGTTCCTGAAATATAATTGGGCATCAAACATCTTTGAGGAAGCACATTCCGCCCCGCCTTCTCCTGCCTGCGCTACCCGAGGCCACACCCACCCACAGAGCACCTGCGCTCTGCACCTGTCCTGGGGAGCGCCCATCTGGGGAATCCTGTCCGGGGAGGCGGGCCACCTGTGATGGTGACTGTTCGGGTGAGAAAGGGGCCACTCTCAGCGAAGTTCTCTGTTGGTGCCCTCTGCAGCTTGGGCAGAAATCAGGACGGGATTCTTGGGGAAACAGATAGAAAATAGAGAATGTAGGTTTATTTTTGAAACCGGTGACAGATGTCTGTATCAGTTTCTAATGAGAAACAGATGGCACCCTCAAAATGGGTATTGGAGGAAAATTTAGGGAAGAAATCATTCACAAAGGTGTGAGTGAGCAGCGTGTAGGGAAATAGCGGGGTCCTGCAATAGTAACAGCTGGTCTCTAGGCCTCAGAGATGGGCACTGAGCAGCTTCTGGAACCAGAGACACAGGGGGTGGGAGGGGAGGAGAAGCGTCTCCTGGGAGCTGATGTCTCCGGCTGAGGGTCCCACCATACAGGGACCCCAAGACAGAACCAGTGAGATAGATACCCAACCCTCTCTTGCCCTGTCTCCTGTAAGCACTCCCAACTGGTCAATCCCACTGGAGAGCCAAGGGCCTGGGGTCCATAAATACAGGGCAGCCTCCCTAGCACAGAGCCAGGTGTGGCAGGGAGGAGAGTGTGCTTTGGCGGTCAGCAGGTGGCCAGCAGGCTGAATGTGGTTAGCAAGCTTTTCCTCCTACTCTGGGGGTCATTTCTTCCCCATTTCCTCTGTGGGCTTGCTTTTCTCACTCCCGGAGAGCTGTGGTTCTTGGGACACCAACCTCAGCCTTATGACCGCTCCGCATATTCTGTGTGTCCTGGGATTTCAATCACTGGGTGTCTCCAAAATCAGTACCCCCCACATTAACCCCTGTCCTGAGTCAACCAGACTTCTAATTGCCAACCAGAGCGTGCCATCTCTGTGTCCCCAAGCCACCACTTAACACCATGGCATGTCCAAAACTCTACCCCCTACAACTCTCTACCAAATGAGAAGCTCAAACTCACCCTGTCCCTTACTTTCGCCATAACCCACACCTGGAGAGTCATCCTTTCCCTTCGTTTGCTCCATTGTGCACACGCAGGTGACCTCTCCTCTCCTCTTCTGTTTCCACTGACTCAGCGAGGTTTTTGTCATCCTGCATCCGGTCTTCCCTGAGCGTAACCACCAGACCTAAGCCCCTAACTCGCGGGTCTGCTCAAGCTCTCATCGAGCACAGCCCTGTTCGTAGTCACAGCCCCGGTGTCATACTTCTGCCGAACACTGAACAGTTTTCACAGTGTATTATAAGTGCGGTGCCTCTAGAAAAAGTGACTTGTTGTGAATGAAATTAAAAAATAAAATGCTGTGAGTGAGTCCCTTTACAAAGTTTGATGAGCATGAGGGAACTTTGGAGGGCGATGGACGTGTTGTACAGCTTGATGGTGGTGGCGGCTGCCCGGGCAAATACACCTGTCAAAGTCACCCAGCTGTGCCCTCGAAACGGGTGCACCTCACTGCATGTAAATTATAACGTTGGTTCTTTAAAAAGTTAATCAGGACAGTTTCAAGGTTGCTGCATTCTGAGGTTGCACTCATTCCTTTGTAATCTTACACCCGTGGGTTGGTTAGAGTGATTACTGCTGGCTACCACAACAAAGAGGCCCCCATCTCAGCAGGCTGGTCACACCAGAGTGTTGTATTTGGCTCACATCCTGCTGAGGGCTCCAAGGCAGACTTCTAAGTGATAAGTCAGGGAGCCAGTCTCCTCTCGTTGCATCCCAAGGCTCTGCTCTCTGGGAGCACTTCCTGTGATCGTCCACATCCAGCAAGCAAATGGTGAGAGCACAGAGACTAACTCAGACATTCGAGAAGTTGGGGCTGGAAGCGTCCAACATCCCTTCCACCCACACCCCAGCAGCGAGAATGAGTCAAACCGCCCTGCCTAGACGTATGGGGCTGTAGGCTTCTGCATGTCCGGAGGAGAAGCGATGTGGTGAGCATGTCCCTTTGCCCCTACTGCAGCTGCCTGGACAGGGGCATAGCAGGTGGAGTTGGAAGCATATTCTCAGTTCCCAGGAACTATACAGAAGCCACAGCCTACTTTACCTAAAACAGCCCCCCCCCCCAAATTGTACATGCCTTTAAAATGTACAGAATGCATGAATCATTGGAGTACTTGATTCCCTCACAACACCGTGGAGGGTGTGTGCAAACCCACACACGTTCAGAGGCACGTATCGGACATGCAAAGACCATCCACCACGTGTCACAGGGATGGGGCTGAGAGCTCCCAGCTGCAGCTCCAACATTCCCCAGGCCCAGCTCTGATGGAAGGGGACTTCAGCAATCAGCTGCCCATGGAAGCGGGGTTGGAGGAATAATGGGCAGAAGCAGGGACATCAGCCGGGGGTGTCAGGGGTTTCCGGACACCACCAGAGTCCAAGCTAGAGGTATAACACCCAGGAGGAGATTCACTAGCACCTCAAGAATATCACCCCGGGTCCTTGGACTTCCTGGGATACTTCTCTTCTGCGGGCTCCATCCATCCACCACGGAGTCAAAGGTCCAAAACACATGGTGTTCTCTGAGAGTACCGCAAAGGGATGAGGAGTCTTGAGAAAGAGGATGATGCCTACCTCCTCCTTCTTTGTCCGAATTTTGTCAATAGAGGGCCGTATTAATCATGTTTTTACTTTCTGTATCTTATGATGATTTGACATCTTAAAAATCTTGCTGGCTGGGGAGCGACTGCCCCTTCCACGGCCAGCCAGTTCAGAGAGATGGCAAGCACTTTGAAGGGGGCATGCTTTTCATATCCAAACCAACCCAGGGCTGATTGGGTCTATACCCCCAGCCACCCTCTTCACCTGCCTTTCATGCAACAAGTCAACACTTCCCCCACCCTAAATCATCCCAGGTTCAGGCACCAGGCAACTAGCAATGCATCTCCTCTTAGGAAATGTAAGCAATAAATCTTTCAAGGGCACTAGCTTCTCCATGTGGTCACTAGGTCACCCCCATGAATTAAAATCCTGAAGGTATGAACTGAACAAGCGTCAGTTAATGCTTTCTGCAGTTCTGGTTCCATGTGATGCTGTGAACACTAACTCTGCCCACCTTCCAGAGCTTAACTCAGTGCCACGTCACACTTGGTAGACCATCACACACATCTGCTTACCGTCACCCAAAATCCAGTTGTGCAGCGCTGTCTGCTACCAATCCGTGCTGATGCATCGTGCCAGGGCTGTGGACACAGCCGTCTTCTGTGGGTTTAGCATCCACGAGCCGTGAACAAGAGCAGTGTTTTTATTATTAATGAATATGCTGATTCCACCTCACATCTGCGGAGCTCTGAGTACCTTTCAGAGCAATTTCGCAGCCTCTCATGTGGTCCTAAGAACCCCTGTGGGTGGGCAGAACAGCCACTGCTATTTCCATCTGACTTACGAGGAAATAGGGACCAGAGGGTGAGCTGGCTTGCCCAAGGACACACAGCTGGTCACCAATCGTGCCAGGAGCCGTATCTGCTGCTCCCTCTGTGGCACGATGCCACTTCCCTGTACCCTGAACTTCCTGTTTGTTTTATCCATATTTAAATACACACATCCATGATGGAAGGGTGATAAGGACAGCTGAAAACCACACGCAGGCACTGTGTGTCTTGCTGGGAGAAGCCACAGCTTTGTCTCCACCGGGGTTCTATCATAGGGACCATCCCCACTGGCCCAGAGCCAGGCAAGGTACTGGCATCAGGGTTGGAAATGCACAGAGAACAGACAGTGACCAGGCCTCACAGACCTCATGGTTTCATGGGGAAGATGAGCCACAAGCACAGAGTGACCAACATACACACTCAGAGCTGGGATGGGCGCTGGGCTCAAGAGGACAGGGTGCCGTGTGGTCCCCCAGGGACAGGGGCCCCAGTGTGGAGGGAGGCAGCCCCTGGAGAACTGATGTGTCTACAGAGGCCAGAGGATGGGGGGTGAGTAGCAAGGCAAGGGGGAGCTGAGAGTGGTAGGCCGAAGGAAGGAAAGGGCCAAACAGCGAGGACAGGGGTGGTAAGCCCCCATGGCAAGAAGGAGCACGTGGCCGTGGAAGCCCAGAAGGATAGCTGGAAGGACGGCGAGAGAGAAGAAGGGAGCAGTGGAGGAACATGGGGCTAGAAGGGCAGGCACGGCCATCAAGCCAGGCTTCGGAGGCCATGTCCAGGAATTTGATCTTTGTTCTAAGTGTCCTGAACTGTCTGGGAAGATGTCAAGCAAATGGGATGATCTGATCACCTGCTTTTTGCACTCAGGGAATGGGTGGAGAAGGTGAGCAGGAAAACAGACGCTAGAGAGAAGGCTGAGGCTAGCGTCCAAGACAGAGATGGCTCTAGACAATGCAGAAACCTTGAGAAGACTGTCTGGGGCCCTGACGTTGAGGTCATGTCTTCCAGGAGCCCCAGGAGCCCCCTTCAATCACACAGCACCCACACAATTTATGTTCAGGGGCTCCATCCCTCCAGCTGCTCCAGCACATCTTGCGGGGACCTCCAACAGCTCAGCCACTTGGCGGGGGACAGATAGCTCTGGAAGGAAACCGATGTTCCAGATGGGGATGGCCAGTTTAATTTGCAGCTTCTAAATCTGTACAGATACAGTGTTCTGTCGTTAAAGATTCATTTAGACTTATCTTAATAGGAAACAATATAACTCAACCAGGCCCATAAATGACAAATTGCCCTCCCTCAAGAGAAATCTTAAGGCAAAAGACGTGACTTTTCATCATTTGATCCGGTAGTTAATTTCCGTGTAGCCGACAGCCCTTCTCTGTGTTCAGAATGGTGACTGTTCTCGTGCTGTCCTATCCAATACACTACAACCAATATGTGGAGTTTCAGCTTCTCAAAGAGGTGGACCGTTGCCACCAACTGCAAAGAACTGGTCGTAGTTGATGAGGGAGCAGAAGGCAAGCTGAGGGCAAAGCATTAGCTGACACCCCGCTACTCCCCTTCACCCCCACTCCCAGGTGGGAAATGTGTGACGTTCCTCAGGCACTCCTGGCTGCCCTAAAGCTAAGGGAAGGAAAAACATATGGTTTACTTAGAGAGATTATAGTCCTCCAGGACAGGAGCTTCCCTCATTTTACAGTGATTTACAAGAAAAAAAGCATTCTTATCAATAACCTAACTTCCAGAAGGAAACTCCCAACTGTCTTAATGTTAATGCCTTGCTAGAGGGACAAACAACTTGACCCTGTGAGTCTCCTTTTTTTTTTTTTTTTAAGATTTTATTTATTTATTTGACAGAGAGAGATACAGCAAGAGAGGGAACACAAGCAGGGGGAGTGGGAGAGGGAGAAGCAGGCTTCCCGCGGAACAGGGAGCCCTATGTGGGGCTCGATCCCAGGACCCCGGGTTCATGACCTGAGCCGAAGGCAGACGCTTAACGACTGAGCCACCCAGGCACCCCTCCTGTGAGTCTTCTTTAACATATGCTAGGCTGAGATATTCTCCAAAAAGCACATCAAAGAACAATACATACAGCATGATTCTGGTTAGTAAAAAAAAAAAAAAAATCTGGGAAGAATAAAACAAGATGAAATCAGAGAGGGAGACAAACCATAAGAGACTCTTAAGCATAGGAAAGAAACTGAGGGTTGCTGGAGGGGAGGTGGGGAGGGGATGGGGTAACTGGGGGATGGGCATGAAGGAGGGCACGTGATGGAATGAGCACTGGGTGTTGCATGCAACTGATGAATCACTGAACTCTACCTCTGAAGCTAGTAACACACTATATGTTTGTTTGTTTGTTTTTAAAGATTTTATTTATTTATTTGACAGAGAGAGACATAGCGAGAGAGGGAACACAAGCAGGGGGAGTAGGAGAGGGAGAAGCAGGCTTCCCCGCAGAGCAGGGAGCCTGATGTGGGGCTCAATCCCAGGGTCCTGGGATCATGACCTGAGCCGAAGGCAGACGCTTAACAACTGAGCCACCCAGGCACCCCCAACACACTATATGCTAATTAATTGAATTTAAATTAAAAAAGGAACCCCCCCCAAATATGAAAATACTTGTGAAACCTCCCTTTTCCTTACCTCCCCCAACTCCCAAGTATATCATCAGCCACCCCTCACAACCCTGGTGCAGCAGCTTTCTGCCTACAGGTCCTGCCCCCATGCTTTAATAAAATCACCTTTTTGCACCAAAGATATCTCAAGAGTTCTTTCTTAGCTCACCTACATTCAAAAACTACATCAATTGAACCAGGGGAGTGGATGGCTTACATATTAGTGATTCTAGGGCCACCCCCTTGGTTTTAGGAATAGAGAAAACAAAAAAGTGGGGGAGAAAATGAGCTCCCTAAATTGCATAGCTACAAATATGCCCAAGAGGGAGTTCTGGCTGACTGTGGGGAAGTAACAGCTTCAAGAGCCTCGGGCAAAAGGGTCACTGCTTTTTTGTAGCTCCTGCGAGGGAGGGCAGCATGGTGTAGGGCAACACGAATGGAATGAGGAGTCTCAGACCTTCCCAGAGAGTTAATACAAGGAGATGGTCAAGGAATGCCTCCCTGGATGTCAGCCTGTATTTGAGTGCCAACCCCAATGCCCTCAGGCAAAGAGCTGAACTTCTAAGCCCATTTCAGTGTTTATCAAAAAGGAAAGGGAGGAAGTCATTGATCCCATTTCAAATGCTTCTTGTTAACGTTTAAATGAAATAATGCAAGTAAAACATCCCGCACAGTGACCAGAATCTAAAACTAATAGCAGCACCGATGAACATTTACTGTTCCTAGCTGTGTGACGGCATATAAATCCCCACGGTATGTTCCTTAGTCTATCTCAGGTTAAATTAAATGAAAATGTGCGCAAAACACCTAGTTCAGCACCTGGCGCGCTGTAGTTCTGCAACATTTCATTGCTCACTCTGTATTTCAAAACTGGCTGCATATCTGCCTAGTCCTATGATCACATAACCCTTGAATGAGACAGTTTCTCAACCATGTAGCAAAAGAATATGCTTTATGCATCAACTAAATATGTTCCAAGATTCTGGCACTCAGAATCTGGAGTATCACGAATACTTCACCTGTGATGACAGCATGGGGTTCAGGATTTGTCAGCTAGAGCCCCCCAGCAGGTAAAAGGAAGTTGAGTGCCATGTTTTCAGACTTCTCTGGTTGCCAAAGCCCCCCACTCAAGTCAGCATCGGAGATCCCTCACATCCACCTGAACAGAGAACTTAACCTAAAAACCCACCTTGAGCTCAAACTGTCTCAGGCCCCAAGTGTGTGTATGGAAGGTGGTGGAGGATCCCTCGAGCCATTCTGGAATGCCAGGGTCAAAGGACTATGAGGTCAGTGGGCATAGAAGTGGCTGACAAGTGTCAGCAGAAGCATGTAAGTGAAAGCACTTGGCAGGGGAGACACGTGGCGGGGGCAGGGGGGAGACTGATCCATTATCTATTTCTGCATGACAATATTGCTGCAAAACTCAGTACTCAGACAACACACATTTGTCATCTTGCAGTTTCTGTGGGTCAGGGATCCCAGCACAGCATAGCCAGTTTCCGTGCGAGGCTGCAATCAAGCTGTCCGTGGGGCCTGAGCGCTCATCAGCAGCCCGACTGGGGAAGGAAGGGTCTGCCTCCAACCACTTGTGGTTGTTGGCAGAATTTTGTTCATGGCAGGCTGCATGGCTGAGGACCTTGGTTTCTTGCTGACTGGAGGCTGGGGGCTGGTGTGAGTCACCTGGCAAGACAGACCTTACAATTGTGCAAGTCATTTTGTACATCCTGCTGCGATTGCTGCATCCTACTGCTTAGGAGCACATCTCAGATTCCACTCACACTCAGAAGAGAGTGAAAGGGTGTGAACAACGTGGGGAGGCGGGGCTGTGGGGGCCACATTCAATCCTGCCCAACACAGTTGGTATTGCTTGAAAATGAAATATTGTCTTACCTGCAAGCAATTATCTTGACTGGGTTGGGAGCATATGGGAGGATCCTGAAAGTCTCCATTCCATCTGGGAGGAGAGACTGAGGATTAAAATGAGGGTACAGGTGAAGGATAAATCAGGGTCTCTGAAAAAAGAGATAACATTTTGTGTTTTAAAGAGGTGTATATCTCTTCTGAAAATAGATTGTCTAACCCCCTGCCATGAAAAATGCTTTTGAGTCTTATCTTGTGGGGAGGGCCAGCAGGGTCTATCTCCATCCCATTAGGATGCCTTGGCCTCAATCCTAGCCATTAACTGCAGGACCCTCAGCTAATCTGTTTTTCTGAGTTGACCCTTTCTGGAATGCTGTGACCCTCTGGCATAGAGAGAGGGACTCCTGTCCATCTGCCTTCCACCTAGGTCATGGTGACCTCATGCAGAAAGGACCAGAAGCCTGGGGGAATTACCAGGGAGCATCTCACACAAAACTCAGAGAAAGGTAAGATAGGTTACCAAACTCTAGGCATTGAAAATCTTTTTTAAAGGGGAGATTGGCACGGATCTCAGCAGGAGGTCCAGGGTCTGCCCATAAAGAGGAGATCTGGAGAAGCTACACCTGGTTTGACCTTCACCTGTCTTGACCTTCACCTTGCATGAACGTGTGAGGCCTCACCAAGCATCATCAGCCTTTTCCCCTGGAGTTCCAGTACCGTTGTAGGTTTCGAGATCTCCACTGGAGTCTGATGTGCATCCCTGTGAAGAACACATCCTCCATCAGGCCAAGTCCAAGAACACTTAGGAAGATGCCCCTGGGGCTCTAAGATGTGGCTGGAACAGCAGCTCCAATCTCCACAGAGGTATTTATCCTTCTCCATAGGGAGAGGTTCCCAGGAAAGATTCCAGAGTCAACTCAAGTGCCCCAAAGTGTGTGCCTTAGAGCATTAGTCCCACAAAAGGCTTATATGCTGGTGCATTTGGGAGCACTATACACAGAGACTTCTGGATGGCACCCAGAGGAGGCTCAGAGAAATCCTGAGAGGACAGAATGTTGCTCCACTCAGAATTTCTCCAACATACTTGTGCCTAGGGCTTTTGTTGCTGATTGGTGACAACCTTTAATATTTCATAGAGTTAGTGTGATACAGAACACGTGGGAAACGTGGATGCACCCACAGACCCAATTTGTTCATAGATATTTACTGTGTTTCAGCTCTGTGCCAGGCACAGGTGCGAGGGTATGGTCATAAAAAGAACAGGCGACCATCCCTGCCTTCCAGACCTTCTATTCCAGACCAAGGAGCAATGACAAGACAATTAGCAGCCCGACTGGGGAAGGAAGGGTGCCAGAGGTAAGTCCTAGGGAAGACAAATAAAGCAAAGGAGGAGACAGGCAGATGGGAACTGTTAATGAAATAACTGGGAGGATCTCACAAATAAGGATATATCTGTCAATACTTGAAGGAAGTGAGCAGATGGACATCTTAAGAAAAAGCATTATAGGCAGAAAGAACACAAGTGCAAAGGTCCTGAAGTGCAAGCAGGCTGAGGCCAGTGTAGTTGAGCAGAGGACATGAGATGTGAAGAGGAATAGATGAAGTTAGAGAGGTGATGGGAACAAAATCCTATGGGGTCTGATAGGTAATGGAGGTTTGTAGGTAAGAGAGATCGAGTCTAGAAGGATTTGATAGTTAAGGGGGTACAATCCTCTACGGTCTGAAAGATAGAGAGGACCAGATCTTTTAGGACCTAAGAACTAAGAAAGGAGGCAAATCCTATAGTGCCTGAAAGTTAAGTGGAGTGGAGCAAATCCTCTAGGGTTGGGTAGGTAATGGGGGTATATTGTGAGGGGTCTAATGGCTGATGTTAAGGACTTTGGCTCTGACTCGAAGATAGAGCCCTACTGGTGGATTCTGAGCAGAGAAGCCATCTGGCCGTGATGGCACGGAGGGTCCCTCTGGATACAGGACTGAGAGCCGGACTGGGGGAGTGGTCAGGGTGGAAGCCAGCAAATTAGTTTCACAGGCCACTGCTATAATCTGGGAGAGCAGATGGGAACTAGGCTGGGAGATAAGAATGCCATCCCTGCTGCTCTTTACCAGAAAGAATCATTCCCTATTTCTCCTTCAAGCTCTCTCCCAGCCTTCTCCTCTCCATAAACCACAGTCTTTAAATGTAATGCTCTGCAAGAATCCTGGACAATCCACTATTAGACATTGTTATGTTTTTTCCACCTAATTGAGCGAGTGGTTAAGAATTTAAGACATTTTACAGCACTTATTAATCTATTGTCAGTGTTTAATTTTATAGACAGGAACCAGTTAAAAGCCAAGCTGTAAAATTTCACTATGGCTCCCTGGCCCTTCACATAGATCACAAGATTCACAGTGGGGGAGGAGGTGGGGGTAAGGAAGGCAAATTTGGCTCCTGGATGGCAGGAGCTGGGAGGCTGTACAAGGGCTTGAACATTCCTACCAAGAGCTTCTTGCACAACTGAACCCATTGTGTTGCTTGCAGATGCATTTGCAAAACTTTTATGATGGTGTCAGACCTAACATGCCATGAATATTGTGTGATGCACTAGAGTCCTATAGAGATTCTTTCACGATGGAGGCAGATTCCAAGGTGTCTCACCCAACTGATCCAAAGTTGCCCCTTGGGGAAGGTCTTGAACATCCCACACTCATGCCAGAAGTGAGCTAGCCATTTATCACAAAAAATACCAGGTTAGGCTCTAATCCCAAATACAAACTCTGTTTCCTTCATGTCCCCTAACATGCTAAGCAGGCTCTTCCATCCCACAGATGCTTACTCATTATTTAACTGGTATCAGGAGTTCAGAGATGAGCTCTCCACTCTCAAGGAGACAATGGATTCATGAAAAACTAAAGCCCATGATAAGGGTGGTACTAGTAAGTTCCAGGAACATGTGACATGGGACACAGGCATACAATGGGTTCTACTTGGCAAGGGTAGAGCAGAACTGGGACCAGGTAAGGTTCCCCTATGGAAGGGACCTTGTGGGTAGATTTGTAAGATGGAACAACAGGCCAGGGCAGGACGAGTAACCACACGTCACTTCGGGAACCCAGCAGAGACTTCATTCTGAAGATGCATCCTGCCCACTCTGATCCAAGCCCCCAGCGGGCATAATTGAGAACCAATGGGTCATTCGGGCTGCTAATTTAGAGCTTCCCTTCCCTATGATCACAGCCTCATGGGAAGCTACTTACTTCTGCTTTAGCTCCCAATTATCTGAAATAAATGACAAGTTATAGTTTCCCCATGACACGACTTCAGGTTGGTATAAGAAACAATCATACTTGGGGCTCCTGGGTGGCTCAGTCATTAAGCGTCTGCCTTTGGCTCAGGTCATGGTCCCAGGGTCCTGGGATCGAGCTCTGAGTCAGGCTCCCTGCTCAGCGGGAAGCCTGCTTCTCCCTCTCCACTCCCCCTGCTTGTGTTCCCTCTCTCGCTGTGTCTCTCTCTGTCAAATAAATAAATAAAATCTTTAAAAAAAAAGAAAAGAAACAATCATACGTATGGAATGGGAGATGTGGGTCACTGTGGTGTCATCTATGATGACCCACATGACAAATCCCTCTTAGGAGCTGCACTGAGCTTTGCCTGAACTGCTAAAGCTACCTGCCTCTTCACACACCCGTTTTTCTTGTCTGCCAGGAAATTCAGAGCAAAGCTTCATGGTCCCCTGTCAAAGCTCATTCTCTTTTAAGAACTTTTTCAGATACAATTAACTTTCTTCCTTCTTTTCTGCTGCCCCCAATCATTCACAAAGATTTCATCACTTAGCTACTGTCCTTTTGGTCTTAATTCACCTCTAATCTTTGCTAGAAGCAAGTGGGGATTTAGGGAATTAATTCAACTGTTCCTTATCTATGAACTCATGGTGACCACTGCCCCATGGTGGAAAATCACTCTCGGTGCAGACACAGTTCAACTGAGACATGAAGACTTGTGAGAGGAGTCTATCAAGCAGCCCTGCGAAAGCTGGCCTTTGCAGAATATTAACAGTGTGGGGAAAAGCATGTGACATGAATTCGCTTCTGAAGAAAAGATGTAAATCTACATACAATACAATGCGAACCTCATTTTGTAGGAATAAACATGAAGCATGGGTATACATACAAACACATGAAGACCGTGCACTCCCAGGTTGATGGAATTATGTCTGGGATATGGGATCAGGAGTGATCTCAATTCTCCTTTTACACCTTTCAGTTTGCTCCTTATTTTTCTTCCCCATGAGCATAGCCTCTTGCTCCTTCACTGAATGTTGCTTCCAGGTTTACCCATATCTTGACCATTCCTATTAACCACTGTGTAGCATTTCTCTATGTGAGCACATCATGATTATTTATCCATTTCCATACTGGTGGACATTTAGATAGTTTGCTATCACCTAGTTACAACAATTTTGCCATAACTTTGCAGCCAACAGGTCCAAGTGTTTCCATAGAGTAGATCCTGAGAAGTGGGATCGCGTGCCTCATGGGATCCGCATCTTGCAGAGTGATTAGCAATCACATCTCCAATATGTATGATTCCTTATCAGCACTTGGTATAACAAAATTGCTTTATGTTTTGTTTTGTTTTGTTTTGGGCTGATATGATTAGTGTAGAATGGTATCTCAGTACCGCTTGAATACGTAGTTCCCGATTACCCCTCAGGTTAAGTGTCTTTTCACGTGTTTTGGCCGTTGAGGTTTGCTCTGATGAATTATCTGCTACTTTCTTTGCCTATTTATCTGTTCGTTGATTTGCATTGTTCATACTGATTTCTAGGAATTGTTTGTTAAAAATGATTTATTCACAGGATATTAATCCACCCTCTCTAATCACATTTTGATTTGTTATAGTTTCCTGACGCTAAGTTGTACCATGAGGCCTTAAGCATGCCACATGAGGTCACAGCCAGACCCTGTCCGTAGCAACCTGAATTGGGCTAATGTGAAGTTGGGCTGGATTCTGACCCCAGCACCCAACAGAGAGACAGACAGACAGACACACACACACACACACACACACACGCACACACGCACACGGGGCATCAGGGAAAAAGGAGGTTTGGAGTCTCCCATTTGGTACCCAAGTCACAAAGATGTAAATTCCGTGGAGGAAGAATGGACCAAGAACTTGAGCGTGGCCCGGGCATCAGACAGATGTTCATCACAAGGCATTGCATTTCCTGTCTCTCTTAGGAAACTCTGATTTGAATCAAATGACTGCAACCCTTTATATTGTTCCAACGGAGGAAAACATATTCCTTGCATAAAGAGCTTTGTCTCTTGACTGTTTCAAGACAACAACTGCCAAGCTGCTCCTTCCCTGAGGTCTTTGGGGAGCGCATTCATGGAAGGCCAGACCCACTTATGAATATTTCATCGTCTAGCTTGTGAAAGGGCCGGCCTCCGGGACAACTCTAAAAGACCAGTGTCTCAACACAACTCACAAGTCTGTAATATCTTCTACCGGCAGCAGTTTCGCCGTATCTGGAGACAGGATTCCAGTCGGAACTTGGGCTTTATTTACTCTCCTCCTCACTCTTACCACTTGGTAAGCTATCAATGACAGGGGTGGTGGAGCTGAAATGGCCCATCTTGGGGTGTGTTGGTGAGTCTGTAGCATGCGTCCACCCTGGGGAAATTCATGCACCAACAGGCTTTCAGTATCATGCACCTGTCTAATTTAGTCAACATTATTAACTGAGGGCATTTTCTGTACAGGACATCGTGTGAGGCATTGGGAACTGAGCTATCTTTGTGAAGACAGGCAGTACTGGACATATCTGAGTCTTGAGATGGGACAGCAAGGATGCAAAGGGCATCCTGAATGCCCACAAGGATCCGGTCATGAAAGGACCAGGAGGCAGGGCTTGCCAGGGAAAGGACATGGAGTGACTGCTGAGCTTTAGGATAAGCAAGAAGGCTAGTGTCACGGAGACAGGGAAGGATGGGGAAGACAATGGTTGAAGACCCACAGGGAAGAGCCCTTGGCCATGGAAAGGCATTTGGGTTTAATTCAAAGTGCAGTGAGATGGGCACAAAATACTAATGCCACCACACATCTGTGTGAGGAAGGTATGGGTGGGCTGGGGTGGGCAAAGAAGCCAGGAGGCTACGACTCTGGTGCATAGGGGAGATGCAGGTGGGTCTGGGCCACATCCTGAACCCAAGAGGGTGTCTCTGGCCAGCAGGTATAACTGGGGGTGGGGAGCCCCATGAGGGGAGCAGGAGAGATCCAGACGCTGCACCAGCTGCAGGCGCTCCTCTTGTTTGGAAGATAAGTAAGAAATTATAAAGACCATTTTCCCAAAGAATCAGTAGCTTCCGTTTTAATGAAGGCTGAAGTCTGAATGATGTTATTCTAGCTGGGGACTTTGTTTCTGTCGGTGGTTTTTAACTAATTACCATAAGTACTGTCCATTTAGAATTTCACGGCAATTCCAATGCCTATTAGTGTGTAAGCAATGCCTTATCTTTGCCGCAAGCTACTGTTTATTCATAGAATGAAACAGTACATCACAGACATTGTCGTATCACATAGATGTTTTTTGTATTACATTGTGTGCAATATGAATGAGCCAGAAGTGATTTGCTAAATAGGAAGTGCATTTAGAAAGAATTTTGAATTTTAAAAGAAACCCACTTGCTGTTTGCTTGGGTGGGGAGTGCCTTGCGTTCCAGCTTCCCTTTTATCTTCGAGTTTTTGCCTTGAGGAAGGATGAGCTGGCTGGTGGGCGGAACCTTTGCAGAGGGGAATATTTACAGTGTCCCCAGGCCACCAGAGGGTGATGCTGTCCACTGTCTTTATGCTGCAGGGTGGGTGTCTTGCCGTCTGCAAGAACTACACTACCTCCGTTTCTCCACTGTTCATCAACAAAGATATCTGGCATGTCAGTTCGGAGCCATAAGGAAATCAAGCTGGCACATTTTGCAAAGCTTAAATGCTTGGTGGCCATTAGGATTCGGAACAGTACTTTCAGGAGCCACCAAATGGAACTGCACATCTGCAGGGACCCAGGGAAAGATCACCTCTCTCCATCTATGGGAGACACATATGGAAGCAGACAGATGTTTCTGATGGAGACGGCCAGCCTAATTTGCAGTTTCTAAATCTGCAGAGACACCATGTTCCATCATTAAACATTCATTTAGGGCCATTTTAATTGGAGACAATATAACAGAGCAATGTACCTAGGTGACAAATGGTGCTTTCTGTCCATGAAATACTAAAGTGATGGCCACTAACTTCTCTCCATCAGACCCCTTCTAGTAAGCACTTGTTTGAGTAAAAAAAAGTTCTGTTTCCTCAAAGCTCACTGAGGCACACGTTTTCCAGGGGCTCACTGGAGTTGAACATGGTGCTAGAGGCAAAAGGGAACAGACACTGGGAGATGCAGTGTGACGACTCATGAAGCTCCCTGGGAGATATTTGGGGCATTTAAGAATAAATGGAATAAAGTCAGGGTATGTCTCAGTAAATTACCACGCTTCTGCGTTGGATTCACTTTAAAATGAGTTACATTTTTAAACTTCTCAAGTATATTTGACATTTCTCTGGATGTTATCAGTGCCATTTTGAAAGCTTTCCATGTGCACTACACTTCATAAAACTTCTTTCTTATTCAAAGACATATTTAATTAAAACCCAGTTTTATGGTGCATGCACTAATTATTACTCTTGGCTCAAAGGCTTCGACTGAACCTACTTTTAATTCTGAAACTCAAATCTTTTGCAATTATTTTGGAAGCCTGGATGTTTTCACACTAATTCGATGGTTTGTATATAAGTGGCTCGTTGAATTTTTTTAGGTAAAAATAAAAATAAATAGAATATCCAGGAACTGGTTATAATACAGCCACACCAAGAGACTCCGCTTGCTTAAAATGCCATATACTGTGAGAGGGCACGGAGTTTCAACAACAGGAACTTCATTTCTTATCTGGCCAAGTCTTATCCCTTTCATCATCTGGAATGCCCATTTCCCCATCTGCCCTGGGGTGTGCACAAGTCTTCATGCACTTGAATGAGGTTGATTTTTTGACAAAGAACTTATTTGGCTCATTGTTGTATAAAAAGATGTCGATATAATATAGATGTGGCCACAGAAAGAGAAGCAGAAACCCCAGGGCAATTGATAAAGTCTTGACGTTGGGGTCAGAGCAAGAATCAACAAGCTCAAACACCCCACTGGTCTCAGTGTCCAGCTCAGTCTGCAGCCGGAGGGGAGATGGCCTGGCCTAATGTCGTGTGTCAGGGTTCTGGCTACTCATGAGAATCTCCTGGGGAGACTTATAAAACCACTGCTACCAAGAATCCCCTGATGGGTCTGCTCCAGCTGCCGGCACAGAATACCACCCAGCGGGGGGCTCAAACAACGGAAATTTATTCTCCCACAGTTCCGGAGTCTGGGAGTCAAAAATCAGCAGGGTTGGATTCTCCTGAGACCTCTCTCCTCGGCTACAGATGGCCACCTCCTCGCTGTGTCCTCCCGTCGCCTTTTCTGTGCACGCACGTCTCTGCTGCCCCTTCCTCCTCTTGTAAAGACACCAATCAGATTGAATCAGGAACCCACCCTAATGGCTTCATTTAACCTAATTACCTCATTAGAGGCCCCATCTCCAGATACAGTCACCCTGAGGGTTAAAGCTTCAGTATACAAATTTGGGAAGAACACAAGTCAGTCTATAACACCCCCCACCCCCCCACCTTGGACAAATTAAATCAGAGGTCTGCACAAGTGGGGAATCATTAATGGTTTAATGACTTTCATTTTTTAATTAAGGTACAGTTGACATACAATAAACTTCACATATTAAAAGCGTATAATCTGATATGCTTTAATATACGTACATGCCCGTGAAACTATTATCCCCATCAAGAGAGTGAGCATGTCCATCACCTCCGAAAGTTTCACCATGCCCCCCCAATCCCTCCCTCCTGCATGCTCCACTCCCAGGCAACCACAGATCTGCTGTCTGTTTCTCTGTTGTGTTTTATAGAGTTTTATATAATTGGCATGTTACAGCATGCATTTTTCTGGTCTGGCTTCTCTCACTCAGCATCACTATTTTGAGCTCTGCCCATGGATTATGTATCCTCAGTTCATTCTTCTTTACCTCTGAGCAGAACTGCATTGTGCAGAAGCTACTCCAGCTTTCTTTTGGTTAGTGTTAGCATGGTGTATCTGTTTCTTTCCTTCTGCTTCTAACCTCTGTATCTTTCCTCTTTATCTCTTTATTGCTGGTTTTGAACAACGTGATTATGATAAGCCTCAATTTAATTTCTTTAGTTAACATGTTTCTTGTGTTTCACAGTTTCTTTGAATTTTGGGGCTTTTTGGATTCATGGGTTTAGAATTTTCATCAGATTTGGACAATTTTGGCCATTGTTTTCCTCGAAAAAATTTTTTTTTTCCTGGCTTTCCCTCTCTCCCCTCTTCCTCGGGGACCTTAGATATACATATATCTGGGCCAGTTAAAGTTGCCTGACAGCTCCCTGATGCTCTTTCCTTAATTATTTTTTCTCTGCGTGTGTTTCATTTTAGATAGTTTCTATTACTGTCTTCACATTCACTAATTTTTTTCTTTTCCAATATCTAGTTGGCAATTTATCCCATCCAACGAATTTTTCATCTCAGACATTGTTCTTTTATTCTCTAGAAATTTGATTTGAGTCCTTTTTTATACCCTCTACATCTTTACTTAGCTTTGGGGGCATAGAATGGAGTTCTAATCA
This sequence comes from Mirounga leonina, assembly GCF_011800145.1. Lineage (NCBI taxonomy): Eukaryota > Metazoa > Chordata > Mammalia > Carnivora > Phocidae > Mirounga > Mirounga leonina. The sequence continues at coordinate 90,855,573 of NW_023270447.1, read as the reverse complement.
TTATTTTAATTTTCTTGTCTGCTAAGTCTGTAATCTATATCAGTTCTGGGCTAATTTCAATTGCTGTGTTTGTTTTTTTCTTCCTCATGTGTCATATTTTTCTGCTTTTTTTCCTGGTTGGTAATTTATGATTGGATTTTAGACATTGTAAATATTACCCTTTTGGGTGATGGATATTTACAGAGAAACAGTTCAATCCATTATAGTTTTGCTTGTGAGATTTGTTGTTAGATCAGAACAGCATTTAGTCTCGGGCTAATTATCTATCACTACTGCAGAAAGGCTCTTCAGAGTGGTTTACCCATTACTGCCTTTTGAATAATGAGGTTTTCCAGTCTTGCTGGTGGCCGGAGGCACTATTCCTGGCCCAGTGTGAGTGCTGGGTACCCTTTTCTTTCTTTAAAATTTCCCAAAGTATTTCTCAAGCACAGCCAAAGTGGCCTGATAGTAAATGAAAGTTTCCATTGGGTGTTCACTTCTCATGTGCAGGGAGGTTGCCTTTCCTGAGGGTTCTCAGCCTCTACACCATGAGCTACAACCTCTTGTAGCTTGACTGGGCTCTGTTAGGTCTTGTTTTAATTGGAGCAACAATTTGAGTCAAATGAAAGCAAAGAGGTAGACCGCTTATTGTGTGAAATGAGTGTTTTTCCACTTGTCCCAATTACATGATACAGGAAACAAGCTCTCTGAATAAAATGCGCATTCTTAGGGAATGGCATGCTTATGTTATCCACCCTGGAGAAAACCAGGACTTCTCTGTGTCCCTATAGGACAGCAGCTTGAGAGTTCCATAGACAAATCAGTCCCCAATATGCAAAACAGAGTTGACACCTGACTTAAAGGGGCATGAAACATAATAGTGAATTACATGGCATCTGAACAATGCCTCAGGACATCTGATACATCCCCCTGCCCCAGATCCTTTATGGAGTCAGAAGCACCTTTATATTAGAGTAAACTTTAACTATATATTGTCCTGTTCTCTCAAGATTCTTGAGATAACTTCATTTGGTTAATGGAAATATAGAGGACCTTGTCACTTTAGTGACAGAACATTTACTTCTTGGAGTCTTATTGGAGGGAGTTTGTTGGTCACCTTCCTAGAGGATATATTCATTGCTTTCCTTATTCAACAAAAATTTATCAAGTACCCTTAGTGTTGTAGATAATTTTCTGGGCCAGGGTTAAAATGAAAACATAGTATTTGCTTTCCAAATAATCCTTTCTTTCTTCAAGGGACATCCTTATATTAGGAAGGACTTAAGGAAAACCTTGAATGCAGGATTAAGGGATATGTAGGGTCATTTACTAATTCCACAAATACCTTCTGAACATGTGTTTCATGGCAAGTGCTGGTATCTATCCATGTAGATGGCTTCCAGTCATCCCTTGACCTTCATTCTCATGATTCTGGTGTGTTCTTTTCCTCTCAAAAGTTGGCAATCCCTTTTAGTTCTTGGGTTTGCGATCCTCACAATGCGCCTGATAGAGCTAATATGACAAGGATGTCTTACTGAAATGGGTGCGCAGTCACAACACTGACAGCTAGCACCAAATGAAGATAGCAGCCACAAAACGAAAATGGCAGAACTGAGTCCTATTCAGCTTTGTGTGAAATATTTCAATTTACCCCACTTACAGTCTCTCACAAAAGAGGCTGGACCAGAATATTAAATGACTATTGACATTGGAATGGTTGCTCCTAATCAAGTAAGGTAATGAATGAAGAGAACTGAAAATATTAGAATAGTTGGCTGTTTGTCACAAACAGTGAATTACCAAGCAAGAATGGGAACCGTGCACTAACCACCGATTGTGAATGTGGCCTGATTGTTCTTATTTTAGGACATGGTGATGGCTAATTCGACAGATGGATTTTTACTGACTTGATGGACCTCAGGCTTCTCTCTGCCTAATTTTTAACAATGAATCAGTTGCCTACTACATTCACAGGGAAGTAGGAGTAATAACATGCATTTAGCCTATAAGCTTACAATCAAGTGAGAAGGGTTAACAAACTAAAACCACACTACACAATTATTCATTCACTCATAAAATATCTTTTAAATATTTTAGGCATTCTGCAAAGTACTATGGGAATTCTGAAGAGTCTGTCCAAGCAAAGTGCCTGCCATGTGAAAGGTGCACAATAAATATTTGCTATATGAATGAATGGGTGAAAACATCTGGGATCAGAAGAGACTGCCATTTAGAAAAGGCATTTGCTATGAGAGGAGGTGTTTTTGAGAGGAAAAGCATGGAGTTGGAATAGCAAAGCCTGGATTTGAGGAAAAGGAAGATGTGCAGTTTACTTGGAGCCTGGGTATGTGTAGGAAGAGGTGGAAAGAAGTCCAAATTAAAAGGAAGGGACATCTCATAGTAGTCCATGGTCTCCTTAAGCAAAGAAAAACCATCCCAACTTGATGAATGTGACCCATCCAAGGTGACTCAGCCATGAGTGTTTGCTCTTCCTGAACATGTTTGTTTGCTCTTCCCGAACATGTTTGTTGAGACCAGAGCAATTAGTCCGTGTATTATTCAGGGTTCCCCAGAGAAACAGAGCCAATAGGATATATCTCTAGGAGGAGATTTATTTTAAGGAATTGGCTCATGCAATTGTGCAGGCTGGGAAGTCCCAGGATCTGCCATCTGCAAGTTGGAGACTCAGGGATGCTTGGTGGTGTGTTTCCAGCCCAAATCAAAAGGGTTGAGAACCACAAGTATCAAGGGCAGGAGAAGATCGATGTCCCAGCTCAAGCAATCAGGCCGGAAAAGACAAATTCTTTTTTCCTCTGCCTTTTTGTTCTATTTCTGCCCTCAACAGGTTTGATAACAGCCACCTGCACTTGGGAGGGCAAACTGCTCTACTGAGTCCATTGATTCAAATGCTAATTTTGTCTGGAAACAGCCTCACAGACACAACCAGAAATAATGTTTAGCCACATATCTAGACACCCTGTGATCCAGTCAAGTTGGCACATAAAATTAGCCATCACAGTCCACTTAGAGAAATCAACTAATTTTACAAAGCAGATTTTCCTTCTGGAATTAAAGGTTAAGAACAGAATTTGATGTTGCAACAAATGGAGCCAACACAGCACAACCATGATCTCACCTAATGCTCACTAGGTGGAAACCACTATTTATTATATCTGACTTCATGGGAATTTGGTTTAAATAGCTGTGAAATCCTATAGTAGAAGACCTGTCCCTAACAAATCTACTTTCTCTCTAATTCAGAAGGAAACTGTTGGCACTTATTCAGCCAAAATCCGATTTTGTAAATAGGACATTATTCTCTGACTACACAGTGTGGCCCCAGTGCCAGCTGCCCACCACTGGCAAGGAAAAACACTTCAACCAAAATACCCTGGTCTAGACCATTCTGATACGAGATGAAGATAAACAGCCAACACATTAACTTGGCAAAGAAGTGACCAGCAACACATGCAGGATTCTAGATAGTTATGAAAGCATTTATGGTACCTCCTGTTCCCATGGTGATGTCAATTTTATCTTTCTCCAGCAACTTTTACTATTCTCTCTCCCGTTGCCTATTGCCTCCATAGATCATGTTTTTACTATTATAGATTGATCTTTACAAGGCTACTCCAGTGTGGCTAAGGATACCATATTTTCTGGAATTTTCTCCTCTCTGAGGCATCAATACCCTCCAGAGAAAATGTTGGAAGAGGAGAGAACCATTCATCATTTACTAATCATGTGGAGGTAAGATCATTCTCAGGCAGCTGGTACAATCTGCAACAGCAGTAAAGATGATTTGATATTTTAACTGCTGTGCTGGTTAAATAACATTGGACAGAGACCACAGAAGTTGGCCAAGAGAGAGAAAGCATCTCAGGTGCTGTCGATTTCCCAGGTATTGGGAGGAACTGTATAATATTGGAGCCTGTAGAGTCATCCAACTGGAAAACTGTGACAGTTGTGATGAAGGTCAACAAGAGAAGTGTCTATGTCTCTGAGGTCCCCAGTCAATGGAAATGCAGAGGAGGGGCTTAGAAGCAGCTATTTCCTTAGAGGTATGATGAGATTGAAGACTTACTCTGAAGCTGCATTTGCATGGCAAACACACTCTTTCTACTGAGCGTATGTTTATTTGGGATGTCCTTGAGGTGCTGATGAAGATTGCAGAGGGGCTGGCCAAACTCTCATGCCATCAAGGTCATTCTCCAACCTAGATCTCTGACTCTTGTTCAAGGCTTTCCACTAAAATAGTCCTTTAGTCCTGAGAGGTCCACTGAATTAGTTCCCTCTCTCTCAGTCGATTCCAGCTGGGATTCCATGGTCCATCATTATAAGCACTCCCTGGCAAATAACTTCAAATAACTTCCTTTGACTTCCTCCCTAGATACTCAAAACAAAATCCTACTCTGCGTGATTAATTCAACCAACAATCTTCTTATTGACTGTGCCCAAGAGGCAGAAATTTGCTTGGGGGTAAAAAATAAATAAAAGACTGGCTGACTGGCTCACTTTAAACTCATGTTAGGAAACGTCAGCTGGAGTCTTGTGTTGGTTCTCAGATGAGTTAACTTGCTCTCCTAGCCTCTGACACAACCATTTCCTCTCCTCACTTCTGTTTTTCAACTAGACTCTTGCTGCTCTGATGTCCCAGTCTCCCAGAAGACTCCAGACAGGCACTCCTGCATCTGTCTAGGAAGAATTTAGATTCCCCGAGTCCCCTTCCCTCTTCTTACAAAGTGAAATGTGTCCCTCCACCTTTTAAGGACTTTACTCCTTAGGGTATTCTCTGTAAGCTGGATCAATAATCTATTTGATCATTGACCCATTAGCATAAAATGTGCTCTAGTAAGGTCCTTCTTAAACAATAAAGGATGTTTGTCCACATTCCTCTGGGCTCCCTCCACACCCAAAAACCAGTACAGTGTCTACATGCTCTCCCCTACTTTTCACCATATGGTACCTCCCAAGAGCTTCTCACCTGGCTTCTGCCCCAGGTTCTCTCTCCAAAGACTTGTATTAAAGTTACCAAAAGCAAAGGAAAAATTTCTCTTTCCCCTTACATGTCTCTCAGCAGAGTGCAACCCTGGTGCTCCTTTCTTCCTCCTCTACGCACAGTTTCTCAATGTGAAAACACGACTGCCTCAGTTTTCCTCACTATTCCAGTTTCCCCTTTCTCAGTCATGGCCACAGGCTCATTCTAACTATGATTTCTAAGTGTTGGCCTTTCTCAAGGTCTACTCTCTTCTTCTTTATCCATACATCCTACCTCAATGATCTCACCCCATAGCCTTAATTAGTATCCCAACAATATAACTCCCATTTTTATCCCCACCAGGAAAGTCCTCTGTTCTGGATCACTCCAGATGCATACTTCAACCTTACTGTCTTGGCATGTCACACTCAAGGCTGAGATGCTGAACCCCGGTAATCCTTTCACCTGCTCCACCCACACCCCATCTTCCCCATTTAGTAAGTAATATAATTATATGCCAAATTCTGGGGCTAGAAACCCAGAGTCATCCTCGTCCTTCTGGTGCACCCCCAACTCAACCCTCCAGCAAGCCTCAGTTCTACCTCCCCAGAATGTTCTTCCCTATGACCATCACCTTAGTCCAAACCACCTCTATGACTCACCAGACTCCTGCAAAAGCTTTTCAAGGTCCTCTGCCTCCAAATTTGCCATCCCAACCTATGTTCTGCCTAAAATCCCAAGTGAACATTTTAATACAAAAAAATAATCTTTATTCCTCTGCTTAAATACTGCAGCAACACTCATTACATTTCAAACAAAATCCAAACTTCTCCCCATGACCTACAAAGTCATCGTTGGCTTATGTCCCCTGTCCAGCTCCATCTTGGGCCACAGTTCCTCATGCTCACTGTGATTCTATGCCACCAGACTCATGAACTTCATAAATGTCACCTCACTCTCACCTCCTGGGAACCCCTCTGCCTGGGGTCCTCTCTCCTACACTCAGCAGATGGCTGGCTTCTTGCACCGTTTCTCTGCTTGGCCCTTGTCAGTCACCTTCTCAGGGCTCCTGACTAAGAGTTCCCTCCTCTGGTATGTTTTTAATCACTTCACCTTGTTTTCATATTCCTTCAGAGTCATACACAAAATGTTACTGTACTTCAATTATGTGCTTTTGTTTATTTTCTGACTCTCCAACTCATAAGAGTTGCATCATAAGAGAAGAGACCAGGTCTGCTTATTAGCCTTTGCTTCTCCAGCCCTCAGCTCAGGGCCAGCACCAAGGGGGTGGTCCAGGAATGTTGGGTAAATGAGTCAACCTCCTCTTTCTTTCACCCATCCAGGCTATGCTCTCATCTACCTGTCTCTATGCTTTATTTGGTGATTACTTGACTCCATGGCTTGGATCCCGCCACCCCCTCCAACTGGAATGCCCTTCCTGAATTCCCCCAGATGCCCAAAGGACACCTATTTAAAACTCAGTCAAAAGGCCATCTCCTCTAAGAGGTGTTCTTAGATTCCCAGAGCCACATTGCCCAGTTCCTCTGTGCTCTCCTAACCAAGCTCTCCAATTGGACTTCCCTTGTGCTGGGTCACCTACAGCTCATTGTGAGCCAAGACAAGTGGGCGGCCGCCTCCTCTGAGGGACAAAGGCTCCTGCAGGCAGGGACCAGGTCATGTATTCTTCTGCACCCCAGAGTTCCTTGGCTCTATTAATTACTCAAAGGTCTGTTGAGAGAAATTCCTATTCTTGTCTCTCTTTCTTTTTAGTAGAACATGACAGAACAGAAAATATTTCAAATAAGATAACCTCTATGGTCTCCCAGATAAATACTCCATCTTATCTACTTCAACTTAAATTAATATTGGGTTTTGGTGGGTCAGAAACCTGGTCTGTGTCTTATCTTGCATTGCTCATGTTTTTCAACATTTGCAAAGGTCCCAACAGCAAACAAAATGGGCATGAGAGTTGCAACCTCAGAAGTCACTTATTGAGTGTTACACTAGATAGACCCTTCCCTTGGCTTGTTTATCCTGTCAATAAGCCAGGCACTGAGCTAGACAAAGATGTGCAAGACACAACCCCTAACCCTGAAGGGCTTAATCTGGCAAAGCAGTAAAGTAAGAATCCAGAGCTTACAGGCAGGTATTCTCCCATTTGGGGAAGACTCATCTATGCTCAGGTGCATCAGTGCCTGTACCCCCAGAGATGCTGTGGGCAGATGGAGTAATAGCAGTACCAGGGATATTTCACTTTCTGTTCTCTAATAGCTGTGTTAGATTAAATGGTAGGAATATGTATTTTTTAAATCAACTAATTAGGCAATTCCTGTTCAAAGGGCAACCTCTAGAGAATGGTGTGGCCATGGGGACTGAATTAAAGACTAGACACTCAGGTACGCTGGGTCTTAATCTCATCACAGTGTAGTCTTGTGGGAATCATTTTCTCCCTATGGTGACCTAGTTTTGACACTCCCAGAGTAAAATAAGGGCACAGTGTCCCATCAGGATAGGTCAAGGTGAGAGGAGTTCAGCCTTCAAATCACCAGAATGATTAGAAATTTCCACTTGGATTTATTCAAATAGTGGTGTTGGCCCATTTCCGTTCTTTCAACACTCTGCAAAGCCATAGTCCTGCTTAGAAAAAAAAAAGTAAGATTAAATCTACTCTGTAAAATAATATGTATGGATGTATGAATGTATATATATAAGTATCTATGTCCTTTATCTTGGAATATATCCCCAGGCACTTATAAATATTTATTTTCAACGTAAGTGAAATCCAGAACTGCAGAAACCCATTAATCCCTTTTTGTTGCTCATAGGATCCACGTCTGTGACTGCCCTGCTAGTCCACAGCTCACTGTCACTCAGTGTCAATACACACGATGGACGATGTTGTGCATTGTTAACTTGACCTTGAATGCAAGCCTGCCAGGGACAGAGAGCTGGCTGCAGTCATTTGTGGCTAGTGCATTCACGTTGCCATAGTGTCAGTGAGCACATCTGTTTCCAGCTGAGCTGCTTTTGTTTAAGCTTCAAGCCCTTCCTTTCTCCTGTTTGAAAACAGTTACCAGGAGGCAAAATGATTCAAAGTGACATCTGGGTCCCTCTTGCCATGTGCATGGTAATTCCCTTCTTTCTATCCTGTAATTAAGTCAATTAGATCCCTAAGTCTTCTATGAGGGGGTTTCCAGGAATACTTCCTCAGTGACACACACACCATCACCAACTATCTTCAGTCCTCTTAGAGCACCACCTCCTACATGACTGCCTTTCCTCTACTTTTGTCAGTGGAGCAAGACATAAAACCGAACAACAGGAGTTGAAATTCCTTCCAAGTATTGACCAGTTGAGTAAAGAAGAGAGACACAGTGCACGCTCTCAGGTCCCAGCTCTGGGTAGAGGGGGGCCTGGATAGTCTACCACTGATGCTTCCTCAGGTGTGGTCAATCTAGGAGAGCCATTTCCTAGATGCTATTTATTAGCTGAAATATTGACAGATTGAGCATAATGCTTCAGACATGAAGCTGAGTTTGGGGCTCTGTATCCCCAAATATCAGAAAATTAGAGGGTTTAATTGATATACTTTCTTGGTACCTATACACAACTGTGTTAGTCAGTTTGGGCTGCTATAACAAAAATGCCATAAACTGGGTGCCTTAAACAACAAACACTTATTTCTCACAGTCTGGAGGCTGGAAGTCCAAGTCAAGGTGCTGACAGATTCCAGGCCCACGTTCTGTTTCATAGACCGTTGTCTTCTCACTGTGTCCTCATGTGGAGGAAGGGGTGAGGGAGGTCCAGGGGTCTCTTTGATAAGAGCACTAACCTCATTCATGAGGTCTCCATCTTCACAACCTAATCACCCTCAAAGTCTCCACCTTGTAAAACTATCACATTGGGGGTTAGAATCTCAACATATTTTGGGGATTTGGAGGGGAAGGGCATAAGCATTCAGCCCCTAACAAACTCTAAAAAGCAAACAGACCAGTAAATAATTTTTTGTTTACATTTTCTTGATGAAAATGGAAATTGCACCTATGTTTCATTTAGAGGGCACAGGCATGTTAGATAAACCTCATACCTAGTTTGGGAAGTCTCCAATTACACAGAAAACTTGCTTTAACATCTTAAATTCCATTTCCCCAAACACTCATTTCCTGAAATTCTAAAGAGAGTTCTTCAAGGAAATGATCCATAATTTCCTATTAGTGCACATCTGTATCCTTTCCAATAAAAGAGCCTGTCCTTGCAAATAGCACTACCAAGACCCATCCATCAATTAAGAAATGTACTTATTGAGACAGGGGTCACGTAGAAGGAGTCATGCTCAATGGTATTCTGCCATGGGCTCATTCAGAAATCCAAACCTCTAAATCAAGAGAACTTTGGACACACACAGACACATGTGCATACATGCTTGTTGCTGTTTAAATAATCGAATTCAGATTGATTTATCTACCAACATAATAGATTCCAAATCCCTGTTGTTCTTGGGTCATCAAGACAATTAAAGTCAAGCATGGTGATGCCATTCAAAATCAGCATACAAAAATCTTTATTTTTAAGAGTAAAACTTCATGTTTCTGGCAGTGGCAAACCCAGATGGGGGACAACAAGTAGAAGTACAAGGAAAAACCAGGATTCATTTCCTTCTCCTCTCATCAGGTAACGTCAGCTGAGGGTTCTGATTAGTGCGAGTCCTGAGCAGCTTTAGGGATCCCATTGGCTTGTTGGCTTGTAAGATTGAAAATCCAGTTGGTAATGACATTTGCTGAAGTCACAAACACGAGTAACTTCAAACCTAATTCAGTCCCTTCAGACCAGGTTTCTCCCAAGGTCTGTGTTAGCTACATGGGCTAGACAACCCAGACCAGAAAAATGCTGCATGCTTAGTAGGGATTCCATAGATGTCTAGTTAACTGAATGAACTGTTTCAACAGATATTTAGGAGGCCTGCTTTTTACAAATTATTATAACAGGCATCAAATTCATTCATCTATGCATCATTTAAAAACTAAAAATAAGTAGAGAACCTACTATGTCCCAGGTACTTCCTCAGACCTCGGGATGGATCTGTCTATAGGGCTGTGTGTAAGGGAATAAAGGGGCCCAACAAATGAACCCTTTGTCCTCTAACCAAGTTTGGAGCTACAAAGATATAGAAACAGGATTAGGCAGATGAAGATCAAAATGTCAGCATCATGGCTGATTGAGGCTGGTTTAGAGGAGTGCTTCTATAATGAACTTTACAATACTGAACCCAGAATGGGACTGAATCAAGCATCCAATTTCAGATATGGATGAAATGCAAGAACCCAGCCCCCTGCAGGGTAGAGACCTTGCAGTTGAGCTTGTACAGGCAGGCAGACCCCAAAGGAGGAGATGTGCAAGACCAGTTCCCTCCCTAAACTCACTAACTAGAGAGGTCACCCACCAAGTAAGTGAGGGAAAGATGCCAGGATGCCATCCTATTGCATTTCCCTTCACATTGAAATATAAGGACAGAGAAAGGAGATTTCCTCACCCTCTGTCTATATACAATGAACAAAACAACCCAAGGGGCATTGATAGTATGCAGGGAATTCTAATGGCCAAGGGGTGCAATCAACAAGCAAACAAATAAATGAACTTGGGTATTTCAGAAAGGATGATTCCAATAAGAAGATTGAACAGGGCAATGTGATATACTGCAGGAGAAGGGTGGGCATGGGGCCATTAGTGTGCAAAAGTAGCAATGGGCCTGCCCACTGAGCCTCCATTCCAATAGGGCAGACAGACACTAGGCAAATGATTATACAGCTCATTTTCTCATTATAACTAAGATAAGTGGTATAATGTAAAAATGCATGGTGCTAACCAAGACTCTAATAGGATGAGGGATAGCAGAGTGAAGCCAGAGGCAGTGCCCAGGACTGGGGAACTCTTCTAGACCTAGGACTTGATCATTTTCTTCAAATACACAGTTCAACAAAAATGGAACCACCGTTTTAAAAGATGTTTTTTGAAGAGGTAATTCTATAAGCAGCAGGAGAAAGACATTAACACCATTTTGATTTTCGAAACCAATCCATGTGAAGCTGAACACAGAGCTTTTTCTGCTGCCCCCATCTGGCCCCCACCCCATTCACACACCCTACAATTTTTTTAAATTTTATTTTATTATGTTATGTTAATCACCATACATTACATCATTAGTTTTTGATGTAGTGTTCCATGATTCATTGTTTGCATATAACACCCAGAGTTCCATGCAGAACATGCCCTCTTTAATACCCATCACCAGGCTAACCCATCCCCTCACCCCCCTCCCCTCTAGAGCCCTCAGTTTGTTTCTCAGAGTCCATAGTCTCTCATGGTTCATCTCCCCCTTTGATCCCCCCCTTCATTTTTCCCTTCCTACTATCTTTTTTTTTTTTAACATATAATGTATTATTTGTTTCAGAGGTACAGGTCTGTGATTCAACAGTTTTGCACAATTCACTACAATTTACAACAAACCATTAATCCCACTCTTCTTCCCACAGAACTGGAGAATGGGATGGGAAGGAGAGCAAAGCTGAGCGTAACTGTGGCTCGGGGAACTTGCACACCACAGAGCTCCCAATGAGACACCTCCTCCAACTGCAGGGGACTTTCCTCCCCAAAAGAGGTTCATAGAGAGGCACAAATCACTGCCAATGGAACAGGAACAGTGTGTGATGAATTTTCCAGCTGATATAAGAGCTATTTCCTCAACAATTCCTCTCTAAACATTGTTGTTTTCTCCAGATACCTTAAGCCCCTAAGCATGAGTTGTTTTTCAATCATGGGCCTGCAAGTGGCTTCTTGCCTCCAAACACTTCTGTTTTTGGCTGCTGTTAGGGCGGTTCGGAAAGATCTTTCTCTTTTACTGTTTAAACTCCAAGGCCACATAGGCCAAAAGAAGGGTACTTTTCAGATTATTTTCTCTCTCCAGCAGAAACAGCTGGAAGCCTCTCACTGGCTACACATAAGGGGCACCTCTTCCTTCTCCCCAGACCATGCTGTTCTCAGCCACAATGTGCTTGCAAATGTGTGGAAAACACTCTCTTCCTTTTTGTTCAACCCACAAATGTTTACTGGGTATATTGGTTTCCAGTGATTGCTGTGACAAATTACCACAGACTTGGTGGCTTAAAACAACACACATTTATTCTCTCGCAGTCCTGGAGGCCAGAAGTCCACAATAAGACTTATGGGGCTACAATCAGAGTCTTTCTGGAGGCTCTAGGGGAGAACCCTTTTCCTGGCTGTTTCTTGCTTCTGGAGGTCACCTGCATTCCTTGGCTCATGGCCCTATCCTCCTAACTTTCCCACCTCTTTGTTTTTCACATCTCCCTCTGTCCCCTTCTTAGAAGGGTCCTTGAGATTACATGAGGACCCACCCACCTAAGCCAGGGTAATCTTCCCATCTCAATTTTTTTTATTGAAGTATAATTAATATACAGTGTTATATTAGTTTCAGGAGTACAAGTCTACATATGACTTTGTCCTTATCATGGTAAGTCCCCATCTCAATCTAATACCATCTGCAAAGTTTCTTTGCCATGTCTGATAACATATTCACAGGCTTCGGGGATTAGGACCTAATACCTTTGGGGGCCATCTCTTAGCTGATCACCCTAAGCAGGTAGACATTGCATAATTTTCAATCACATAGCATCCGAACCTTCTCAGCAGGCTTGTGGAAACACTCACCTGGGGACACAGAGCTAGCCTTCCACCCTAGAGAAAAAATTAGGGTGGCACAATCCTTGCTTCCCTGTCCTCTGGTTCTAGGACTTTAGCACAGGACTCAGACTTCAGCAGCCAGATGCATGCTCAGGTTTTGGTTTGACAGCTGCTCATACAAAGAAGCAGGAGTGTGGGGTAATTGATTCTAGCACAAGGGGGTTGGGCAGCAGCTACATTGCATTTTAAGTGGCCTTGGTGACAGGGGTTCTAACAGCACAGCCATGAAGCAGGACTGACGTGTCAGTTGCATAGGACCAGTTATGGGGTGTGATTTCACTGTGTAGCTAACAAACTGGTTCTCTGGCTGTCCCAGAGGCCTTTGGGGTAGGCAATGTCTTTGGATAAACTCATTTTCTACTAAATTGGCCAAAGGCTTTTTTCTGTTGCTTGCGATTGAGAAACATGGCTGGTACATGTCAACTGGGACGGCTCCTGTTTTCCCAGAATTGCTGCTAAGCCCTCAAAGCTAAATAAAGGACACTCTAACACACCTGAAAAGAGCCAGGAAGCCATAAAGAAGCATCACCTGAGCTTACTCAGGCATAAGCAGCAGAGCTTCTGGGATCAGCTGCTACACCGACCCCTCCTCCTGAGCCTATATAGAAACTAGGAAAAAAAAAAAAAAAAAAAAAAAAACAAGGAAAGAAAGAGAGAGAACATTACCAAGATTATCAGGTGGGGGTCATGGAGTGGGAATGTGGGGCTAAGATAAGAGGTCATTTCCTCCCCTTCCAATGGGGGATGGGAGCTTTACACTTCTTTCCCTAAAACCACATAGGTGGGGGGCTTTAGAAGAATCACTTACAGACAATAGAAAGGCAGTGTGCTTTGGTTTGCTTGGGGCAGATCTACTTGCTGCCCCAAGGTTATTGCTAGTAGCATCCCTCTGAATCTCATAAGTGTGCATGTTTGCACAATTGATTCTTACGGTCACGTATTTACCAAACACTTGCTTATTCCCTGGTTGGGTCTTGCTGAACTGCAAGACCTGCAGTCCCACTATGGTACTAGAGGACATCATCATAAGAGGTCCTTGTGGAAACATAGCAGAAGTCCCTTGAGTTTTGAAGGGGAAGCACATGTGGACATGGATCCATGCCTATATTTTACTTGAAGGTGGAAAGCTTGGTTAAAAAAAAAAAAAAACCAGCTCCAGCCAGAGAAGATGGAAGTAGTGTGCAATGGGTCTGTGAAGGTAGTAGGAGCAACTTCCACCTTATCCTGATCTCCCACAGCCCTCAGAATGCACAGAAAAAACTTCTGGGCTTCTTGTGCTTTTATGTGAAGGATTATGGAGGTTCAAGGAGGATGCAGGAGTTGTGGAGATGCTGCAGGTGCATAAGGGAGGGAGGGGTATAGAAACTGGACCCCCCCCCCCCGCTTTGAGTCATCCTCAGTAATGGAGGTTTTTGCAGTATGAGTGAACACTACATTCCTGGAAAACCACGATCAGTCTCTACACAGAGACCATCAATGGTGGCAAACACCAACAGAAGCATTTCAGGACCAGGGACAGCTCACCCCCACCAGTGGCTCTTTTCATTAAGTGGTCACTGTTTTCCTGTCCCTTTTCCTTTAGATCCCTGACTCCAGATGTGTCAGAGCCTAGAAAAATGCAAGAGGTAGGAGCCACCTCCGTACCACCCCCACCTTCACATGCATAGCCATCCTCCAAGTTCCTCAGGTGAGGGTCTGGCCTGCATGGGGTCAGGAAGAGTTTTGAAACATTTACAAAAAAAGAATTTCAAACAGGACTGGATTGATTTTAATAACTGACAGTAACTAGAAGGCAATTAAATCTGCCAAGACATCATTAAGTAACAGGAAAGGAGGGTTCAACATAGCATGGTTTATGAAGGAGATCAGGGGGGAAAAAATCCTGTGAAGTTGAGACAGCTCAATAAACCAAGTTCAGGTTCATGGCAAGTGTCTTTTGTTCTTGCCTGCCTAGCATTCTCTTCCCCCTGGTTTTCCACTGGAGAAATATGCTTCCCCCATCCTTAGTCCATGCAGTGGAGTAGGGGGTGTCCATGGTGCTCCTCCCTCCCACTTCCACATCTCCTAACCTCATTCCAGGAGTAGACATATGACCTAGGCCTCTCCTAGGCCTCTCAGTTAGAGCGGACAACAAAACTTCTGCTGGAACTGCACTGGAAAAAACAACAACAACAACAACAACAACAGTCATCTTTTCATTATGGTGGCTCAGCTGGTAGAACTGCCAGCCTGAAACTGTTGTTCCCCATCTTTCTACCTCAAGTGAAGAGCTTGGCTAAGAAAGATGCTAGCATGTGAAAAGAAGAGCCAAGAGATGCAGAGCACCTGGATCCACCTCTGCCTGAATCTAGATACCCTGACTTTTCAGCTTTGTGTGCCAATAAATTCACTCCAATTAAGACATTCCAAAACGGGTATCTGTCACTTTCATGGAAAAATCTTGCCTGATACAGATGTTCAAGAAGGTGGGAAAGGAGGGTGTATCAGTCAGGTTCTAGCAGGAAATAAAAGGGGACAGATTAAGGTAAAGGAACCAATGAGATACTGCAAGCTGCTCAAAGACTAGCAAGAGTATAAGGCTTTACCAACCACAGACTTGTGTTTCCCGGAGCCCCATGAAGGGAAAGGGGTCACCTGGTGGAAGTCCCAGCCATTTCCAGAATTACAGTGGTGGTGAAGCAGGAGCTAGAGGTGGAAAACATATCTGATCTCTCACCTTTGTCCTCCTGCAAGTACCTCCCACTGGTCAAATCCAGAGGGAGGGAAACTGGGTCAATGCACCCTTGTTCAGAAAAATAGCAGGTGTGGGAGTACTCACTGCATCCAGGGATTTTGAGCCTGGAGTACATACCTCACAAGAATGAAATGGCACTCCCACATCACAGAAGGTAGATCTTGGATCATTTTCCACTGAGTTCAAGGCTGGTTTACTCCATGCCTTTGCACATATTGTCCTTCTCCCAATGAATTCCATCCTTTGTTCAAGATGTGAAGCCCCATCTTGTCCATAAACCTGGTCCAGAACTCCTCAACCTGCAGCACTCACCTTGCCATAGCTTCACTGCCTCTAACTCAACGCACTTGTCTGGACGATGTGTTTGGAAATCAATCACAGCATCAGTAGGTCAGTGCTCATGTCTCAGATTCATTCATTTGAGTACTTGTTTCCTGTTTCCTTAGTGAGAGTTTGCCCCATCACCACTGCCCAGAAGGGCTGGGTCTCACCCCCCCACCTCCAACACATACACTTGCTACCTGCTCCCTCATCCCTGTTCATGTGCCATACACTGGAGTGCAAACCCTAGACACCTGATTCCTATTTATGGGCTGAAGTGGTTTTTCCACAGGGGGCGAGGGGGAGGGCTGCTAAATAAGTCCAGAGCGCTAGAACTACAATGTCTGTAAGATATCTTTTTGAAAAGTAGCTTTAAACATGAAAAATGGATGAACCCACGCAAGAAGAACTATTCCAAGTTACATGCATGCTCCAAGCCAGTCTAAGGTGCTGAGTTTATGGGGGTACCAGGAGATCTCAAAGCTTCATAAGACTCACCCACCCAACATCCCATGTCCCTTTAAAATCTTACTGAAGTATTTTATCTGTGCTTCTGCCTACACTAACTGTTCAAAGAACTAGTCAACCTTGCAGCGTTTGGAATGAAAAGTTTCATGGAGTTTCTCACCTGCTGTGAGAAGCGCTGCTTCTTTTTGTGTTACTTGATCTTGGTTCCTATCATCATCTCCAACCCACAGCCTATGGCAGAGCAAGGGAGCCCCTGATGCGCCAGCTGCTATCTTCTTGATGGGGACAGATTCCACTGTGACCCAACCAGAGTGCACACTCCACCATACAATCCACACTTGAAGTTCAGGGGCCTGGACTTGAGAGAGCGAGGAAGAGCCACATGCTGATGCCGCACCACCTTCATCCACAGAAAGGCACTGACCCCCTTGAGCCCAGGCAGCAGATGTCCTTCCTGATCACTCACTCACAGGCTCTGTTCAATTCTCAGAAGAGCTCTCATTTTCTATCCACTGATTTCAGCATTATTTTCTCCCAGCATTGCAAGTCATGGCTCTCGGAGGCCACTGGCATGTTAATAGGCTGGTTATATGGAAATTGGGTAATATTGCTGTGTTCCTGGCTGCTGCAGGCCAGTGCCCATGGGGAGCCTTTGGTTGGGAATCAAGCACATCACCTTCAAATGTCATTTACTTACTTAACTCACAACCCAATCTAACACCACTCTAGTTTCCAGAAATGCCATAAATAACAATTTGATTCTCAAGAAAGAATACTCCTAGCAAGTTCATATTAAATATTTTTTAAATGTAAAGAAAATCAAAGAATTAGGAAAAATATTAAGAAAAAATATACTCACCATTTACAGTGAGGAGGATGGAATTGGAGGGTATTATGCTGAGTGAAATAAGTCAATCAAAGAAAGACAATTATCATATGGTTTCACTCATACGTGGAATATAAGAATCAGCGCAGAGGATCATAGGGGAAGGGAGGGAAAACTGAATGGGAAGTAATCAGAGAGGGAGACAAACCATGAGAGACTCGTTAACTATAGGAAACAAACAGGGTTGCTGGAGGGGAGGTCAGGGGAGGGATAGGGTAATTGGGTGATGGGCATTAAAGAGGACATGTAATGTGATGAACACTGGGTGTTATAGGCAACTCATGAATTATTGAACTCTACATCTGAAACTAATGATATACTATAGGTTGGCTAATTGAATTTAATTTAAAAAAAGAAAAACGGGTCTAAACTAAAAATAATAAGTGTGTGGGGGGGGGGAATTTCTACATAAAACTGAACAGCTTACCTGGAGGAGAAACTATGCTGATTAGTGGAAGGTGGTCCTCATCAACAAGGGTGATGCCAATGCCAGCATGTCACACCAGAAAGGATTTTGATGAGGGAAATTAAAGCCGTATCTCAAAGGAGATCCAGAGCTCCCCTAGGTACTTACTGACAGAATAGACAGAACCACAGATCACATCCCTGCAAAAGCACTGGCCCCACCTATTTAGCTGAGACCAGTTAACCAGACTCATGGAGCTGAAAAACAGAGGAACAGCTAGGACAATGAAATGAGTTGATCTGATGAATATCCTTTAAATCTGCTAGTTTGGATCACAGAGAAGAGGTCATGGTTTACAGCAAATATCCACAGAAGGGTGAATTCTCTCTATTTCAAAGTCAGCAAGAGACAGACTTCCCCTGGGTCACATGGCTCTAAGCTCTGCACACACCACTTGGGAAGATGTCACCTCCATGCTGAGTTAATTTCCTGAGCTCCATGGGCACAGTTTATCTGGATCCAGCCTCCCTGGCTTGTCTTAATTTTGTTTGTTTCTCCCTCAAAAGAACTTTGCTGTTTACTCACTTCCAAATCAGATACTCTCAGTCTTTCAATAGTAAGGTCATTGGGCAACATGTTCTTCCATTACAAGATGTCAAAGCCAGACACATGTGCCCCTGAGTCCACTTCAGATTCCCCCAGCTGTGAATGCGCAAAACAAGGAGCAAGCATCCAGTATTCCAGAACTTGCCAACTACAAGCATCTCCTTGTTTATGTGCTAATAATCCCAGTGACCCTGAACTACAGTGGCACGAGATGAGCTTCCACACTGCTTAGGTCGATGAGAAGCTCACTGCACATGAAAATTCTGTCCTTGTCATCCCAGACAGGGAACCACAAATCTAAACACGCATGCTGAGTAGGGCACCATCTAAACCCAATTACACGCTGCACTTGAAGCTCAGCATAACATGAGCAAAGGGAAAACTTCAAACAATTTAAAAGTTTTATTTCAACCAGATTTTGCAGTCCACTTCCCTTAATGCAATTCAATCCATGAAGACTGAACACCTACTGTGTGCCAGGATGAATTTGCAGGTTCGGTCTTGAAGGAGCTTGCAACATAAAGGGACAGACCAGTGTATTTGTAACCTACCATTCTGTTTGCCAATGCAGTCAGCAAGAAATGCAATGAGCTTGGGGTTTCACCTACTTCCCTCCAACTGCCTTCTCTAAGTTAAGGGAGCTCGGAAACAGAGACATACCTGAAGGTAGGTAACAAGAGGAAAAGAGAGCATATGTGCCTGGAAAATCCACACATTACACAACTGACATCACAATCCTTGTAATTTGTCCCTCAACAGAGATTCAGGAGATGATAATCTCAACCCTACTGAGATATGGTAAGCATTCACCTGATAAGGTCTATAAAAGGTCTAGCACACCACCTGTATTAAGTTTCTACTGCTGTATAACAAGCTACCACCAACATAGGGGCTTAAAACCATGCTCATTTTATTATGTTATGGTTTCTGTAGGCAGCAATTTGACACAGTGTGGCTGGGTTCTCTTCTCAGGGTTTTTTACCAGGCTGAAATCAAGGTGTTGGCAGACTGTGTTCTCATCTGGAGGCTTGACTGAGGAAGGGCCCACTTTCAAGCTCTCTTGGCTGGTTGACAGAATGCATTTCCTGAAGGTTGCAGAACTCATAGCAGCTTGCTTCTTCAAAGCCAACAAGAGAAAGAAAGAGTCTCTGTTTTTTGGAACTTCTGACTTCAAGGAATGCCTAGGCTATATTTTAAAGGGCTCACCCAATGGGTCAGGTCCACCCAGAATAATATCCCTTTTATTTAACTCAGAATCAACTGATTAGGACCTTAATTAAATCCTTTCTCCTCTGCCATATAACAACACTTAGAAATGACATCCATCATATTCACAGGTCCAACCCACAGTCCTGGGTAGGGACCATACATGGTGTCATTCCCACAGAGGGCATCTTAGAACAGTGGTTGGCACACACAGAAGCCCTCAGACAGTGGTCACTATGCTTGTCCACATTTTCCTCAACCCCATTAACTCTGCTATATATATATTAGGGAACTGAGGCTGGGTGTGTTAAGTAACCTGCTCAAATCTTAACAGCTAACAGGTAGCAAAGCAGGATTTGAACCTAACCCTTCCCATTCCAAACTGCATGTTTTCTCCCATGCAACAATCTGTTGTAAGGGGTCCACTAAAAACCAGGCAGGGTTATTGTCTGTGTGTTAGCCTCATTTTCTGCCCTCCTCAGAGGAAGGAGGGAGAGACATAGAGCATTAAACTCTTTCCCCACAGCTATTTTTCACCTAATTTTGCTGAGGTAACTCCAAATTTTTCAGCTTAGGGCACAAATATTTATGTACTTATGAAAGGTAAGTCCTCTTCCCAGGCCTGAAGATACATTATGCTTGCTCTAAGCCAACCATGGGACTCCAATTTCTCTTTGCCACTGGGTCCAGTGACTTAATGGGAAGGTCTATTTGGGGCTATTTGGAAAGGTATCCTTCTTGATAAAGGAGGGAGAAGTAAGAGGGGGAAATTTCTTTTGTTCTTTTCCTTCCTACTCCCTCTCCTTGATGAACACAACTGCATGAGGTTTAATGCTTGTAACTGAGCTGCCATTTTGAAATTATAAGGCGAAGTTCAAAAGTTAACAGAAACCATCAGCCCAGAGGCCTGACCTTGCCAAGCACTGACCTAACCCTGGAATTGACTTCTGCCAGACTTCTTATTAGCTGGGACCAGTGTGCACGTGGCCTAAGCTGCTCTCAGTTGACTTGCAGCTGCAGGAATTTTCAAGTGATAGAATATGAGAGGGAAGGGAAGACAGAAAAGAGAGAGAGAGAGATTGGTGGGGAGAGAGAGAGAGGGAGAAAGAGATAAATAAGAATTCATTGTAAAAATGCTGTAGGAAACCCAAATACTTGCTAGGATATGAGGAAACACATTTTTCCTTCCACCACAAGGACCAATATGCCTGCAGCTCAACAGCTGTGGGTTTTGGAGCTGGAGGCAATAGGACAGAGCCACCTTAGGTTAGTTCTTGTATTCTGGCAACCTCTCCTACATTTTCACAATGTCTTTAAGGTTTCAAAGAAAGTATTTCTTAATCAACTGAGCAAAGCCTTCAGGAATCTGGAGAACACTTTTGGGACCTACACGCACTTGCCACTAACTGCCCTGAAATGGTCATATTAGAATCAATGGCAAAAAACAAAAGAATATGATTTGAGTCAGAGAATTTTCCTGTTGGCTGCTGAAACTTTCAGCTAACCAGCTATCCCCCAGGAAAACAGGCTCCCTCCTCTCCACTTGCCCCTCCCTGCATTGCCTTTTGCCCTGGTCCCATCAGCTGGGACCTCCATTATGAGGCATCTGAAAGGCTGATAGACAAGGAAGAGGCAGAGAATCAGCTTTTTACTGCTTGTTGTGCCCTGTGTATGAGTCAAACCCAACCATCTAATGAGAAAAGTAGAGAAGGAAACCAGGACCAGTTCAGCTGGTTGGTGGTACCTCCACTGGGGAAAGAGTCCAGAATTCATAAGAGTTCCTCTCTCTCTAACATAAGGCTCAAGAATAGGGACAATAAACAAGCTTCCTTTCTTGATCCAAAAGGACAAGTAATTTGGGACTAAGCATGGACTAAGCCTAATGAAATTAATGCATTAGCATCCAATTTGACTCTTCTGCAAGTACAATTGCCTGTGTCCCAGGCTGAGCCAACATTCTCATTAACAAGCATGTGACCATGATCAAATATATATGCAAAATGCTATGCTAGATGGAGTATAAACAATAGGTCATGGGCCCTGCCATCAAGAAGCTTACATTGTAGTGGGAGGCAAGATATTTTTATAAAGAATTATATAATAAGAGACTCAAATGTCAGTTCTAGACAATGAGAGAAGAGATAACGTAAGACAAGACATGATTAATTGCTAAGTGAGTTGTTCAGACAGTAAAGACAAAAGGACAGAGTGGAGAATGATTGCTTCGGTCTAGGGAAATCAAGGAAGGTTGTAACATCCTACAGTTAGAAATGTGGAGACAAAACAGGGATAGCGAGTGGGCAAGTTTAGTATCTGTTCCTCAAGAGGAGATATTGAAAATATGACTGGAAAAGAAGATGGGACCCAGTGTATGATGGACTTCTCAGTCAAAAGGACATTTTGTTCTAATAAATTCCCCTCTAAATGGTAGATAATGTTGTGGGGGAAATGGAGAAGGGAAAGTCAGGGAATGGCAGTGATTTCCGGGGCTACAACCCAGGATCCTACACAATGAGTCAACTACATGACAAGTACCTAGTTGGACCAGTCTCAATAGTGGGCCATGAAAAGGAAAAGAGTCTGGCCGTGCTTGCTTTAAGGATACTCTTCATGAGATAAAGTAGGTCTAAAATTTCTACTTCTGGGACAAAGAAGTAGTCTTAAATTTTCCCTTCTTTAAACATTGATAAACCTGGATAAAATATATAATGCAAATGTTTCCAGGACTGGAAAATAGTGAAAGAATGAAATCTCTGAGATAGAGAGAGAGAGAAAGAGAAAGAGATTGGTGGGGGGAGAGAGAGAGGGAGAGAGAGATAAATAAGAATTCATTGTAAAAATGCTGTAGGAAAGGTGAACCTGACATTCATCCCAACTCTCTTCCTGGGGACAAGGCAGAGCACAGTGGCCCCACTGAGATGAAGAGGTAGAGATTAGAGTTTGGTGCCACTGAAGCAGCAGGAATTTGTGAAGCAGAATACGGGAGGAAAGAGCTGTAACAGAGGTACAGAAGGGGTTCCCTGTGGGTGGTTGGCCAATGGCTGAGTGTATTCACAAGGGGTGAGACTCCTCAAATCCTACCCTAGAATAGCTTCTATGAGGTTGAGAGAAGAATAGCAATACTAGAAATTTCACATTACATGGAAATTTAACAGCTAACAGCTAAGTGTTGTTATATGGCATTAATCCACTATAGTTTCAGTTGAAACACCTGAAAGGGTATACATTAAGATCAGAACCATAATCCAGAGTAAGAGCTAACCTCGATATCCTTTCTTCCTCCTGAAAAAACCCTACAACCAAACAGATAGGATTAAGGAGAGCAGCCTATAAATCAACCATCAGACTAAACAAGGCTCAGCACTCTTTAAAGGATGACAATGTAATACAGACTCCTTATAATGTATCACACACAGTGTCCAGCATTAAAAACATTACTAGCTATGTGTAAAACCAGGAAAATTTTTTCATGAGCAAGAAGAAAATATTCAATAGAAACATCTCCTTGATGACAAGAATGTTGGACTCAGCAGACAAAGATTGAAAGCAGCTATGATAAATATCAGAGAAAATGCAAAAATTAAAAAGAACCAAATGGAAATTCTGGAATTAGAAACTATAGTACCTAGGGGCGCCTGGGTGGCTCAGTTGTTAATCATTTGCCTTCAGCTCGGGTTGTGATCCCAGGGTCCTGGGATCGAGCCCCACATTGGGCTCCCTGCTCGGCAGGAAGCCTACTTCTCCCTCTCCCACTCCCCCTGCTTGTGTTCCCTCTCTCACTGTGTCTGTCTCTGTCAAATAAATAAATAAAATCTTTAAAAAAAAAAGAAAGAACTATAGTATCTAAAATTTTTTTAAAATACTGAATGAGCTCAACAGAGATTGAAGACAGAAAAGGAAGGGGTCAGGAGAATTTTAAAAGAAATGGAATTTATCCAAGCTGAGAGCAAGAAGATAAATATGAGTTTAGAACATTTGAAGTAAGATTCAGTGACCTCTGAGATAATTTCAAGTGAT
Source organism: Mirounga leonina (assembly GCF_011800145.1). Taxonomy (NCBI): domain Eukaryota; kingdom Metazoa; phylum Chordata; class Mammalia; order Carnivora; family Phocidae; genus Mirounga; species Mirounga leonina. The sequence goes on along the minus strand of NW_023270447.1, from coordinate 90,832,217 downwards.
CTCACACAGATCCTAAAATTAAAGGCGAAACAGAAAATGGGACAGAAAATATATTTTAAAACATAATGATCAAAATGTTTACATATTTGGTGAAAAAAAAATTAACTAACAAATCCGAGAAGCACAGCAAACCCCAAGTAGGATAAATACAAAGAAAATCGTGTCTAGATACATCATGATCAAAATGCTGAAAACCAAAGTTAAAGGAAAAAAATTTTAAAAGCAGCATATTACACATAGCATATTAAACAATATGAATGATGGCTGACTTCTCATCAGAAAGAACGAGGGCCAGAAAACAATGGCATTGCAATTTTGAAGCACTAAAGGAAAAAATTGTCACTACAGCATTCTATATCTAGTGAAAGTATCTTTCAAAAATGAGGGTGAAATTAATCACCATCTGAATTGCACTATAAGAAATACTAAATATAGTATTTTAAGCTCAAGGGAAATGGTGCCAGATAGAAACACAGAAGATGGTAAATATGTGACCACATATTTAAAACATAGAGCTTCTTTATTCTATTAATTTCCTTAAAAGACAATTTATTGTTTAAAGGGAAAATAGTATTATTATGACAGAGAAGTAAGATTTATTATAACAACAGCACAAAGTATAAGGTGGGAAAATAAATTATATTTCTGTAAAGTTCTTATATTTTTGAAGAGTGAAATGATATAGTATCTAAGTAGAAAGTACAGGCACATCTCAGAGATGCTCTGGGTTTGGGTCCAGACCACCACAATAAAGCAAATATCACAATAAAGCACATCGAATGAATCTTTTGTTTCCCAGTGCACATAAAAGTTGTGTGTACATGGTATGTAGTCTACTAAGTGTACAATAGCATTATGTCTAAAACAACAATTTGCAAACCTTGATTAAAAATATTTTATTGCTAAAAATGCTAACCCTCACCTGAAATTTCAGTGATTCATAATAACTGATCACAGATCACCATAATATATATGATAATAATGGAAAAGTTTGAAGCACTGTGATAATTACCAAAATGTGTCACAGAGACATGAAGTAAGCAAACACTCACTTTCCAAATGTTGGAGACTGGTGTCAATAGACTTGCTTGAAGCAAGCTTGCCACAAACCATCAATTTGTAAGAAATCAATATAGGCAAAGTGCAATAAAGTAAAAAGAAATACAATGAAGTATATCTATAGTAAGCTAAGGATGCACATTGCAATCCTAGAACAACTTCTACAAATAGTAAAAATGAAACTCCAAAAAAGACATGAAATTGAATACAAAAGCCCTAGTACATTGTTATCCTCATATTTTGTTGTTGAGACTGAACTTGTCCCTCAATATCTGTTCTCCACCATAATAGATTTTCTACTGGTGAAGTAGCTGCCCAGAGGAAAGACTACTCTTCTCAACCTCCTTTGCAGTTTGATATGACTATCTGACTAAACTGTGGTCAATAGAATATGAACAGAAGTGACAAGTGTGCAACATCTGTGTTCTTTCCTTAAAATATAGGACTACACCGAAGGTGAGGAAGAGTATCAAGATAGAAAAAGCCTGAGCTCCTGGATGGCTTTGCAGAAGACAAGGATCATATCAGCTTGGAAATCTGCATGAGAGCAAAATAAACTTTTAATTTTATTTTGTTGAAGTTGTTACTTTGTGTCCCTGTTACATGTAGCCCATCTTAAATTCTAATTATGGCAGTTCTTATACATAAACTATAGAATTTAGTTATAAAAGAGGCATAGAGCATTCAAAGCTATACAACAACAACAAACAAACAAACAAAAAGTTATACAACAAACATTAATCACCTAGCATGGGCTAGATATGGTGGTAGGCATGGGTTGTACTGGGATACACTGGTGAACAAGATAAGAATTCTCCTCATCTACATAGGATACACAATCTCAAAGTATCACCTGTCTTTTGTTTAAAACACTCTTATGCTTGCACCCTCCACTTCTTCACCAAGCATTTACTCTCTGACTTCCAATAATCAGACTCCCTTCTGTTTTCCCAAACTTGCTCTTTTCAAAGTCACTAGAAATAAATCCAGCAATATTCTTCTTCCAATAATGACAGAACAGCTTCTATCCGAGAGACCCTACCACCAATAACAACCATAGATTTTGGAAGACACGGGAGAGTGGCCACAAACAGGCAGAGACTGGAGGGGAGTCAGTACTGGAAAGAAGGGAATGGTACTGGATAATTTTCCTTTTTCCTGATGTCAGGACCTCATCAGAGACAGCAGGTGTGTAAAACCCAGAAAGGAACCAACACCCAACAGCCTTGAAAAGCCAGAGGAAGAGTTCAAAGCAATATCATCAGTTAGAAAAATGGAGGAGGAGACATCCTAGAATGAAGAAAGCCACAAAAAGAAGCAAAATATTTGGCATATAAATGCTGCCAAAATCTCTGGATGACCCTGAGCTGTGTGTGTTTGTGAGGCCCCAAGCAGGCAACTAAGTCCAAGGGGAATGAGGAGATATTTGACCTATGGTCCACCACAAAGAAAGAAATTGAGTGATAATGAAAATATAATGTGACAAAATTTGTGGGATACTACTAAAGTAAAAACACAAGGAAATGCGAGCTTTAAATATTTATGCTAGAAAGGAAAAAGGTCCAAAATCAATAGTCTAAAATTCAACCTAAAAATGCTAGTGAAAGAAGAGGAAACTATATAAAAAGAAAGAAGAGCAGAAATCATTAAAATAGAAGGCAATAAAACAGAAAAAAAAATGAAGGTTTTGAAAAATCAAGAAAATCTGAAGCTAGCAAATCAAGAAAAAAATGATACAACACAAATTAATATTAGGATCATAAGAGGTAGATTATTACTAACCCTACAGACATTAGAGAAATGGCAAGAGAATACTAAGAACACTTTGGCTGATAAATTTAACAACTAAGGTTAAATGGACACATTTCTTGAAACATACAACTTACCAAAACTGATATAAAATGAAAAAGAAAGCCCAATTAGCCCAGTTATCTATTAAATAAGTGGATTTCATTTTCAATAGTCTTCTAACAGGTAAAGCTTCAGACCTAGATAGTGATGTTGGTGAATTGCATCAAGCATTCAAGGTAAAAATCATACCAATCCTCCATAATCCTTCCAGAACATACAAAAGTAAGAAATTTGTTTTATGAGGACATCATAACTAAGATACTAAGACATGAAAAAAACATTAAAAAAATAAAGAAAAAAAAACTTTTTTAGTAAATGAAAGTCAGCAATATATATAAAAATACATTAGGTTAGAATAAGAATTCAAGGTTGATTTAATTTCTGAAAATCAATCCACAATATTCCATATTAATACAATTAAATCAAATGTCCATTTAAGTAAATTCACAAAAACACATGACAAAATTTAACACCAATTAATGTTAAAACTCACTAAATTAGAATTTGAAAATTTCTCAATCTGAAAATCTGAAAATTTCTCAATCTCAAATGAAAAAACCTAAAGCCAACTCCAAACTCAATGCTTTATTATTCACTGCTTCCCTCCCAAGATGAGAACAGGGCAAGTTGTTCACTCTTGTCTTCTATATTTCATATTAGTAGGATCCAAGACTTTGCAATGAGTCAAGAAAAACAAAGGCACAAAAGTTAGGAAGGAAGGAGAACAGCTATCTCTGCTCACAGTTGGCATGACTTTTTAAATAGGAGATACTAAGAAACCTACAAGCAACTTCCATAATCAGTAAGTAAATATATCAATGTCACTGGAGGAATGCTCAACACACACAAATCAGTTATAGTTTTATAAACTAGAAATGAACAATTGAAAACTTAATTTAAAAATCAGTTCAATTTATAATAGCTTCAGAAATTATAAAATAGTCCAGCATAAATTTAATAAAAGATGTGCAGAAGCTCCACACTGAAAACTACAAAACATTACTAAAAGTAATGAAAGAAGATCTAAGTAAATAGAGATGTCCACCAACTGGATGACCTAATATAGTTAAGATATTAATTCTCTCAAAATCGATCTGTAAGATTCAATTTCATCACAATCTAAATACCAGAGGGCATTTATGTAAGATTTCTTGAGCTGAATCTGAAATTTATATGAAAATGCAAAAGACCTAGAATGTTGAAAACAACAACAACAACAAAGTTAGAGGAGTTAGAATACCTGATTCCAAGGTCATGTGATATTGGCATAAGAATAGACATTTGATCAATGAAGCAGGATATAAAGTCTAGACTACACTCATACATGTTTGGTCATGAATCACGAAATTTCATTTACTGATATCCATCCAATGTGTCAAGGTAATTCAGTGGAGAAACAATACCCTTTTTGACACATGGCTCTGAAACAACTAGATAGCCACTCTGCAAAATATGAATCTTGATCTCAACCTCATGCCCTACACAAAATTTCATCTGAGTTTCATAAGAGACCGAAACATAAAGCTTAAAACTACAAAGTTGCTGGAAGAAAAACTAATTGGAGATTATTCTGACATTATAAATAAATGGTCAAAAACTGGAAATAGCCCCTAGGGTCCATCACCAGGAAAAGAGCTAACCAGACTTTCCTATATCCATACAATGGGTTACTACCCAAAAGTACAACAGGAGTGGAGTACTGGTACACACTGCAACATGGGTGAATCTCAACAAAAAGTAAGCTAAATAAAAGAAACCTTACACAAAACAGCAAATACTTTATCACTTCATTCCTTTGTTCTAGGCCAGTCAAAACATAGTAAGTTAAGATCAGCACAGTTTTTGAAGAAGAACAAAGTTGAAGGACCGACACGATCCAAAGTCAAGACTTACTGTGAAGCTACAGTGATCAAGACAGTGTGAAATTGGCAAAAGAACAGACAAATAGATCAATGGAACAGAAGAGAGAGCCCAGAAATAGACCCACATAAGTAGTCAACTCATCTTTGACAAGCTCATCTGTGACATCTTTGAGCAAGGGCAGCACAATGAAGCAAAATTTTTAAAACCAACAGTGCGCAGCAACTGGACATCCTCATACAAAAAACCAAACCAAACCAACAACAAAAACCCCTGAATCTAGACACAGGCTGTACACCCTTCACAAAAAAATTAACTCAAAATGGATCACAGGCCTAAAAATGAAACACAAAATGATAGAACTGGAAGATCACACAGGAGGAAACCAGGATGATCTTGGGTGTGGTGACACCTTTTAGCTACACACCAAAGGCAGGATCCATGAAAGAAAGAATTGATGAAGTAAATGTCATTAAAATTAAAAATGTCTGCAAAAGAAAGTCGAGAGAATGAGAAGACAAACCACAGATTGGAAGAAAATACTTGAAAGGACATCTGATAAAGGACTGTTACCTGGATTCGCAAAGAACCCTTAACACTCAACAATAAGAAAACAAACAACTCACTTACAAAATGGGCCAAAGACCCACAGACATCTCCCCAAAGAAGATACATAGATGGCAAGTGAGCATGTAAGAAGATACTGCACATCATCTCTCATCGGGGGACTGAAAGTTAAAACAACAGTGAGACCCACTCACTACTCACCTATTAGAACAGCCAAATCCAGAACACCAGTGACCCCAAATGCTGGGAGAATGTGGAGCCATTGGGATGCTCACTCATTGCTGGTGGGGCAGCAACATGGCGCAGCCATTTGGGAAGACATGTTGATGGTTTCTTACACAGCTAACCATGAGCTCACCTTATGATCCAGCAATCACATCCCTTGGTATTTACTCAGAGGAGTTGAAAACTTGTGTCCACACAAAAACTCACACTTCGATGTTGAAACAGCTTTATTCATAATTGCCCAAACTTGGAAGCAACCAAGATGTGCTTCAGTAGGCGAAATGGATAAATAAACTGTAGTCCATCCAGACAATGAAATATGATTCAGTAGTAAAAAGAAATGAGCTCCAATCCATGAAAAGATATGGAGGGACATTAAATACATATCACTAATAGAAAGAAGCCAATCTGAAGGTTACCAACTGCATGATTCTAACCATGTGACATTCTGGAAAAGGCAAAACTATAGAGACAGTAAAAAGATCCGAGGTTGCCGGGGTTTGGGGGGAGGAGGGATGAATAGGAGGAGGACAGGGGACTTTGAGGGCAGTGAAACTGTTCTGTGTGATTCTACGTTGATAGGTTCATGTCATTACATGTGTGTCTCGGTCCCTTCCCTGACCCTCGTCCCTCACTTACTGCTCGGGGCACACTGGGCTCCTCCCTGTGCCACACGCACCCCCGCTAAGATCCTCTCTCGGGAGCACCAGCCTTGAAGCTTTCTCTGCTAAGAGCACTCCTGTGGCTCAAATGGCTTGCTCCCTACACCCCACCCCTCTCTTTACCTTTTCCCTGCTTTATTCTACAAAACATCTCATTGATCTGGGTTCTCCCTGAAGCAGACACCAAGAGGGGATTGAGCAAGCAGGGTTTTATTAGGAGAAATGTCTGTGGAAGGAAATGGGGGCAGCCCGAAAAGGCTGGGAGAGAGTGGCAGACCCACATACAGGTGTGACCAGGTGGAGGGGAGCAGGGCGGAGGTGGGCAAAGTCCTAGCCAGCCTGGAGTTCTCCGGTAGTTTCAGCAGAACCGCTGGAGAGTCTATGAGCCAAAATGGGCCGAGGAAGGAGTTCCTTTTCTCCCTGCAACAGATAGGGTCTGTGTTAGCACCCCAGCCGCACTCGGTCCTTGGTAGGGAACAGTCCACAGGCAATGTGGGTGCTTGATTTCAGGGCACGGTGATTGATTTCAGGGCGCAGCTGGTGGGCCCTGCTCAGTCATGCTTCCTGTAGCGTAAGGAGCCTGGGGAAGGAGCATGCCCAGGCAACCACTGCACCTGACATTTCAAATCTATTCATACTGTAGTTGCTGGAAGGAAGTCAACACGAGGGAGCTGTCCTGTTTACTCTCTAATCCTAGCACCTAGAATAATGCCAGACATATAGTAGATGCTCAGTTAAATTTCTTGAATGAATAAATGAATGAATGAACGAATGCAGGAAGGTTTCCTTTCTCCCTTCTTCTGGGTCCATAGAACTCTTTGTACCCCTTCCCTTATCATACAGAGTGTTTTACCAAGTGTTTCTTCTATTGCCAGCTTGCGTGTGGACACCAAGGGCTGGGCCCCGGACTCGTGGACTCAGCTCCATCACGGCACCGGATATCTCTCAGGGTGAGTAAAGGTCTGGTTGATAAAGCTGATGGTCCTCATTTGGTCCTCAGGATATCTGTGTGAGCAGGAACAAGACTGGGTTGCCCATTTTGCAAGTAGGAAGTGGAGAATGAAGTCATTGATCACTTCCTACATTCTGTGGCTTACACAACTTATCCAGCATAACCTGTACAGTCTCAAGGTATTAATCTCCCTCTATCCCTTACCCCATTCAACAGATGGATGAGTCAACTGACACTTAGAAAGTGACAGAGCCAGAGCCCATGAGCCTTTCCACAGCCAGGCACAGACCCCCACTGCCCCTTTGGGGCTCTTTCCAGCCCCCACCAGGAGGCATCTCCACAGAGCTGAGACTGCAGATCTCACCCCGGTTATAACACTCACCCACGAGCCGTCATCCTCCCTTGGCTACTCACGTGCCTTGAACTGCAGAACTGCAAAGGTGTGCAAGTGAACAGGTTAGTATTAGGACGGTGCCTTGGAACCCCACGATGAGAGCCGCCCAGAAAGCCGGGCTATGATTGTTCATTAGTATTAATAATAAAGTCAAAGGAAGTGGAGTAGGGATGCCCAGCACCTTGTAGATTGATGAATCACTGTTTCCCTGTGCTATTTGCTAATGCCATTACATTTACAGCTTAATCTTCCTGTAACCATTTTTCAATAATCAGGGAAGCTAAATTAAGAGAAATGCAGCTCCTCGCTATTAAACACAGCATCCTGCTAACCCTGGTTTTACCAAAGGGTATCGACTCCAGGAAGTGGGTTCTAAGCTGCCTCTTTGTTGCTCAGGCTGCTGTTCTTTACGGTGCCATGACCTTTGTGTTTCTCCGCCCGGTACACAAATTCTGATCGCACTGGAGAAAGCTCATGGATTCTGAAATTGACCCACGGTTGGTCCCATAAGTACCATGTCTCTTGGTGGTGGTGGGGGAATCCTCACCTTAAGTTCATGCTGACAAAGTCTGAAATGACAAAAAGCTCATGAGTCACAACCAACGTTGTATCAAAAATTCAAAATAACAACAAGTTTTTCCGGATGTGAACCCACGCATGCTCCTTTCAAGCACTTTGTGGTGTAATGTTAAGTTTGTCACAACAAAGTACTGATGCAGTCCCTTGAGCTTTTGTGGAAATGGCCTTACAGGAATAGAAAATTTTAACTAAAGGATAACGCACTTGGGATTTGTTTGGGATTAGCTTACTTCTGTACAAACCTTTAGTAGAGAGTAGGAAAGATGGGAAATACCTCACACACATCTGTGGTTGCCATCAGAGATGTTTTAAAGATAGTGCCATACAAAGAAAGCAGAAATAAATTAAGGAGGCTTACAAGCTATGCATCAGAGACCGTAGCACCATCTGCTTTAAGTAACAATTATTTTCCTGAAGAAAAAAATATGTTCTAAAACTGAATAATGTCCATGTAGTCTAAATATTTGCTCTCCACGAGCATCCTGGGAATGATATGCAAAAGTCCTGAGAACTAGAAGATATTACAAAATATCGAAATGGAAAGAAACAAAGTTATTTTACTATGCAGTGTGTTCAATTGCTATGTAAATGTGGGAGCGTTATTATTTATTGCTTTTTCAGCTCTGACAGTTGGAAACATTGCAGAATCAAAAGACATCTGCTGAGTGTAGCATGAGTATCTGCAAAACAGCGATCAGGGCTGAAAGGTGTTATTTCTGGACTCCTGGGTGCAGGTGTGACGTCCCAGCAAGAAACAAATTGCTCTGAGCTCTTTGCAACCACTTACTTGGTACAAGTTAAACACTCCAAGAGGCTGTTCTGGGATGGGATGCACTACCCTAACTAACGCTGGGGCTCCATTTTCCTGATCTGATTCGGAAGGTCAGACTCAGCCCATCGACTGAGCCATCCTGTGGACGCCGTCCAGGGTGGTGGTAAACAGCCCAGGCTTCAGAGCTGACAGGACTGTGTACAAACCCCAGCTCCGTGACTCTGGTGTGGGACTTCGGAGAAGCTGTATGACCTCACCAGGTCCCAGTTTTCATCTGTATAATGGGAAGAATGACATTCCCCTTGCCTAGTGCTGTTATGAGAATGGACTTATTTCATATGCACCAAATGCTTCATGTGCTGGTCACCGGGATCCCTCCGACCTCGCTCTGCTTCCAGGGCTGAAGTCATATTTCTAATGGGGTCCCAGAGGGCTTAAATAAAAATATATCTGAGACATCTTTGCTAGCGCACTTCTAAATGTTATTGACACATGGTGCAGGGCATGCAGTGGAGAGATAGGATTCATTAACTTGTGGCTGGGCCTTTTGAATTTTATCCTGCAGTATCTCTGGTCTTACAATCCAATGGCCTTGTTTTATCCTTTGATATTTCTTTTTTTTTTTAAGATTTTATTTATTTATTTGACAGAGAGAGACACAGCGGGAGAGGGAACACAAGCAGGGGGAGTGGGAGAGGGAGAAGCAGGCTTCCCGCGGAGCAGGGAGCCCGATGCGGGGCTCGATCCCAGGACCCTGGGATCATGACCTGAGCTGAAGGCAGTCGCTTAACCAGCTGAGCCACCCAGGCGCCCCATATCCTTTGATATTTCAAATCTGCCAGGAGCACTGGCAAAAAGCCCCAAACACCAGATCTTAAATATTCCAAAAAAATGCCTTCCCACCTTTTCAAGCTCACTCAGAACACCTGACGGTGAGCAGACTTTAATGAGCATCAAAAGGACATCCATACGCACTGCTTGACCACTCAAAACCATTCTTGCCTTCCCTTTTCCAAGACTGTAAGATAGCTTTCTGCTGGCCAAGAATTCATTGCAAGATTCTTTTTTAATAAATCACAGATTTCTCTCCAACAAATACCTACCATACCTCAACACTTAGAAAATATTTATTTCGGAAATGCTTATTTTAAGAAATGCTTACTGTGTACCCAGCATGGTGTTATTAGTATTTTGATGACTGTTATCATTGTTACAGACTCTTTATTAATGATCCCTAGAAGTAGACCGGTCACTTAACCCACCAGTGAAGTGCGTGGTGGTTCTTGGGCCCTGGTCTCTAGGGATAGCGTATTTATTCCCATGGTTTCTTGACTGAAAATGAGAGAAGAATCACCAAGTATGAGATGCTTAATACTATGTTCAAGTTCTTGAGAAAACAGCCGGACACATTAAAAAGCACAATCCTGCCTAAATATGTCTTTTTTTTCCTCCGGATTAAATGGTGCCTGTCAGTTTAAGGGTTCTCAAGAGGGGCATTGGAGCCCAGCACAGACAAGCAATATCGCAGGTTGTCCTGGGAATGTACCTGCGACACCAGACAGAAAGCAGGACAGGGTATGATATGCACCACACGGGGATGTGTCCCTCCCCTTCACCACCTGGAGGCAGCTGCACAGAACCAAAGCCGAGGTCTGCTCCCTGCAGCACATTTCCCACCCGAGGGGTAGAGCAGTGCCCAGGGCAGGGGGGCTTCTCTGCAGTAGGAAGGCCAGGGGCAGTGTCCCAAGTGCTTCTGGAGCTCTACAGAAACAACAAGTCTCACAATAGCATCAGGAATATGGAGAAAGGTTTGCTGTTGCAGAAAGACCAGGAGCCAAAGGCAGCCCAAAGGGACATGGGCTCGTGGAGGATGGGGAGGTGAGACAGGCCCACGACGGCGGCAGGGAAGGTTCCAAGGCACTGTAGCCTGTTTACACAGAGGGAGAGCCTCCATTCCTCCCCACAGGAAGAAAAAGACCCTGTCGGAGGAACATGCAATGTCTCAAGGTGGAAACACGAAGAGGGATAGACTGGAAACAGACCAAACCAGCAAGAAGAGGGAGATGTTGGGAGCCCACAGGACCCACGGCTCTGGGGGATCTGGATGAGAAAGGAGGATGGGCAGGCTTGTGCAGGGGCAGAGGAGGGAGAGAGGCAGACAAGGCTGTCCGGCTGCAAGGGACGGACAGGAGGGGACCGCACAAAGCCCTGACGAGCGGACAGAGGAGGGGGCCGACAGGGCTCACCCGCAAAAGCAGCCCTCCCGGCCCACAAGAGGCTGGATGAGAAGGAATGACAAGCAGGGGGAGTGCAAGAAAGCAGACTGAGGGCAATGCTCTGAGCTTCCACGCAGCTCATCCGGGGAGGCACGGAGGAGCACTCCCGTTCCGAGGCCGGAATTGTGGGTGGGGCAGGCTTTGAACCCTGTCTCCAGGGCAGTGCCCCCTCCCCTGTCGAGACAAACAGGCAAACCCTGTTTCCACGCAAGCGGCTGTTAACAATTCTCACCCTGGCTCCAGATGGGTCCACACCCAAACACACGTGAGCGTGCCGTTCTAGAAGCCATGTTACCACGCTACCTCCGCCAATCCCAGGCTTCTCAGAGAAACCGCGGGCGGTGCTCACCATTCAGGGAACACACCTCCCCCAAAACAAGAGTCACTGTAAAGACAGAGAATGAGCTTCACACTCAAGCCAAAACCTCAACAGCTGCCAAGAGGGAGGTTGATAAGCTCTGTGCTGCAGTGAATGACCGCAAGGCAAAACCTGATGCAGAGGCAGGAGCGAGGCGAGTTGTTGTGGTCGCTGCAGGGGTAGGAGGATGGGGGGCCTGACAAGGCAAGACTGGATCCAGGTGTGTCCGGTACAAAGACTCTCTTAACACGACACCTGGCTAAGGGTTTCTCCAGTTTCCCGCTGAGAGATGTTGGACGTCAGTGACAGAGCCCTTCCGTGGACCTGCCTTTGTGCGTGCCTGTCACAGAGCCTCCCACCCGGGCAGCATTTGATAAACATCAGTGCACGAATTCTACAAGATCCTGTCCCAGCTCAGTGACTTAATTTATCTCTTCCTAAAGAGAACCGTCGTGCAGGTCGCTTGAGGATTAAGTGAGATTGAATTCTTGTCCCACACCGGGTACTATGCCGGTTCGTCAACCAATGGTGGGTATTTTCTTCTCCATTCTCCTTCTCGTATTGTCCTATCCAGGGGACTGTTAGTCAGGCTTGTGGAGCCGCAAAACCCTCCTCCTAATTTTAGCAAGGTCCGCTTGGCCAGGATGGAGAGGGCCGGCCAGCAGCCCTTGGGTTCTGGGATGAGGTTCATTCCTGTTTCCAGTTCCAAGTGTAATATCTGTACACTGTTCTCGCGTGTGGACGTCAGGATGGCCCTGTGAATAGGGCCGGCTTCGTGGGCCCTCATGCAGCCGCCCAGGGCCCCGTGCTCAAAAGGCCCCAGCACTTGGCCTAACGCTGTGCTGTCATTGTCTTGAAATTCTTGGTAAATTTTTAACAAGCATCCCATTTTGCATGGGGCCCCACAAGTTACATGAAACCTGTGAGGTATTTTATGCTCCCGTTTCCACCGCTGGGGAAAGCAAAGCCAAGTCAGGCAAGGCAGTCCCAGAGCCCGATGATTAAACCGCATGCCTTGGACTCAGACACGTACAAGTTCCGTGAACTTCTTTTAAATTGCGGTAAAATACATGTAACATAAAATTGACCATTTTAACTATCTTGAAGTGAGAAATTCAGTGGCATTTACTAAATCCATTGTATTGTGCGACCATCACCATCTCGTTCCCAAATATTTTCACCACCCCAAAAGGAAATTCTGTGCTGGTTAACTATCACCCCACCCCCCACCCCGACCTCCCCAGCTGTTAAGTAACCACCGATCTACCTTCTGTCTCTATGGATTTACCAATTCGGGACATTTCCGTTAACTGGAATCCTGCAATATGGGGCCTTCTTTGAACTCTCAGTCCCATATTTAACTCATTTTCTGAAACAGAGATAATAGCATCTAACTCTAAGTGTTGATGTGAAGGCTCAGGGAGAAACGGCTTATCTTACCAGCCGCTTCTTTATTATCTGCTGCCGTTGTTACGGCTGTCACGGCAAGGGCGACGATGTCGTGCATGACTGTGCCATGAGCTGTCGGTGATCACACAGCTAGCGAATGCCAGCACTGAGCTCCGGACTCTGATTCGCATTCCAGACTGTATGCTCTCCGCAATCTCCCTGTCACCTGGCTAGGAGCACTTTAGGGCAATGCAGCCGGAGAAAAATGACGAGAAAAGTCTGGAGCAAGAAAGAATGGGGCCGGTGGGGGAGGTAGATGAGCTGGGCTGGGCGGTTGGGGCCACATCCTAGGATGGGCAGTACCTGTCCTTGGGGTCTGGACCCCATGCAGTGACCCCACAGCTCCCTGGAGACCTCATTCACAGGATCCAGACTCTGGTCTGCAGAAATTTCAGCTGGAAAGAAGGATCGTGCAGGATGAGAGAACGCAAGCTGAGCCGGTACGGAGTCCTGGGGAAACGCTGGGCCCCGGGTGCATTTTCTTCTCTAGCACGGACTTGTGTGTCTTAAAATAACCACAATGCTGTGCAGGAACCTCACTGCGGGAAACTTCCTACATTTGCAAACAACAGCTCATTACGCTTCACCCTTTGTCTACCTGTCTGTGGGTTAAATGAAACAGGCATGTTTTGATACCTGCAACCCGCCCCGTGGATTTCTTTCTTTCCTCTCGCCCCATGGCAGGACACAGAGCATGGCATTGTCTGCACCCCACAGTGGGCCTGGATCAGCGACCAGCCTCTGAATACAAGGGAAAGAGGCCCCTGTCAAGCAGATGGGTATTTATCTCCCTTTTTGAGATGACTCTGGGCAAGAGACGCAGACGTCTTTGGAAACAAAGATCCCGCTTTTATGCAACTGCAGTTTCCCATAGGAAAGTCCATTCTGGCCAAGTTGGAGCTCTCACTAGTCTGTGAGCTTGAGAACTGGACTTTTCTCTCCAGAATAGCCAGATGGCCCCGGTGCATCTCTAGGACGACCAAGGAGAGGCTCCAATTTCAGAGCAGAGCGGTGCAAGGAGGGAGATGTGGACAGAGAGGACGTGGAACGGCGTCTCTCCCTGGAGCGCGAGTCTGCAGGGCAGAGGACACTTCTGCTCTCTTAGGAACAGGATGACCAGATAGGGAGGAAACACCGCTCTGCTGGCATGGTTTTATTGCTGGTACTCTGTTTACGGGAGGCTGTCTCTTTGAACCCCAGCCCTTCCGTTCCAGCTCTGCCACATCCTGGCTTCACGATCCTTGGCAAACTGTTTACCTTCTCCGAACCCCAATATTTTCACCTGTGAAATAGCTATGAAGTCATTGAGCCCACGGATTTCTTGTGAATACTTACAGACAATATTGGTGCAAGGCACTCACCAGACGCCAACGCACAGTGAGCAGTCGGTGGCTGGCCTCGGCACAAGCGGACACTCCAGGCCTTTTACCTTACTTAGCCATTCTTGAATCTCTGATAAGCATGTATACCACGGTACTTTATTTTCTGAAATGGCTGTCCATTTGCTCATTTTCCTTTTCTGTAGTTTTAGGTAGGTTTCCAGAAATCAACTCTTAAATCAAGCAGATTTCTTGCTTTTGCTCTAAGCCAAACTTTAACTCCTTCACAGTTACTGAAATGACATTTTCCCCCATTTCTAGCTCCCTCTTGGAATCTGCTGTCTCTGGTTCATTTCTTGTATTTCACGTTTTTATTTGAGAGGTTTAGAATAGCTACACTCTATTTCTGGTAAAAGAGTAATTGCCTTTAAACTTTTTGCCAAACATAATTATATATGCTTTTCTTTTTCCTGTAAATTTCCAAAATTAATTCTATAACCTCTTTACCATAAAGACAAGACTTTTAGCACAATTCTACATGCCCTCTCCTGGTAAATAATCTACATTGGTTAAGCTCTGCCAGGTTTTAGCTCCAGATTGTGTTGATGTTTTCCCTCTTATGACTCTTTTTAATCCTGTGTTTTACTCAAAATAAAGACAGCAAGCTTTCTGTCTTTGTCACCTTCCACTTTTTCTTGTGTTCTGTGCCTCCCTTGTCCTGAGGTCCAACTTTTTCTCTGCTGGTGTGGGTACTAGAGGACCTTCTTTCAGGAACAATTTGCAAGTAATATAATTTTTTAAAAATCTGCATGTTTGTGGGGCTTGTTTTGTTCCCTTTCTTAACTATCTGGCTTGAAACATACTTTTAACTTGAAATTTTTTTCCCTTAGAACTTTGGAGATATTGTCCCCATAGTCTTTTCCTTGTTATTATTCCAGTATATTTAACATACGGTGTTACATTAGTTTCAGGTGTACAACATAGTGATTCAACTATACATTCTATACATTTCTCACTGCTCATCACGACAAGTGGACTCTTTAATCCCCATCACCTATTTCACGCATCCCCCCAACCACCTCCCTTCTGGTAACCATCAGTTTGTTCCTTGTATTTAAGAGTCTGGTTTAAAAAAAAAAAAAAGAATCTGTTTTTTTGTTTGTCTCTTTCTTTCTTTGTTCTTCCGAATGACATATCTGATTATGGGGTTAATAACCAAACTAATAAAGGACTTTTACAACTCAACACCAGAAAAACAAATAAACCCCACTATCTTTAAGAATTTTACTTAAAGGGATGCCTGAGTGGCTCCGTTGGTTGAATGTCTGCCTTCGGCTCAGGTCATGATCCCGGCGTCCTGGGATTGAGTCACCCATGGAGCTCCCTGCTCAGCGGGGATCCTGCTTCTCCCTCTCCCTCTGCCTGCCGCTCCCCCATCTTGTGCGCACTCTCTCTCTGACAAATAAATAATAATAATAATAAAAGAATTTTACTTAAAAATGATAAATTGGATGCCAGTCTAATCCTGGCTGTTTTGAAAACAGTCCACCTCTCTTCCATACATTTTTTAGGATTGGCTCAGTTTTAACTTAGACTTCAGAGATTTTAGCTGTATTGAGGACTGTGTACATTGTCATTGCTTTTGCTTAGTATTCAATGGTTTCTTTAGACTCAAATCTTCCTTAAAATTAAGCTATTTTCTTCTATTGTCTTTTTTTCAATATTTGCTTATTTTAGGGAGAGAGAGCATGCAAGTGGGGGAAAGGCAGAGGAGAGAGAGAGAATCTCAAGCAGACATCCCACTGAGCACAGAGCCAGACGAGGGGCTTAATCTCATGACCTTGAGATCATGACCTGAGCTGAAATCAAGAGTCAGGCACTCAACCCACTGAGCCACCCAGGTGCCCCTCTTTTATTGTCTTTTAATCATTTTTTCCCTACTCTTTTCTCTCTCATCACTTTCTGGATTGCACATTATTAGGTAATTATTTTATTTCCTGAATCAATCATCCATGTCTCTTAATTTTTCCCTTACTATTTCTTTTTATTATTTCCTTTCTGTATGATAGCAGACTGCTTCATCCTATCTTCCAAATCAGTGACTCAGCTCTGAGCCACTTTTATTCTGCCCCTGCAGCTGTCTATAAAATATTCCTTTTATAAATCTTGTTTAGAGCTCTTTGCTATTTTCACTCTTACTTCATAATAGCTTCTTGTTTGGGGGTACAATAATATGTCCATGTTCATAGTAGGAAAACCCAATGTCAAAAAGACATCAATTCTGCCTCAACAGATTTATAGATGCACTGTATTTCCAATTCAAATTCTAACAGAGAGTCTACAGAACCTGACAAATGGATTCTAAAATGTTTGTGGAAGTGCAAAAGATCAAGAATACCAGTAAGAATAAGGACTAGAACAGAAGACCTACACCACCAGCTATCAGCACTTGTCATAAAGCATCCTGGAGTAAGGCAATGTGACATTGCCCAGGCATTTGATAAATTGGCCAGATATAAAGCATAGGAAGCTCAAAATTAGACCCACACATAAAGAGAGACACACAGAGAGAGAGAGAGATGACAGTGTGGAGTAATAGGTAGAAAGGAATTTTTCAATGAATAGTGCTGATGCAATTGGTTATCCATAGTTTAAAAAAGTGAACTAGGCGGGGCACCTGGGTGGCTCCATCGGTTAAGTGGCTGACTCTTGATTTCCGCTCAGGTCATGATCTCAGTGTCCTGAGATTGATCGATTTCCCCATCTGACTCCACACTCAGTGGGGAGTGTGCTTGAGGATTGTCTCTCTCCCTCTTCCTCTGCCTCTCCCCCCACTCTCTTTCTCTCTCAAAAATAAATGAATCTTTTAAGAAATAAACAATAAATAAAAATAAAAAGTGAACTAGGGTATCCAACTCATTCTATACAAAAAATAATTTCAAATAAATTCAAAACTTAAAAAGCATATCTCCAAAATGTTTAAAAGAAAATATGGAAGAATATCTTTCTGACCTTGAAACAGAAGGCTCTCTTAAACAGACTGAAAAACTAAATACTTTTAAAGGATTGATAGTTTTGGCTACATTGCAATTAAAAACATGTTTATCAAAACATACTATAAAAAAATCTAGAAACTGAGAGAAGATATGTTCAACACAGGCAACTGAAAAGAGAAAGGTCTTAGTATTTAGAATTGATTAGATAAATAGTATTTAAATCAATAAGAAAAAAAGAAATGAACCAACAGTAAAATGTGCAATAGACACGAACTGCCGGTTCACAGAAATAGAAACACACACATTCAAAAAACAAGGGAGATAATTGGCCTCATTAGAAACACGGCAAATGCCAATTACAATAGACCACTTGACCCCATGGGACAGGCAGCAACCAATATGCTCATGAAACAGTGGTGGTATAATTACAGCCACCTTGGAAACAATGTGGCATTACCTTGTAAAGGTAATGTGAGAACCTGGCAATATAGTCCTAAGGACCTTAAATTCTTGCACAGGTACACCAGGGATCAGCACAGTTCAGATTAGGAAAAACAAAGCAAAACTGGAAACAACCCAAAGTTTTGTCAACAGGCCAATGGATAAAAAAATTTATAGTATTCATGCAGTAGAATATTATGCACCATTAAACATGAATGAACCTGAGAGTATCACATCGTGAGATGTACCGTTAAGAAGGAGTGAACTATGACATACACACAAATGATGAATCTTGGGAACATAATGTTGCATGAAAATACAAGTCCCAGAAGGCCACATACAACAAGTTACCATCTTTGTAATAATTAGAAACATGTAAAACTAAACAGCACACTGGTTAGGTATGCACGTATGGGATGATCTTGCTTTCCTTCCAGCCACAAAAGAAAGTCAGTGAAACCATCAGGCAAACCCTGTTACCAAATAATCCCAGAGTACTTTTTTGAGCATCTTTTCCTTAAGAGCCACAGTGAACGGATATTTCTATATTATTATGTTACTTGGTAATGATAAATAATTTGGAAAAGACAAGAGCTAAACAGAAGAAAGTAAAATTGCCCCAGATCCTACATCTTCAAAAAAAAAAAAAAAAAATTCCTGAATAGGGACTTTCTGTTCTGAAGACTGATATCAATCCAATCCCAACAATGTCTGCCAACTATATGGGTGCAGAGATAGAGGATGGATTTCCTCTCGAATTGCATTGCAGGATGCACCTGTCAGTTTGAGTTCCAGGGCCCCGGGCACCAGGGGCTCTCATATATTGTGGGATGCAACTAAACTGGTCTTAGAGCCATTCGCTTGTGCCCAGGTGAGAGATGCTGCCCAACTGGCATCCATACCAGAACCATCACTGTATGGTTCCATTTGTGTGGAAGTGTGACGTTGTCTTAGGTGCAGTCTTCTGGAAACCAAAATTTTTGAGGACAGAATTTCCTAAACTTAAGATAAAATTTAACAAGCTCTCTAGAGAAATTAGCCAAGGTCAGAGATCTAAACTTGCCAAATAAACAAATTGTCAGACTCTAAAACGGACAAGTTTCTCTCCCCCTCCCCATTTTTAAACATTAAGGAGCTGAATAATTCTATTTTTCCTCTAGCTTCAGATAGAGCAAGTGTTCATAAATATTCATTTTTTCCAACTGGAAGCATTAGGCCTTGTTACTTCGAGTGGAACTAACTGAAAATTAATGATGGTTTTCAGAAAAAGCAAGATTATATACACAGAAGCAATTAAACACAAACCTATTAATTATTTAACAACTTGTTAATGAGTAGAATTTCAGCGCTGGGGTTTTAGCTACTCTAGACTGCCCCTGCCAATTCACTTACATACCATCCTTCCAAAGTTTAGGTTTGAGATGTAAAAGAATTTGGGGGGATTTTCGCACAGATTTGCACCTTGCAAAAAAGAATCTGTGATGCCAATTACAGAGATATGGCAATGAAGTGAGTTGGAAATAGAGCAAAAAAAAAATCATCTCAAGATTTTGATCCAAACCCTGAGATGTGGTAAAGTTTAATTTCAGATTCAGAATATTTGTTGTGACAAAACAATGTCAGCACTATTTCTATTTCGTACATATGTGTACATATATCTTAAGGATTTTAACATGAGGTTGACCCATTTTAAGTTAATTGTGTGTGTGTGTTATTTTAAGTAAACTAAATATACAAAATCTAAAATTCACAAAATCAGGGCGCCTGGATGGCTCAGTTGGTTAAGCGACTGCCTTCGGCTCAGGTCATGATCCTGGAGTCCCGGGATCGAGTCCCACATCAGGCTCCCTACTCGGCAGGGAGTCTGCTTCTCCCTCTGCCCTCTTCCCTCTTGTGCTCTCTGTCTCTCATTCTCTCTCTCTCAAATAAATAAATTTAAAAAAATCTTAAAAAAATAAAATAAAATCACTAAGGCTGAATCCTCACTCGTAGTTCAGGACCCCATGCTTTAAGTCTAGAATACATGCCTTTTGCGTATATTGTCTTGCCAAATTGCACCACCTGCAGGTGGAGGCATGACACTGCAACCCAGCCCTATTAGACTTTACAAACACGCACCCAAAAGGCATAGCCTTCCAGGACATGGAAGGACATGTGTCAAGTTGCCAAAACACATTTCAATTTGGCTGATGTTCCTTCCTTCTCCATCTTTTCTTTATTCTCCACAGACAGCTACGTGTTCCAGGATCTTTCTTGAACTTCTTCTTTTCTCAAACTACACTATTCCCCAGGCAGCCTCAGCCAGTCCTGTGACTTTAATATCATGTCTACACTTTTAACTCCCAATTACAGATCATACCTGGTATGTCTATGCTGAACTCCAGATGTGTAGACCCAACTGCCCTCTCAAGACTCCACATGTGTGTCTAACAGACAACCCAACTGCAAGCCCTATTCTGCTATCTCAGTAAATAGAAATGCCTTGGAGTCATCCTTGGAACCCGTCCCCTTTCCTTGCACACCCCACATCCCAACCTCAGAATGTACTTTAGGCCTTCCTCCGCAACACTAGTTCCACCCACGCCACTATCTTGTACCAGAATTAACGTCTTTAACCGATCTGCAGGCTTCCGATCTCCTTTCCTTACCCCCTCTCCAGACTCTTCACAAAGTAGCCTGGGTGATGGCTTTAAAATGTGAGTAATATCATGGGATTGCTCTGCCCAAAGCCACATAGTCCTAGCCCATTTCTCAGAGCAAAAGCCAAAGTCCTTGCGTGTCCTCAAGGGCCCACATCATCTCCCTGCACTCTTGCTCTGACCTCATCTCTTGTTACTTTCTCCCTCCATCCTGGTGCTCCTGCCACATGGGTCCACTGGTGTGGCCAAAATAGGCTTGAGCCCTGCACCAGGGCCTTGTGCCTGCTCTTCCCTCTGCCTGGGTCTCTGTTTCAACTTGAGCCTGACAAAAACAGCCCTTCCTGCTCTCCCCCAGCACGCCCACCTCTCCCTCCTCCTGACATAGTTACTCCTCCTTTTTCATCTGTGCATTTCCTATGTATTTCCTATGTATTTCACACAGGAGTTTATTCATTCCTACATCTAATCATTCATTTATTGTCTCTTTCCTCCTACAAAAATGGGGCAGGGACTGTGTCTGCTTTGTTTCCTGCTGTGTTCTCTGCACGGGAGCAATGCCTTACACAGAGAAGGCACTAAATAAAGGTTTGTCAGGTAAAAGAATGAATAAAGATTGATTGCATTAATACAGTTATGAATGAATTACTAAATACTAACAAGCGATTATCAATAAATGAATAGATTGGTTGCATTGTGAAGTAGATGGAAGATGGTCTCATACCACAGAGAATATTTACAGAATAAAAAAGAGGCTTTCCAAGTCACATCTAAGTGTTAAAAAGAGCAAATGACTTGATCAGAGATGAAAGTTGCTGCATGCTGGCACGTCCTTCCCCACTGCCTTGGTCATCCAGTCTTCCTGCTGGGCCCCACACAGGGTTCTAGAACGTTGCTACTCAAAGTGTGGTCCATAGACACTGGCCAGCGACATGGTCATCACATAGGAACTCGCTGGAAATGCAGAACCTCAATTCCACCCATACCTACTGAGTCTGGGTCTGCATTGTGGCCAGATCCCTTAGTCACTGGCTTGCAGATCAAGTTGAAGAAGCACTGGTGTACACAGTCATGCCCGTCCATCATAGCTGGCACACAAGGCCGTGCCCACTGGACATCCCTGAGCTGAGTGCTGAAACATCTCTCCTGACCTAAATGGCATCCATCCCAATTCCTGCATCCTTCCATGTGATGGTGATGTGTATCCACCATGCCTGAAGGATAAGGGAGCTGCCAGCTATCTCCATCCCTTTCTCCAGGGTCCCAGCCCTCAGCAGGTCTACTGATGGCATGCAGCTCACATCCCCACTGGAGTCCTCTGTGCTCTGCTCCCCCACCTTTGCTTACCCTGGGAAAGCTACAGGGCCCTCTCCAGCCCAGCCATCTCTGAGAGAGGCAACCTGGTGATCCTAGGGCAATGTTGGAGCCCAGCTAAGAGGGGCACCTGCAGCCCATTGGGTGGCTTCCCAGGCCTTCCTGTTCCTCCTCACCCTCTTTCTACCCTCCTAGCTGGGCAACTGCAAATCCAGGGGCCACTCGCCAATAAAACAGTGTGTAGGTAGAGGGACTGAAACATTTAAAGACAAGCCATGTGGAGCAGGGCAGGAGAGAGGGGGTGGGTGAGCCCAGAGTGCAACCTGAGAGGGCCTCTCCTCTAAATCACCTCTACCACCACTGGAAAAACACAAAGCCCTCCCCTGGAGAAGCCCAAGCTGGGACTGAGGATTGTACCCCATCCGGCATATGCACCCATCAGCCAAAGCAGCTGAACGTTCTAAAGGAAGGGTGGGGAGACATTTGAGATGCACACATGCTATTTTATGAAAAACAGCCTATGCCAGACAAAACAGAATTAATGAATCAGACAGAGCAAGAATATAAAATAAAAATTTTAAAAATGTCCTCAGAGTAGTAAGTGAGGAAATTAAATACATGAAGAAGGCTCAAGCCTTTCTGAAAAAGAATCAGAGAAGTGAGTCTGAAATGATAATATTTTCAGGGGTGACCTCAATAGGTGGGTGGGCTGCCAGAGCGCCAGGACACCAGGAGGCAGTGGGGGTCAGGTGAGCAGCTCACGAAGAAGGCGCAGGGAAGGTGAGAGCACTGGGAGACAGTGGATGTGGAGGAACAAGGTCTAGACATTCACATAATAGGGGCCCTGCCAGCACAGAGAAAGGTAGAAAACTGAAAAGGATATTTTTTTGAAAAACAAGAAAAGACCAAGAATTTCATGGGCTTAGGAAAAGATGTTCTCAGCTGGAGGCCCCAGCTGGATAGATTAAAAAATATAGAACAAAATAAAAAATAAACTTTACCTGGACCCATTAGAGTAAAATCTAAGATCATCAAAGAAAGAGAAGATTCTAAAACACTTTCAAAGGAATAAAGCAGATAACCTGCAAAGATAGAAGAGTAAGATTAAAAATACTGCTCAGGTGCTTCCAACCTGCTGTTGAGACACAGGGTGTCCAAACATGGAGGGGAAAAAAATTACTACCATAGAGTTTTGCATGCAGACAGGTTGTCACTTAAACATAGGCAGAATACAAAACTTCCAGAACTTTTGCCCCACAGAGACCAAGTGCTGGTACTCACCAATCAAAGCCAGAGACCCTCGGACTTTAATGTAGGAATAAAACTTTTTTTTTTTAAAGGAGAAACAAAAAGTTCTGTTTTTGGCATAGAGCAATCTGGAAATTCTTAAAAAACTGTCTCACTAAAAATCACCTGGAAATGTTGGATAAATTACAACCAACATAACTTTAAATGGAAAACTGAACTCACAGAATAAAAAAGGAAACTGTTAGGGGTTGGGGAACAAAAAGAAAAGGGGGTCAAACCAGAGCAGTAGGTGGGGCTGAAGTAGGGTGATCACCAGCACCAGGAACATAGGGTTATAGGTTTTAACAAGTGCATGGGGACACAAGGCAAGACCTCGGTCCCTTAGAGATGAGACCCTCCATAAAGCCAGGCCCTCCAAGGAGAATAGAGCATAAGCTAGGGGCAAAAATCTGCCTGTTGGCAAGTGAGAGTTGTTAGAGACTCATGGTTGTGTCTGCTCCCAGATTCTTACATTGAATCCTAACCCCCCGTGTGATGGCATTAGGAGTGAGCCTTTGGGAGATGATTAGGTCATGAGAGTGGAACCCTCATGAATGGGGTTAACGCCCTTACAAAAGGGACCCCAAAGAGCTCTCTTGCTCCTTCTTCCACGCGAAGACACAGCCAGAAGACACCATCTCTGAACCAGGAAGACGGCCCTCCCCAGACCCTGAATCTGCCAGCACCTTGACTTGGACTTCCGGCCTCCAGACTGAGAAATCAATGTCTGCTGTCTAATACCACTCTGGAGTTCTGTTCTAGCATCCCAAATGGACTCAGGCAGGAAACAAGAAGGAAAACCAGCTGAGAATATGTGGCTGTAGGCCAGCTCCCATGTGGGTTTGTGGTTTGAATGTATACCTGCTGTGGTGGAAAGATATATCATAGAGTGGTTGAGAGTATGGCATCAAGGTTTCCTGGGTTCAAATCCCAATTCCACTGTAAATGACGTGTGTGATTTTGTTCAAATTAAATAATCTCCTTTTATGTTATCTTCCCATTTCTGAGAGGAGGATATAAATAGTACAGTGTCTGCCATGTAGGAAGTACTAATACATTATTGGGGGAACGCTGAGCAAGGTCCCAGGTTTTAGTGCCTCCGGGTGTAAGGAGGAGTAAACACAAATCCTCTCTGGATAAATGCATCTCACTCCAGGCCCATAAGGGTTCCCACAGCTTAAGATCAATTAAACATGAGCTCACAATTGGAAACTACAAAACACCTAGAAGAACAAGGCACCATCCCTTAGAGTCAGAAGAAACAACCTTCAGCATAATTAGACCAACAAAGACGTCACAAATTAGAATTATCCCATGTAGAATAGGAAGTATATGTGTTTAAAGTGATGTAAAGCATTTGAAGACATGAACAAGTACATTATCAAAATGTTTGTATTTGAAAAAGAACTAAATCGATGGAAATTAAGATTAATATACCTGAAATTAAAAATACAATGTACTGATTTTCAAAAAAAAAAAAAATACTCATAGCTAAAGAGATTTTTGTAAACTGGATAATGGGTCTGAAGAATTATCCAGAATGTAATACAGAGAGAAACAGAAATCATGAATGAGATTCAACGATCAAAACACAGAGGATAGAATGGAAAGGTCTAAGAAAAATTTAAGAGGAGTTCCAGAGGGGTGAAAAAAATTTTTTAATAAGTAAAGGAAAAGATATTCAAAGTGAGGATGGCTAAACATTGTACAGAGTATATTTAAAAAATTCTCAGACTCAGAAATCACAATGAGTCCCAAGCAGTATTAAGGGAAATCCACACCTAAAGACATTGTGTTGAAACCAAAAAACATGAAAATCTTAAAATCAACCAGTGAGGCGTTTACAAAAAAAAAAAAAAAAAAAGATAAATCACATCAATAGTAGGTTTTATTACAGAAAAAATAAGAAACCAGACAATAGTGGGATGATACCCTCAGATCACGCTCATCCTGCTATTGCCATTCAAAGCTTCGGGGTGCTTACGTGTGTGTGTGGAATAAAGACATTTCCTGACAAATGGTGGGTGATGTCATTGTGTGTTTTTATATCCACATACATGACCCAGAAGAGAGGGGAGATGTGGCAATTGTCAGGTGATGTCCTAGAGCAGTGAGAGGGGCAGGAAGCTGGTGCAAGGCGAGGGAGGTAGAGTCTCTGGGCAGAGATGCAGGTACTGTGGGGGTGAGACTTGCTCCCTATGTGTCTGGCTTATCCATGAACTGGGAAGGAGGTCATCACCAGCAAGGGGGAGTTTCAGGGGAGGGCTCAGAGGTTTGAGATCGGAGGAGAAGGGGTGAGGCAGTCCTTCAGGAAGATGGGAGGGTAGACAGACCAGGGATTTATACTGGTGTGTCCTGGCCCCACTGAGGATGTTGGCTGTCCGTGTACAGCAAGATCGGGAACACATACCAGTAACAGTACCAAGACCAGTAACACAGTGTTCCTGTCCCCGTCTCCCAGGTGCAGATGTGGGGTAGCTGGGGTATGGGGGTTAGCCGGGTGAGGGCTCTGCAGGGTAAGTGAATGAAAGAACACTGTATGCTCCCAGATGGATGCATATCTGAGGACAGACATAAAACCCATTAGAGTCTGTGCCTACAGACGTAGATATGGGACTCAGGGTGAATGAGAAGAGGCAATACTCAAATAAAACAACATAAAATAACCAGGAGAGGTGACTTGCAAGGGACAATAATGGCAATGTACCGTGAACTGAAGCATATAATTGCCCAACTGTGTGCACCTGAGGTCCACAGTCAGGAAAAAGGAAAAAAGAATGCCCATTCGTTTGTCTTTTGAATAAATCGGAAAAGATGAAGCCTTGACCGTTTTTATTCACCAGTGCCTCTTTGTTCACAGAAACATCAGCAAGAAAAGCCCGATCACCAACATGGGTGAGTGAGGAGATGGGCCCAGACCTGAGCATCCTTGCTGGGTATCGGCAGTCATGTGGGGTCCACTTTGGGTTCAGCCTGGCTGCATCTATTTGCGGCTACTGATGTCCTGCACAGCCTTGATTGTATTTTATTTTTTCCTTGCCTGTTAGCAGCTGATTGAGGAATAATCAGCTGGGTTGACTGCAGAGCTATGCAAACTAGCTGTTAAAATGCCATAAATAACCCAATTGGCCACTTCGCATGAGGGTTATTTCTGTTCTATACAAAAGGGCTTATGTAACTCCCATGCAACTCACTGTTGGAGCTGTTCGCAGTTGAGACAAGAAGGGGACTCAGTACTTCTCTGGGAGGAATCCTTGTATGCAGTCGTCTCCCTGTGGTCTGGATGCAGCTCAGAGGGGCTTCAACCCCAGATCACACCCCATCCCCACCGTCAACGTCTTCCCTCCTCTCTTCCGGCACTGTCACCGAGTACTGCATAACAAACCGGCCAAAACCGGAGAGACTCAAGACAATAAGCCCTGGAAACCAGCCCCAAACAGAGAGACTCAAGACAATAGCCCCTGATCGTTTCTTGTGGTGCTGTTGGTCAGTTAGGCACAGCCCGATGTCCCTCAGCCCCCACGGCGCCAGCCAGGGAGGTTCACGTGTCAGACTTCAGGGGGAGCTTGGGCAGGACTGGGGCATCCAGCACAGCAGCCTCACAGCCCCGTCTCCGTGCTGTGTGCACCTAAGAAGTAGTGGTCAGAGTACAGAGAGCAGGTATGAAGATAAGCCGTCAGGAAAGACCAGCGAATCTGCAGCAGAGCGGTCAGCCGTGGATGCCCCCCACCCCGCCCCCTTCACTCTGCTGGGGGCTCCCACTTTCCGCTGTTCCCTGCCCTGGAAGGCTATGTCCTTCTGTTCACTGCCGGGTCCCCACCTCAAGGGCCAGTGGCATCCTTAACCTGTCCTGCTTCTCGAGGTTCCTTAGAGCCCCTGGCCTAGGGTGACCCGGTCAGGCCACCACCCACACCTGCTCAGCCTCTGGGAACACAGGTGCCTCTCCCTACCTTCCCACCGAGGGCAGCCCCACCCCACTGCATGCGGCTTCGTGCCCTCCCAAACGACTCAGCTCTCAACCTGCAACACTTCCCAGAACAAGGACATGTAGACTCTCTCTGGGGGAAGTTCCTGGGCTATCACCCCGAGGCCTACTGTCTTCTGGAAAGGAAACAGCTCCCCTTCGTGATATGTTCACAGGTGATGGCCACAGGTAGTCTTGCAACACGATGACTTTCCTATCATTTACTCTGCATGTCCTCCTGCAGCATAAAGATTTGCAAAGGAGAGGGGTAATCACTGAGGTCTTCCTGGAGGTGGAGCCCTTTGAGGGGGATTTGGAGGCTGAGTAGAAAGTACAGCTGGTGGGGTGGTGGAAGGGAAGGACTCCAGGTCTCAGGGTCAGGCTTCTGGAACAACTTGTCACGGCCAGATATGGAAGCAGGGTTCCCTCCCACCTCTGCTCCTGGACTTACCACCGTCTGGCCTGGTTCTGGGCTTTGCTGATCTACCTAAAAGCAGTACTTGGGGATTACCCCTAGAATGTTCTGCCAGGAGCTTTGGGCATCCAGGGCTCAGCAGTTGACATTTAGGCGAGCTGGCTGACTTCCCCGAGTGGCCTCATTCCAAAGGTGACACCCCAGGTTCGTGGAGCACAGAGGCCAAGAGACAAGTGCATGCAAGCCGGAGCATGGTCAGGAGACAGGCAGCTGGATGCCCAGAGTGAGGGCTGGAGAGCAAATCCGACCTGCCATCCAGCGAGGGGACCCTCGCTTCCGGCACTGTAAAAACAGGGACGACAATTGGTCACCTTCAGCTCATTGCTCTTGTGTTAGTCGGGACCACCTGGCCCAGAGTAAAGGCTAGCTGAGGATGAGCTGCCTCTCGTCCATCACCCGGGACCTCACAGGGTTGGTGGGCACTCAGGAATGGGCTTCTCGAAAGAAGGGAACACAGGGACCCCATCGGGCCGTGGTGCTCTGTCCGGCGCAGGCTCGGGCCTCTACAACCACCTGCTGGCCGCTATGCTTGGTGCTCCCACGCATCAGGCTTTCACTCCTTCCCCGGTTACCCAGACCCCGTGTAGGGCAGCCCCGCTCCCGGCTCCCATCATGTGTTGAAAGGCTGACTTTGCTTCTCCCCTGCCCCAGCCACTTCTCCCTCTCAGCCCCACCCAGGCCCAGCTGCTCCCGCTCCCTGCGCTCGGGGCAGGGTCCCCTGTCTGCCCTCCCTGGACGCTTCTATCCCCCCCACCCCGCAGCTTCTGGCCCCTCCCTGTCTGCCTAGACGGCTATATTCACATCCTTCCCCGGGATGTCGTTTTCTGGATTATGCTTGTATATGCCAATTCATCATCCCTGTTCTAAGCATTATTTATTTAAAGATTGCCTTTGTCACTCATCCTGCCTTACCTGACTTTCGGCCTAAAGTTATCACCCAGGTGTCAAAGGGCTGCCACCTGCCTTCCTTTCTAAGACGAGTTCCTCGGGTCTGCACTGCTGTTTTTCATTAGTTTTACAAGGCTCTTGAGATGTCTGGATTCAGAGGAGCACGGAGCTGCCTGTAACCTCATGCTGGCCTCCCAAATGCTTGCAAACCCCAGGACCCCACCCTCTTCCTGTCACATTCCCAGATCCCAGGAGATGAGGCTGAGGGGCAGCCCAGCTGCAAGGCTGGTGTTGAAGGAAGAGGCACCTTCCCAGGCCCTCTGAGTAAACGCTCCCTGTGTTGGACCCCCAACTCCCCGGCGCTCTGCCCCAGGTGAGGGAGGCCCAGCCTCCTGTTTCCCGAGCTGGGAACTGGGAGTGCTCAGGGTTCACGGGAATGAGAGCCCGGCTCAGACACTGGAGGCTTTTCAGAGCTGGATGTGGATGCACGTATTAACGGTCTCACCCACAAAACCACCCGGCTGCTGACAGCACGTCTCACTTCTCCGTCTATAAATAACTCCCATGCCGTTCTTTCTACGCGCTCTGAAAAACCCCGCTCTTTCGTGGACACATTCCTGCACACAGTGAGATCCAGTGAGGGAGGGCAAACGACTGTCATTTTTCTTTTCCAAGGACTTGGTTTCTCCTGACCACAGATACTTACTGAGCATGCACTGTGTGGGGGGCTCTGTGGCGAAGCCCACCTCCAGGAGCCTCTAGGTGAGAGTCAACTTGTCCACCCGCTGCAGTGGGGCTTCCGTCTGGGAGCTGCCGATCTGGGGTCCTCGGGAGACATACTGTGAGCACAAAATGCAGATTCTGTTCACGGGCAAGGGGGGCCAGAGGCTCTGTGTTGCTACTAAGCTCACAGGAGATGGGCCCTTCCTGTCTGAGCTGTGGTCTGGAAGACTGTCCCCTCCACAGTCGTCATCCTGCCGATGCTTCTGTGCTCATGCCCCTGGCCTGATCACAGTCCCTGAAGGCCCCCTGCTCTATCAACCCTGCTTCCATATCTGGCCGTGACAAGTTGTTCCAGAAGCCTGACCCTGAGACCTGGAGTCCTTCCCTTCCACCACCCCACCAGCTGTACTTTCTACTCAGCCTCCAAATCCCCCTCAAAGGGCTCCACCTCCAGGAAGACCTCAGTGATTACCCCTCTCCTTTGCAAATCTTTATGCTGCAGGAGGACATGCAGAGTAAATGATAGGAAAGTCATCGTGTTGCAAGACTACCTGTGGCCATCACCTGTGAACATATCACGAAGGGGAGCTGTTTCCTTTCCAGAAGACAGTAGGCCTCAGGGTGATAGCCCAGGAACTTCCCCCAGAGAGAGTCTACATGTCCTTGTTCTGGGAAGTGTTGCAGGTTGAGAGCTGAGTCGTTTGGGAGGGCACGAAGCTGCGTGCAGTGGGGTGGGGTTGCCCTCGGTGGGAAGGTAGGGAGCAGCACCTGTGTTCCCAGAGGCTGAGCAGGTGTGGGTGGTGGCCTGACCGGGTCACCCTAGGCCAGGGGCTCTCCAGTGGGGGCAGTGGCCTGGCGGCCTTGGGCACCACAGCCTGGGCCGGATAGGGGAACGGGGGGCCGAGCGTCCTTGTCGTGTCTGCTCTTGAACGGGGCCTAAAGAGTGACAGGGATTCCATTCCCTCCTGGATCTCAGGGGAGGGGCTAAATCACATTTTATGTGGTGTAGACTACACTGTGGCATTGCTTGCTCCCTGAGTGCCCTGGAGCCCACTCTTGCCTGTAACTCACTCCACAGACGCAGACCTGTTCGCCGAGTTCTCGCAGGCTCCTCAGGGCACGAGCTGGAGACAGCCTCTGGGGAACCGTGGGCCTTGCACGGGATCATTCAGGGTGACAGGCCTGTCTCCCACCTGGGTCCCTGTCCTCCGATGCTCCCCATCATTCAGACTCCTCCTCCAACGCCTTTGGCACAAACTCGGGCCCCCCACCCCCCAAACATTTCGATCAACCACGCTGCTCTGCGGTGGTTGCTCAGTACCCCTCCCAGCTCCCAGCAATCCGCCATCTGCTTCTGTCCCGAACACGTCCCTCCTCCGGACATTGAGTAGGCGTGGAATGTCTGGCTTCTTTCACCTATCGTGATGTTTCTGGTCTGCATGTTGTAACATCCACGCTATAACACGCCATAACACGCTGTAACATGGATCAGCACAGGCTTGTATCAATCAGGGCTTCATCAACAAACAGAAGTCATGCGGGGACCGAAACTGGAAGGATTTAACACAGGGAACCGGTTAACCAGGCGAAGGAAAACCCCAGAAGCCCCTCTTGTGCAGGAGGCTCCCTGGGAAAAGGCCATGTCCCGGAGCTCAGGGGTCACCTGATGGAAGCTGGAAACACGGGGGCCCATCCTGAGGGCACTGGGCATGGAGGTGGCTTGGCAGCTGTCCGAGACAGAGAGACAGAGAGACCGGGGAGAAATATCCGGCTTCTCCCCTCACCCAGTCTCCTCAAGCAGCTTGATCGATCACACCCTGCTAGAAGCCAGAGATCGGGAGCCTCACGAACACGGCCTGCAGAGTCCGCGTCCATGGGCAGACAGGCCCCCCGGCCATCACATAGGTCCAAGTAAAATATCACCGCAGTGACTCAGTTCCGTCATTCGGGAAAGCGAGACTGTCCCCGCAGACCCATCCCTTGGTCATGACGGAAAAGTGGTCAGCAGAAGGCAGCCAGCCGCTAGCTGAGAAGGGGCAGAGCCTGGGGGCTGACCAAGGTCTCCTCCCGCCAGAAGGCACATTCCCAGCCTGTACCGCATCCCTTCCTGCAGCCCCAACAGTCCCTGACCACCAGACTTATGTAATATGCAAGTGGGTTGGGGAGGAAGATCATCCAGGGGCGTGAGGCGTGGGCTCTAACCTGTCCGAGAGCCAACAGCCAGGCGCTGGGTGCAACTCCTCCCAACATCTCCACGTGCTCTTTATTATCTTGTTAAAAGATAAATACGGTTTATGCAAAACCTCCAAGGATGCTTCTGGCTTATCCTTCCTGAACCCATTCCCCCTGGCATGTACGTCTGGCCATTACCATTTTGCACACAATAGCAAAAAACACAAGCCTTCTTGAATTTATAGACGGCTGCAATTTTAATCATCTTTTATAGTCTGCCTTAATTGTATATCATTTTTAATGACAGTTTGAAAAATAAGTTATTCTTGCTGACATTTTTATGACCTATTTCATATCACAGATCAGGAGTTTTATTGTACTGCATTCTGGGTCTTACACACAAACTGGGAAACCAGAGGGAGAAATATGCCCTGGTTGAAGTCATGGATTGCAGGGAAGGAAAAAGTGCTGATAACAGTCTTACAGTAGAATTGTTCCAGATTACATGGGTTACCCTGGGCTTTTATTTCTGTGTCTGTATAATAATTGTAATTTTACTGCAAAAACTGAGTGTTGGATAAAGACTTCCCTTAAGGGGTAATTTAATTTAATAAAAAAGCTCTGCCCAGCGTCTGTATTGAAGAAAAGCAGAAGATGTTTGAAGAGCCCGTCTCCCGTCTCTGACAACAGCTACCTTCCCGGAGGGTTGTTTTGCTGGCTTCAGCTCGGTTAGAGAATTTGATTTCTTAATACAGTTCTGTAATGCAAAGGAGGAAAAAAGAATGAAGACTCACTAATTATTAAACCAACAATGTCCTGACCTCTTTTCAAAGTTTCCAGGGGGAAAAAGAATGTTTAAACAAACATTTAAAAAAAAAAAAAAAGGCACTGTTTTGGGTTCCCACCCAAAGCCTGCTCAGAATCCTAGGCTTTGGGACCTGGCAGCCCCTTATCATGCACCATCGTTGGGAATCTCTCTCTCTTGCCCGCCAGAATCTCAACTGGAGTCCCGCCCCTCCTCAGGCCAGGCATTTTTGCTGTAGAATGGCAGCTCAGACCTCTTGCACCTGCTCTTGTGAGTGAGTAGTTAATGTGGCCAAGGTTCTCTGTGCCACTGAGGGCTGACTGCAGGTTTCTGGTGCTCCAGGTGGCTCCCAAGGAGGCCAGATGCAGGCTGGCCACACACAGCCCTGTGGCCAATTCCGTGCAAATGACCAACATCGGTGTAACGACTCCTTGACCCCAAGACTCCAAATGCACTACACCGAGCCAAGAAGATCACCCAGATCATCACCCAAGACCCTCTGTCACCGCCTTTCACACACCAGGTAGGAATACCCTGACGGATGGGATGCTGGTACCCTTTATAGGGCTGTGATTGCCCACTGAGGCCAAGTTCTAATTGGACCTTTGATTGCACACGAGATCCTGGAAAGGTAGAAGGTCCTGCCCTGTGAGAAAATGGACGGAGAAGGAGGCTGAGCCAGGAGCCAGGTCTATTCCCGGGTGGGAATAGATGGGAGCCGACGCTCAATGAGACCCGCTGCGGCTGACGGAAGTAGATCACTCTCTAACAGCTGTTCATGATGTGTCTGGTGGTGTGAACGCCCCCACCTAACTGGGAGATGCCCCTTGTGGCTTGTTGCTTCTCACCGGGAGTTTGAGAAGAATTTAATGCTTCCATGAAATCTTCTTCTCCAGGAAAAAAAAAAAAAAATGCAATCCTGCTAGAGAGCTCTGCCTGTCAGATCTGGCCACATCCACGCAAACTCCAGTGAACCACATCCCATTAGACACCCACGTGCCACGGATGCTGGGCAGCTCCCAGCAGCATCCCCCACCAGAAGTCCGGTCAGCACGGTTCTGTCTCCAGTTCCGACAGCAGCAGCCTGCACACCCAGGAAAACGCCACAGACGGCTCGCCAATATGTTTGTGTTTGTGTTTTCCTCTCCGGGATCTGGCTAGAACATCCTGCTCCGTCCTACGCACTGAGGAGCCGACGGGAGGGCTGCCCGGGTCTGCAGAACCCTGCTTCTCCAGAGGGGCAGATGGCCTTCCTGGGTCGGGCCCCCTGCTTCCAGCCTGGTGCCCCCTCCAATACCCCAGAGGCTGCCCATATTTCAGGGTCTTGCCCTTTGCTCATTCACTCACACTTATTGCCCCCCACCCCGCCCCGTCTGTTTCCCTGGGGGCTGGGATGCCCATTGCTGGCCAGTCCGCAGGCTCATCAGTCTGGGAGCCACTGACTGCAGCCACTCCTGCGCACCTGACGTAAACATTCTGCGATCGCATCTCCAAGGTGCCGGATCTCTTCCAGGCCCCGGGTACGTGGGTGAAGGAAATGGACCGCTTCCCGTCCTCTTGTGGTCGATATATTGGAGGGGGAGGGCAATGAAAAAGCAGGTAAGGAAGTCGTGTCAGGGAGGGAGCTGTGGCATGGAGGAAGGAGGGAGACCAGGGGCGGCCAGGGAAGGAGCAGAGGTGAGGCTTCAGATACCGAGATGAGAGGTGACCGGAGGACAGCCACGGTGACCCTGAGACTCTCCAGAAGAAGGATGTTCCAGCATAGGGAACAGGATGGGAAGAGACCCCAGGAGGCAGCCCATGGGCTTGAGGAGGCACGATGCAGGGAGGCCGAGGGGTCGTGGTGCTGATGTGGCCTGAGGGTGGGAAGCAGGGCATGGAGGGCCTACCAAGGCGATGACAGGGCCCTGACGCAGGCGGGGCTGCGGGGCTTTGGGAGGGGCGTGGGGGATCTAACTGGTGACTGAGTAGGACCTCGTGCTGTGCCGAGATGAGACGGTAGGCCTCGCTGAGGACAGGTGCAGGAGGAGCCCTCTGAAGGCTGTCACGGCAAGCCAGACGGTGGCAGGCCTACGGGGGTGGCAGGAGAGGATACTGTGACGGCAGAGCTGATGGGATTTGGTGGCGGCTTGGGTGAGGAACAAAGTCAGGCAGCACTCCACGGGAGAATGGAGGCGGCTGGGGAAGGAGCCATCTGGACGTTCAAGCTTGAGATGCTAACTGACTTGCAAGCAGACAAGACAGGGGCGCTCAGGCGTCTGGAGTTCCAAGACAAACAGCTCCCGCTACCGAGATGAATGTTGGGGTCATCAGCTAATCGACTGTACCTAAAACCACAGGCCTGGAGTGTGGGCTAGAGAAATTCAGGAAGAGGCCCGGCTGCTAAGCCCAGGGCTCTCCTGCAGGATGAGGGTGGTGGGAAAACCAGGACAGCCTGAATAAGATCCATCGCATCCTCTGGCAAGGTGAGCGCTAAGAATTAAACCATTGGATCAACCAACCTCCGGATTAAGTCATTGGTAAGCTTAACCAGAGTCGTGACAAGACAATCCTGGACAACCCTGAATGGAGAGCCTTTTGTCTTTTTAGAATACTCTTGTTTAAAGCTTTATTGAAGGGGCAACTGGGTGGCTCAGTCATTAAGCTTCTGCCTTCAGCTCAGGTCAGGATCCCAGGGTCCTGGGATGGAGCCCCGCATCGGGCTGTCTTCTCCGCGGGAAGCCTGCTTCTCCCTCTCCCACTCCCCCTGCTTGTGTTCCCTCTCTCGCTATCTGTCTCTCTCTGTCAAATAAGTAAATAAATTCTTTAAAAAATACATAAAGCTTTATTGAAGTATAATTGGTGTAAAATGAACTGCACATAACTAATGTGCACACCTTGATGTTTTGACATATAGAGGAGTGTGTATATATGTATATAGATGTACGTACACACACACACGTGTCTGTGAAGCCAATGAAGGTGATGAACACATCTGTGACCTCCAGAAGTTTCCTTATTCCTTTGGTGACCCCTCCTCTTTGCCCCCCCCAACCACACTCCATTCCCCAGGCCAACCACTGACAGGCTTGCTGATGTCAATCAACTTTCATCTTCTAGAATCTTAGGAACTCAGATACTTGTGCAGTATGGACTGTTTTTCTGTCTGGCTTTTTGTCTTTTTCACTCAACATAATTATTTTGGGATTGTTCCAAGTTGTGTGCGCTCATGTTCCTTGCTGAGTCTTAGCCCATTGTGTGGATTAAGCAGTTCATTTACGCATTTGCCTACTGATGAGCATTTGGGCCACTTCTAGTTTTTAGTTGTTGCAAATAAAGCTGTTATGAACATTTGCGAACAAGCCTTTTACTTCTCTTGGGTAAATACCTAGGAGTGTGATGGCTGGATCATATGACAGGTACATCTTAACGATTTAGAAACTAGTTTTCCAAAGTGGTTGTGCCATGAATCTTTCTCGTGAGCACCCTGTGGAGGGAAAGAAACAGCTCTCCTTGTGTCTGCAGCTCCCAGGGTTCAATACTGTGAAGCTGGCCCACCTGGCCTTCAGCGGCTCATTCAAATTCCGGCTGACCTCTTCCTAACCTCTTCCTCCCACCCTCCACCATGGCTGAGGCAGTCCCTACGTCCTGAACCTCCTCGGGGGCCTGCTTGTCCTGGGATTTTGAGCTAGTTGGTAGCCCTTCAAGTTCCATTATTAACCCATTTCACAGACGAAGATACTGAGGCTGAGTAAGAGTATGTATGTTGCCCAGGGTCAAAGAGCTGTGAAACCAAGCATTCAGACACTATGGAACACAGTATGGAGGAACCTCTATTTTTGATCATAGGATCCAGCAGTCCCACCTCTGGGTCTATATGTGAAGGAAATGAAATCACCATCTGGAAGAGATCTCTGCACACCCATGTTCATGGCAGCATTATGCACCATAGCCAGGACCTGGGAGCAACGTCCGTGTCCACTGGCAGATAGATGCATGAAGAAAATGTGGTATGTATATGATGCAGTATTATTCTGCCATAATAAAAAGGAAATCCTGCTGTTGACAACAACATGGATGAACCTTAAGGCATTAGGCTGAGATGAATCAGCGAAGAAAGACAAATACTGCATGGTCTCACTTAGGTGTGGAATCTTAAAAAGCTGAACTCAGAAACAGTAGAGTGGTGGTCAGCAGGGGCTGATATTCGTCAAAAGCTACAAACTTCCAGGCATAAGGTGGACATGTTCTGGGGATCTACTCTACGGCATGGTGACCATAGTTAACAATACTGTGTTACATACTCGAGAGGTGTTAAGACGGTACATCTTTTTTTTTTAAAGATTTTATTTATTTAACAGAGAGAGACACAGCGAGAGAGGGAACACAGGCAGAGGGAGTGGGAGAGGGAGAAGCAGGCTTCCCGCCAAGCAGGGAGCCCGATGCGGGGCTCGATCCCAGGACCCTGGGATCATGACCCGAGCCGGAGGCAGACTCTTAACGACTGATCCACTCAGGTGCCCCAAGACAGTACATCTTAAATGTTATCACCACACACACACAAAAGTGATAAGTAAGCAGAATGATGGATATATTAACTGACTTTAATGTGGTCATCATTTCATAAGATACAGTGTGTAAATCATCACATCACACACCTTAAACTTAGCACGATGTTGTATGTCAATTTTGGCTCTCCGGACCACTAAATTTTGCCACCGCCCAAGCACATAGTAGGTCCTTAATGAGTGTCTGTTGAATTGGATGCAAGGAAGGGGAGAGGATGAGCCTGCTCCGATTACCCATAGTCTGCAGTGCATCGCTGCGGACAAGCCTGAGCCCTCCTCCATCGGGGCTTCCCCATGTGGCCAGCGCTGTGACCACAGAGGACTCACAGAACCCCTTGTTCGGGATCCCCAGGCAATGTGCTTTGTTGCAGGGTTGCAACTGATTTCTTTATAGTGAGCATTCATATTCATGAACGACAATTATATTGTCAGAAATTCCCAACCATTTAGATGCGTTAAAAGTTGTATTTTCAGAGACTCTTATGGCTTTTAAATCATTATCTGTCGTCCACTGGAAGGGTTTAATTGACTTCTTGCAAGTGCCTTCATAAAGTATCCACTAAATAGATCTGAACTAGTGAAGTCTTCCCTTCTTGCTGACAAAGTAATTTTGTGTCATTAGTTTCAGTGGTTAAAATACAAATCAGAAGGTGAAATGAACACACGCACTGTTATGAAGTCTAATATAGCTTTTTAGACATATTGAAGTCACTCAGGGAAATTGGAAAAGTCTTGCCATTTTTAATATGCCAGTGTCTGCCTGAGCCCTCCTTTTTGATACTCCTTAATTCAAAATGAAATGGTATTTATCTAGAATTTGCCCTTTTTTAGACTGCAACATCTAAGAATGTGGATTAAAAATAATAAAATCTTGCTTCCAGAGAACTTTGCCCTCTCCACCACTCCCTCCTGGAATCAGATGCTCTTGCAAAAATAACATGCTAATAAAAAGTCAGCCCACACTGTTCTTTTTTCCTCTCTTTTTAAAAAAGATTTTTTATTTGGGAGACAGAGAGAGTGCATGGAGGGGAGGGGCAGAGGGAGAGGGAGAGAGAGAATCTCAAGTAGACTCTGCGCTGAGCACAGAGCTCGATGTGGGGCTCCGTCGCAAGACCCTGCGATCACGACCTGAGCTGAAACCAAGAGCTGGATGCTTACCTGACTGACCCACCCAGGTGCCCAAGCCCACACTGTTCCAAAGGTTAGGAGACTCTGCATCCGACCAGCTGGTGACTGCCAGTAGCCAGTTCACCCCTCAGTGCTTAAGCCTGACCTCCACAAGCAGAGTTTCTGAGGTCTTTCATGCACCATCCATCTGGAGCAGAACCCAATCCTGTGTGTGCACACGTGTGCATGTGTGTGCATATGCTCATGTGTATGCATGCATGTGTGCGTATGTGTGTGGACACACTTACACCAATGAAGTTGGTTAGCACCCAATTAAACCAGGATTAGCACATGCAAGACTTCTCAGCAGCGGTCTGACCTTTGGGCTCTGTTCAGAATTTTTTGCATGTCATTTAGGTAATGATTTTGGCTTTCTTAATGAATGGACAATAAAACCAAAGTAGAGGGGCAAAATAAAATGACTTGGAGGGTCCGACATTTACAACATCTATAAAAGACTGCCATGCCATGGATGAGAACCACTGGGGAAAGGTTCTTATTACAGCGAATCTCACATCATTATTAGAGTCTGAGCACCCTGACATATTTTCCAATTTCCCTTTAAACATTTGCTATTATGGTTACGTCTTCTGTTGTTAGCACCATTGTCATTATCTTGCCTGGAGAATCATCCCCCAAGGCAGCAGATGGTTCCTAAGAAATGGTCTTGAGATGCCTCCCTGAGAACTCAGTCCTGCGCCTTTGAGCCCAGCGCTGGGGAGGTGTGGGTCTGAACTGGAAATAAAGAACAACCCTTCCACAGATCTCGTCAAGGAGCCTATTTCTACAGGCACAGAGCTTTATGAGTGTGCCAGGATCAAGTCTGACATGAAACATAGGTAGCTGGAAGATCGCAGCCAGGGGCCAATGGTCAGAAAGCACACACCGTGGCTGTCAGTCTCAACACTGGTGGAGCCCATCGATTTGATTCGTGCATTTCTCGATTGACCAATGTAGATTTCCATCCATCTATTGAGTATAGCAAATCAAACTCACAGGTGATAGAAAACAAAACCATCTCACTAGAAGCCTCAAGAGAGCACAGGGCAATGAAGCTGACAGAAAGTCCCTACAGTGTGTTTGTAAAGCACATGCAAAGAAAGGTAAGTTGGGGCAGGGCCGTGTAGCAGGAGCAGAGCCAAGTGTTCGTGTTTTGGAGCTCAACAAATTTAAACACAGGCTGATAGACACAGACTGCCGTGGTCGTTCACGTTTAGGGTGTATGACCCATGCAACATTGTCCATAAGCCCAGTCGGTGGCGGCGGGGAGGGGCACCAAGAGCCCCAGCTGGATTCCCCTGACCCAGGCAGACTCGCTCAGATCAAAGCACCTTCAGTACCTGCACCACCTTTCCAGGTGTGGTGGGTTCTGCCACAGGTAAGCCAGGGCGTTGAACGAAACTTGCTTTACCCTTCTTCTTAAAGCAGAGTCGCTGCCTCTCTGCATTCAGACTTGTGGCCCGTCCCCGTCAGTCACACAATTTGTCTTCTTGTTGCTGGTACTGTCAAGGGAAAACACATCCCCCAAAGCCAGGCTCCGGGAGCCTCGCGGAAGAGGTGCTCACCCATGTAGCAACTAATGCAAGGGCAGTGAAGAATGCAGGTTTCATCTGGTCCCCTGAGTGCCACCTGGCCCATGGGAGGGTGCCCCGGGAAGCACACGGGCTAGCTCTTGTCAACACTTGGTCCCCGTCACATCTCCAGCAGACCTGACTATGACAGCTCATTTCATGTCATGCACACCTCCTTTGTCGGGATTGCTTTCCTCTGAGACGCTTTCTGCAATGAAGGCATTGGAGGCCAACTCCTGGTGCCAAGTAGTAGGAAAGACCTCAACACCCCACACTCTGTCATGCTCCCAGTGTGTCTGCAGGGTGACTCCAACAGGAAGGGCTCACGCCCCAGCCCCTTCCCATCCAGTGCTCCTCACTGTGGTATCAAGGTCTCTTTGTAAAACACACAGAGCATCTGA
The DNA here is from genome assembly GCF_011800145.1 of Mirounga leonina. Classification (NCBI taxonomy): domain Eukaryota; kingdom Metazoa; phylum Chordata; class Mammalia; order Carnivora; family Phocidae; genus Mirounga; species Mirounga leonina. Next base: position 90,792,507 of record NW_023270447.1, on the reverse strand, counting down.
CAAATATGAAGGTTCTCAGCAAGCTTGTGTAGATACCTGGGTAGAGAGCTCCCAGGTCCCAGCCTTCTCCCTGGCATTGCAGACAGGCTGGCGCTGACCCTATGTGGACAGTGGTTCATTCAACAGGATGCAACTGAGCACGTTCTTAGTGCAAGCAGCCCTCTGTGCGGCCCTAGGGATGCAGGGACAAAAGGACCTCAAGTTGCTGGAGGGAATGATGGACAAGTGAGCAGGAAACTGGAGTATGGTATGATGAATGGAAAGATGGAAGTATAGGGACTGAGCAAGGGCTATGGGGCACTTGGCAGGGACCCCAAGGTCTCCTTGAATCAGACAGTATGGGAAACGGAGGGACTGAGGTGGGGGCAAAGTTCTAGAGAAGTCCCAGCCCACCAGGGCAGAGGATGCCAGTGAGTCTGAGCAGAAGTAAGTCCAGAGGGGATCTTCTGAGAAAGATAGGGACACACCCCCATGTAACAGTGCCTTGGCTTTGTCACTCACCTTAGAAACCCTCAAATAACCTGAACAGTCTGTCTGTTTCTAGGAAGGAAGCCAAATTGCCAAGCAAAGGTTGGGAGCCCTTGGTCTTGAGTGGACAGACATGGGAATGTGGAGGCTTGGGAACAGACACGCTGTCACCTGCTTCCCTGCTCCTGGAGACCTGTCTACAGCAGCGCCATGCACCTGATTTACAGAGCCCAGACAGGAATCGGGATGCGTCAGGAAGTGCCATCAGTGCAAAGGCCAAAGCATTGCCTTTCAAGTTAGAGTGAGCCCTTGACGTTCCTAAGGGAGAGGGAGAAAGCCATTTGCCAGGATGGGCGTGCACATGCATGGGGCACCGAGAGGGAGGGCTGCAGGGTCATGCCCTGGCACGGATCACCACTTCCCGTTGACCCCCAACACTCATTTCTGGCGCACTTTTCAAAACTTGAAATCGCCTGTGTTGTGGAACGTGGGCCTGGACCCCACCCCTTCGTGGTTGTGTGACTCTGGGCAGCTGTTCAACCTCTCTGCCTCAGTTTCCCCCCTGTAAAAAGGGAGGGCAGCAGTGTACTCTCCACCCAGCTGCTGTCGGAACTAAATGTGGGAACGGAACAGATAGCACACCGCTCTTGGCTGCTAAGTGACGGTTGTTCTTCTTTTATTTCTTTTATTGTATTGGGATTATACACGTATTTTAATTCCAACTTAGCTCTTGAGTCTCCTTTTGGTTTTCCCCCTTTCTCTCGTTTCTTATTTGCTTGTTGCATGTTTAGCTGTCCCTCCTGGACCTGCCCTGGGCGTCCTCCAGTGTGGGGATCGGGATACACACTCCCACCCCAGATCGGTGGAGGGAGGCCCTGTCCATCCTGTGACCCCTGGAATCAGCCAGAGCTAGGGAACATGGCCTGCACCCGACTGTGGTTCTACCCCAAACTTGGACACTCATGTGAGTGATCCGGACATCCAGGGCTGGAGTCAAGGTGGGCAGCGGGCAGCTGGGGATAGTGTCCAGAGGCAGCTACGTCCAGCCGGCCACCCTTGGCTTCTGCCTGCTTGCTCAGCCTATCCTGTCTGGCCTGCCTGTTGATTCTGGGAGCTACCCAGGAGCATCCCAATAAAATCCTCTCTGCTTAAGTAGCCAGAGGCAGTTTCGGTGGTGTTAACTAAGAACCGGGAACCGTGAATAGAGTTGGCTCACGAAGTGGTAGCTTATCCCAGTAAACCGGGATGGACAGAGACCAGAGGAGACTCTCCTTCCCTCTGCTCTTCCTCTCTCCCTCTGCCTCGTCCTGCAAAATCCCTGCTCCTTTGTCTAAAGCTGCATCAGAAAACCGGGGAGGGTGAGCTCTACCCTGAGGCCAGGAGTCTGCAGGGATGGCCTTCCCTCTGGCCTGGGAGAGGCGGAAGCAGGGGCCCCCAGCTCTGCTCCAGCATCCCACCCTTAAATTCCTTCCGTTTTCCTGGTGCTTAAACCTCATCAGCCCGCTTTCAAGGTCAGAGCTCCTCTGATTTCATGTGCAAATTGACATTCAGTTTAAAGGGAGAGTCCTCATTATGGAAAGAAGGCTTTGCCTTGCTAACAGGATTTCCTGCCTCAGGATCCCGAACCCCATCCCAGGATAGCCTCTGAGCGGAGGTCTGAGTCCTCCTCCTGATGCCTGGAGGCTCAATGACCCCAACCATGTCCTCATGCTCTCTGGGCCTCAGTTCCATCAGCTGTGAAATGGGAGCAGAACCTGCCTTCCTTCCCCCAGTAAAACGCTTGTGTAGAGCAAATAAGATGGTGTCCTGAGGGATTCAATGAGTCCCTACCTGGAATGTGCCAGAACAGTACTTTAGGAAATGTCCCGTGTTATGTTCATCAGTGTGTGGACTTGACTGCTTTCACCCTGGGGTCCAGAACTCAGTACCTCCTGACATGGGAAACAAAGGCAGAAGAAAAATTATTAAATTTCCTTACTACCTACAGCCCAGTGACAAGTCCTTGAAACAGGCAGAGTGACCTTCCTCTAGGGACGCAGCTGCCTCAGTGTTAATACTTTGCTAAAAGCAAAAGGCAGTCTTAGCCTGACCCCCAGGACCCTCTAAGTCTACTTTAACATAGAAAAATTCCTTTGGAAACCTCCTTTATCTCTACCCCCCTCAAGATACATGTTGGCAATCATCCTCCAAGCATATTGAAGTGGGAGAGAGAGGTTCTTGTCTCACGGGGTCGAAGAATGAATCTCGCGGACAAAGGAGAGGTAGTAAAGCATTAGAGTTTTTTGTTTTTGTTTTTAATTTTATTATATTATGTTAGTCACCATACAATACGTCATTAGTTTTTGATGTGGTGATCAACAGAGTTTTATTAAGTGAGGATACAGAGAAAGCTCTCAGGAGTGAGAGGCATGCCAACAGCGTTGCCACTGAGGGCTTTTAGGGTTGGTCTTTTACAGGAAGCTAACCAGGAAACTCAAATCCTTTTAACATCTCTATTGATACCACCATTGAGCAAGGATTAGCGATAACATCTTTAATGGCTTACTTCCTTTTTAGGGTCTGGAAATTTTGTTGGTTACAAGTAGCTGTTAAAACAAGACCCCACCTCCGATACCTGGGACTGGAGGGTCTGATTTGTTTCCTTATCGCTGGTTTCCTTGCACCTCCACATTTTGGGGATTTTTGTGAGCCTGATCAGGGAGCTCCCTATCTATCTCTCCCTACCTAGCCCCACCTGTCCCTTTGTCAATATGACCCTTTGATATACATCTGATATACATCTGAACTTTTTACATCTTGACTTTTATATATCTTGACTATTTACTAAACAGTAATAAATGACCTTTCCTAACAAAAGCCAGCCCCCTCAGGATCCTGGAAACCTTGTTTCCAAAATACCTGGTAGACTTACACTATCCCTAATCCCCTCCCAACTTGAAAGTATATCATGGGCCCCTTCTCATGACCCCAGTGCCGCTCTTTCTGCCAACAGGTCCTGTTCCTGTGCTTTAATAAAACCACCTTTTAGCACCAAAGACCTCTCAAGAATTCTTCTTCCCTAACGTGTTCCCTACATCACTAGCCATTGTAACAAAAGCACCAAAGTGGGTGGGGGGCTACCGGAGGCCACATCCTGCATCAGCGGCACCACCTTGGCAGACTGACCATCAAAGCAGCCGCGGTCATGGCCAGGATGCAAGTGGCGAAACCACGGCTGATGGAGACAAGTGACCGACCTTGGGTTGAATGTCTCCATGGAATGACTCCATGGCCCCTGCCAGTCATGATGTGGAAGGAGTGATGTGGATGCAGGAGCAGGTGGAGCCCCCAGATGGTACTGACTGTGGTGAGCAGAAAAACAGCCCCCAAGAGGGGGCCCCCAAGAGGTCCCCGTCCTCATCCTCAGACCTGCAAACGTGCCACCTTGCACGGCAAAGAGCACTTTCCAGGCGTGATGAAGTTGTGGATCTTGAGGTGGGATATCATCCTGGCTTGTCACCATGAGGGTCCTCATGAGAAGGAGGCAGGAGGTCAGAGTCTGAGAGACATGGGTGTACTCTGATGGCTTTGAGATGGAGGATGGGGCCACAAGCCAAGGGATATATGCGGCCTCTAGAAGCCAGAAGAAGCAAGAAGCAGGTTCTCCCTCCAGAGCCTCCGGAAGGGACCAGTGTACCTACACTTGATTTTAGCCCTGGGGGACCCGTTTCAGACTGCTGACCTCCAGAACTGCAAGCTAATACGTGTGGGTTGTTTTAAGCCATGAAATGTGCATTCTGTTGTTGCAGCAGCCATAGAAACTGAGTACCCCAAGCCTGAAGCCCCCAGAGGGAGCCTAGCTGGTGTGAGCCCAGCTTGCTCCTCACTGGCCCCATGGCCAAGTGCAGGTGGATTAAGCTTCACTGGGAAGTGGAGGTGGTGACAATTCCTCCCTCAAAGCCATGGCTGTAAAGCGCTCAGAACAGCGTCCAACTGGTAAAAAGTGTTCGCCTAGCAGATGCTAGCTATCATCACGATGCACAATGGACAAGAACCATCAATTGCCGATCTCAGCAAGCTTTCCGGAATGATGCCCTTGGAGGTGAGCTCCATCTTCCAGAGCCACATATGTAGCCCCCAGGTGTCAGATGGGAGGAAGGTGTCCCCTTGCTCAGAGATTCAGTCCATTGCTTCCCTGACCACTGGTACTCTGTGTGCCAGCATCTGCAGTGATGCCTTTGTTGGCTTGTTCCTGGCTCAGGGCACACGCTATCCTGCAAAGTCTGTGGGGCCAGTGTTCTGTCTGTTGTGTTCACAATTATAGACCTACTACCCAAGCTGGGGCATGGCGCATAGTAGGTACTGAACGGATATGTGTTGAATACATGGATGACTGACTGACTGAATGAATGAATGAATGGTAAGCCCACAGGTTTCTTGCCTGAACTGGACTGCAGTATGGGCAAGAAGCAACTATAAAGGAGATTTGAGGAGGAGGGATCCTCCTCTTAGATGGCCCTCCATGCTCTCCAGCCTGACCCATGATGAGAAAGAGTCCCACACCCTATTCATGCAACCATGGTAGGAATGAGCAGAGGCAAAGGGTGTGGAGATATAAGAGAAGCGAAAGGAACTTTCTTCTGAGATGAAGACATCTCAGACCCGAGACAGACAGGGGAGCTCTGGGAATTCCCATTAACATAGCAAGGAGCAAACTAGGAGGAAAATAGCACTCAGCAATCAGACCTCGGCTAGGGAAGGAGAGGGTCTAGAAGAATAAAGAGGAAAATTGTCCTCTAAAGGTCAAACCGTTTCTCTCACTTTGCAAAGCCTGAGGTTTTGATTTCTCAGTGGACTGCAAACTCACTTTCAGACAGCCCCCTGCTTGTTGAATTCCCACCAAGAGACTGAACGGTAATTTTAATTTGTGTTCGGATTAATGCCCCCATTCAGGAGAGATGGCAAGTCTGAGGCGGTCCTCAATGGTGGGAACTAAGTTTCCTCCACCGAAGTCCTGCGGTCTCTAGAGGGGGACAGAAGCTTCTGGAACGTGCCTGCTCTGGGAAGTGCATGACATGGGCTGTGTGCTTTGGGAAAGCAAATCCCATGAGAGACGCTGTGAGTCCCGTTGCATTACCGGGGAGCCTGGTGTTGCTGTGATGTGAAAAGAACAGTTTGGGGGCCCCCAAAAATCAAACCCAAGGGGTTCTGCTTATAACACGAAATGAAGGGCAATACTGGAGGGTTAGCTGGAGATAGGAACTCCAGATGGGGGTGGGAATGGTCGAGCTGCTGTGAGCCAGAAGACGGAAGAGTTTAAAATGAGTCTGCGCATTGCCTGCAGTCCCACACACTCACTGAAGGTACTAGCAAGTGCACCTGAGGAAGGCCACCTCAAGAAGCCTGGAGTGGGTGGACTGTCTGGCTTCACCCCCACGCAGCTGGCCCCAGTGGCCATCATGGAGGTAACGGAGGAGGACCCCAAGGACCCAGAGCTGCACCTGTCAGCTCGTGTGCCTCCAACTCTGGACTGGAGTCTAGCGTCTGATGCTCTTCAGCTGGACCACAGCTGCATTCCCAGAGACAGGTGACTGAGGCAGGCAGCAAATCCGAAGCTGCTGCCCCACCGGCCACGCTCCCCTCTGGAAAAGCAAGGTAGACACACTCACCAGCAACAGAAGACCCAGCATCAAAAGGACTGAAAATGCAGTGAGCGGGGAGTGCCCCGTAGCAGCGCCCCTTGGGTCCCGGGGCTCCTCCTCGAGCTCCAAGACCCACCCTCGCTTTTACTCTCAGGAGTTCTGCCATTCTCGATTTGAAGTCTCAAGAAGGAAGTTCTGTAAAAATAGAGCTTTCACAAAGGCATCAGCCTCTCCCGTAAATTTCTGGGGCCATTTTTCATACCGTAAAGGTTGTGTCATGATCACTGCCTGGCTTGATAGCCAGTTTGGAGTGTTTGCGAGGTAAGAAAGGAAGAGATAAATCATGGAAGACGCAGCCTCATTATCATGTGACATTTAAGGGTAATTTACACCCGACATCTTACCACTTCTCGCCGTGGAAATAGCGTTGCTGGTCGCCTCAGCCGTAGCCACTACCACGACTGGGTCAAGAGAATGGAAATAAATTGATACGGCTGAGTTCTCTGTGCATTTTTATTGCCTATTTATCAACGTGAGTGAATAATAATACACATGGACTTAGTTACAGGTCCCGGCATGGGGGTGGGGCTGCGGCGGGGGTGGTGGGGGCTCCCTAAACTTTTACCGAGAGAGCATTCTTGAAGAGAAACCACGGTGGTCCTTGATCCTACCCGTGGGGCTGTCAGGGTTTTGAATACATATCATGTTTGACTTTTTAGGTGATAATTTTTAAGACCCATCAGCACGAGATTTCTTCTTCCCCACGCCTGGGAAAGACACTGTTTCCACTCTTCCCGGTTCCATACTCCCCTTCACACCTTGCTGACCTTAAATGCAGGTGGGAGGTGGCTCCCCCACCCTCTGCAGCCCGTTGGACTCCAGAGAGTCTGCTTGTCCCGCACTCTGCGCGCGTGTGTGTGCATTCTCCACGACTCACACCCATGCAGCTTTATACGTGTTATTTCTTTTTCTTCCCTCAAAGCTATATGACATGCTCCCTGAGGTCAGGAACCAATTTTTATTCTGTTTCATATCTTCAGGTTATATTGGAGCATACGCTCTTGGGAAAGAAGTTGCATATTCCCTCACCTTGCAAAAACCTGACTCAGGGCAAACCCAGGTGCGAGTGCCCAGCCCCAGACCTGGAAGGACATAAAGGTGAGAGGGACAGATTGGGGGAACAGGATGGCGGGCACCTGTGTGCACGGGAGCATCTTTTGGAATCCTAGTAGAGAAAAATACCAGTTGATGAAACCACCTAGGAGAGAATGGTGATTTTGTTACAGAGTCACCAATTTTCTCCATAGCAGCCTCCTCCAGGTCTTACAGACGGAACGAGCTCCAGTTGTCCACTCAGCACACTCGGGGCACTGAGGCCGGCTCTCCTCGGGTCCCTTGCCCATGGCCAGTGGGCATCCATGGGTTTGCAGACAGAGCTGCCCCCGTGACCGAGTGCATGAGCACCTCGCACCTTAACACCTGTTCTCCTCTCTTTGTCTGCACACTCAGTGGGGTCGGAGAGGGTCAGGGACTTGGCATTTCCAACAAGCCTGATGCCCAGGCTAGGCCATTCCTGCTTGGGCTCAGGGTCAGCGGTGCTGGGTTCAAATCTAATTTCTTTTACCCCTTGCCACAAGTTCATCAAACCCAGAGTTCTTGCTTCTGTGGAAGGGGGTGGATGCTGCTCCCTCCTGGGCTACGGGGAAGACTCCAGGAGTCAACCCTGCAGGAGACACATTAGAGCTGACCCACGAGGACCCGTGAGCACAGGGGCCACGGCCTGCTCTGCCCCTGAGACTCTGGCCATTCGCCTCCCCGGCTGCATCTCTGCCTTGCCCTCCACGTGGGAGGTGGCCTGGTCCCTCACCCTCCAAATGCTCAGTTACATTTCCATTCCCATGGCGCCAGCCCCGTTCCTTCTCCCCACAGGGGAAAGGTGGGTTCAAGCATCCCTTTGTTGCAATACTGCCGAGAAAGGCAGCTGTGACCATTCTGTCACTACTGGGCTCCTGTCATTCAGACAAGAGATCCGCCGCAGCTCCGAGCACCTCCAAGCATGGGGTTCGAAGAGTCCCCAGGGCTCCAGAGCATGAGCTGGTGGAAGAAGAGAAGAGGGCCACGCCATGTTCAACAGCAGAATGCTGGCAAGGGAGTCATGTCTGCACGGTCCACCGACGCCAAGCTCAGGCATCACGGGCCAAGGCAAGGGCCAATGCCACGAATCAAGGAACAAGCATCAGCCAATCAGCAGATACAGTGCCTCCATCCGGAGGTGACATGCAAACAGCTCAGGGAAAAATTGGTGACCCGAACAGGGAGCCCAGCAGATGCATTGGGCCCCATTTCAGGTTTGTATTTCTAAGGATGAAATGAGAAAGGAAACCCAGCCAAGAGAAATTAATTAAGGCAACATACCCTTAACTATATTTTTTCCGTGCAAATGGATCCAAATCCAGGGAGCTATGAAGTGGTAGATAATTGCATCGGAGGGATGTGGGAGACATGTAATTTAATGAAGGAATGGCCAGGTGGGAACTGGGAAGAGTACCAGAATGCAAGAAGAAGGACATCTGTGATGACAGTGAGAATCCCACGGGGGCTTCCCAATGCCACGGGGCACCCGGCAAGGGTGGGGGGAACTGGGCCGGTGACCCCGAGAGGGCCAGATGGCAGCAGAGAGCGTTGGTAGACACAAGGGACACAGCCCCTGGACTCATTGTTCCCCTTGTTTCCTGGCTGCCAACTACGGGGGGCTTGTGTTCCGAGCCAGCTCATCCTCTCCTGTCGAAACTGTCCTGCAATCAGACTCCACATGAGCACCGTTATCTTCTCTTTTGGTTCACAGAGGGGAAAACGGCATGAACAACAGTTCCTCCAGGGTCAGGCTCTCAAGTCAGCCCATGCCTCCAGATCGCCTTCACCCAAACAAGTACTGAGCACTTGCTGTGTGTCCCTGACGCCTTTTAAGTGTCAGGGGTGGACGGCGAAGGTGCGGCTGGTACCCCAGGGGTGAGGCTCACAGACTGAGGCACGAGGACACCCACTGCTCAACATGTGAAGTTTGTCTTAGATGCACGACCTACTGGGAAGAAGTGTGCTTGATGGGTCTCAGGGAGGCCCCCATGGGCGCATGGAGGGGCAGCTGGTCCATGACAGGCAGGACTGTCCTCCTTGGTTCAAGGGAGGGAGTGCAGTATCCACGGGGATCAGGAGAGGAGGGGACCAAGCGCTCCTCGAGGAGCAGAGAGTCCCAAGGGCGGGAGGGACATGCGAGCTGTCACCCCCGAGCAACATGACACAGAGAAAGCAGCCCCGAGAATAAGCAGTGCAGGATGCAGGTGAGGGGACCTGGGGCGGGTTAGAGGGTTCTGGTTAGAGGGTCCCGGTCACATGTGCAAGCTGGAGTTGTACAAAAAGGAGCATAATAAAATACTAGATTCAAGAGAAGATGGTCCAGATCACCAGAGTCCTGTTCTTGGTAGCCTTGCCTGGGGCCCCTCTTTGGAGACCCCCCGGGCTCCGCGGCCCGGCTGTTGGCCCACACTGGGACATCCCTGGTACCCTCTATGTCCAGCAACCCCGCGGGCTCTCCCCGGAGAATGCTGCTACGGCCCCAGGTCGTCAAGTGAGCCAGCCACAGAGCTCTCTGCCTGGGCATCTGACTCCAGGTCCTCTCTGGGCAAGCCAGACCTGCAGACAATTCTGGGAGGAGGGTGGGTGGTGTGCATGGGTGGAGGTGGGGTGGTTCCCAAGGTGTGAAGTGCCCGGTTATCTCTGCTCTCACTCAGCCCCCCTCAGAGCCCCCCCCTCTCTCCATAGACCTGCTTTTGCCACTAAGGACAGACTGCCTTGGTGACCTGGACTAGCATGATTGCGTCAAGTGAGGTGGGGTCCCACTGCGGAGGGCGGCCCCCCAGGCCTGGACTGCCCACAGGCCACCAGCTCATCCTGTGTCCAAGCCTCTCCACCAGCTCATCCTGTGTCCAACCTCTCCCTGCAGTCGAAACTGACAGACCTCCCTCCGGGGCCGGGGCGCTGGCCAGGTCCCAGGAAACGCATGCAGGGCTCTCCCTCCTGGCCTCTGAGAGGGGCTCGTCCACAGACTGGGCTCTCTCTGCTCATTTCTGCGGGCGGCTGGGCTTCTGGGCCAGCACTGCCCACTGAGGTGGTGGTACATTTCATATGTCAACTTGGCCAGGCCACCGTACCAGTTTGGATCAAACATCGGTCCAGATGTCACTGTGAAGATTTTTTTTTTTTTTGATTCAATTAACATTTGGAATCGGTAGAGGCCAAGTGAAAGGGATCTCCCTCCATACTGTGTGTGGGCCTTCCTCAGTCTGTTTCAGGCCTTAAGAGAAAAACTGAGGTCCCCCGGGAAGAAGGGGTCCTGCCTGCAGTCGGCTTCCAGATTAGAGTGGCAGCATCCGTCCTTCTGATCTCCGCCCGGATGGCCTGCCCTGAAGATTTCAGGATTCTGGACTCGCCAATCCTGCAATCATGTGAGCCAATCCTTAAATCTCCCTCTTTCTCTCCTTCTCTCTCCACCCCCCCACACACCCTACTAGCTTCAGAGAGCCCTGACTGACTCACCCCCCACCTGCCTTTCCCAGGAGTGGGCACCTCTCTCGTCTTCTCGTGCACCCAGACGCCAGGAGCAATCAGACGTCTGGGATCTCCTGCAGGCACGTTAGGGTTCCCTCAGCGTCTGCCTCACCGCGGCCTCCCGTATAAACAAGCTGTAAGCCTTTACTGAGCACCCCCCGCAGAAGGAGGTGCAGCGGGTGGTTGCCCCTGAGAGCACAGCAGGACTGGGAGCCTGGTCACCCCATGTCCACTGCATAGACAGGGCAGCAGAGACCCCGTCGAAGGAGCTAACTTGCCAGGTCCCTTGACCTGGGGAGCGTCTACACTGAGCTAGGCTGTCTGTCCATCTCACACTCAAGGCCGCCCTGCAGCTGCACCTTCCCACCTTGGAGTTTACTCGGTTTTGCAATCCCAAGGAGTCCTGAGCCCCGGCGGCCCAGCCACGCAGCCCCCGTGGGACTCCCGACACGGGCTGACAGGTTTTGTCCCAATGACCTGGTGCCCCCTCCTCAGGCCTTGGTGCAGAAACGCCCACCCTGGGAGCCCATGTTGGGGGTAGACCACTCCCCATCGCCTTGCAGACCAGAATGGGGGCATGTCTCAGGCAGCTCTTTCAAGGGTGTCACCCCGCTGCCTGCCCCCTGGCTGACACCCCCAAGGCACCCAGAGCCCACCAGCCTCTGCCGCCAGGGGACACGGGACTCCGTCTCTGGCTGCAGCTGCTTCTTGGCAGAGCCAGGGAGGGCCTCCTGCGGGCATTAGGCCATCAGCTCATAGCCGGTGGTCCTGGGGGTTCAGTGCTCTCCTCTGATCTCCACGCTTCCCTGGGAAATACGTCTGTGTCCTCACCAGAGTGGATGTCGGGGACCCCACCTTAATTGGATCTTACCATTTCTTATTTCCCTGCCTGCCAGCAACACACGGTGTTGCTTCCGTGGGCCATCCACGGGCTTCTGCCAGCCAGCCTCCCATCACCCCTGCACAGCCTGGGAAGGCGCTGTGTCTGCTCACTTGACAACAATGAGCGGGGAAGGATTTGGCGCCCATGCTAGGGAAGAGTCCTGGACAAGCCGGCAGGGCGTTGGGGGTCGCAGGGAGCGAAGACGGGGAAGCGGGAGGGAGACGAGCATGGAGTACTCCCTGGCTGCCTCCACACCTGCTTGAGGCAGGCCCACCATTCCCTATAGGAACCGTGCGCCCATTTTACAGACAGGGAAACGGGGACACAGCTGAGTCACGTGGCCACGTGTCAGGGCCAGGGTGGGAACACCAGGACTCTCGTGCCCGCGTCTTGGCCCAAACGACCACACTATTTGAAAACTATTCAAAGAAAGCGAGAGGACAGGTAACACTGTATATGGCTCATTACCTAATGAAAAGTTGTAACCACGTCCCACACTCCATAACCACCTCTAGTACATGCCATCATTACCGAGTCATATAATTATACAATAATGTTACGTTACATATAATGTACTTACGTGTGCATAGTATATACACACATCATGTTAAATTATTAATGCTGTATGTAGTTATTTATGTAAATTTACAAACTACATAAGCACCCTCTGCACTCTCTGTTTAGTTTTTCATGTAAGGTATATCCTGCACAATTACCCTCTACTCGCCTGTCTTAGTATTCAGCTATTTATTCCCTCCGTCTCCCCAGGAGAGCGTGCTGCGTGAGGGAAGAAGTCTTGTCCGTCTCGTTCATTGCTGTGTCCTGGGTCCTGGAATAGCAGCTAGGGCTCTAGAGAAACTTACAGAGCGAGGGAAGGAAGCCTGAGGGAGCCTTTCTAAGAGACAAATGTCAGCTAACGGGATGTGTGTCCAGGAAACCACAGCAATGCAGGAGAGGTGAGGACACCCCCCGACAAGGTGGACACAGACGGGGGGATGATGGGCACCAGGGCTTAACAAGTGCTGGGCTCGGAGTCCCTGGGGTTCCATACACATCAAAGCTAGGACCCCAGGCAAGGGCAGCCACTGCAGCTTCTAAGAGCCCAGAGATCTGAGGCCATGCCCCGGGGGTGGGCGTTTGGTTTCCTTGGGAATGGTACCACCAATCCTCCAGCTGCTGACTCTAACTCAAGAGTTTTTGAAGGGTGTCTGCAGCTTTGCAAGGGGTTCTCTGACTTACTCTGAACTTATTTATGATGCAAAAGGGGAAATACAAAGCAAACATTTTTGGACAGATTTTTAGTGGCAGAAAAGGAGCAAGAAGAATCGGAACCTTACATCAATACCCACGATCCTTGCTGAGTGTGTCAGATGGATGACCCACATAATGTCGCTTTGCACCGACAAGAACCAGGCTGAGGGTGTGTCCTTCGAACCCCAAGTGTGTGCCCTCTTCCTGCCACCATTTCTGCCCCACTGTGAAGGACCTGGCTGCCCCTCCATGTCCCCTGACCAGGACCTGGGGTCCTCCCAGCAACTCGGAGGCCACAGGGAGCACTGCCCAGAGCACTGTTGCTTCGAGCTTCTCCCTCTCTGCCGTGCCCCTCCCGGGAACCAAGTGCCCGTGTCCCTGGGCTCCTACTGGGCAGAACAGGGTTTCCCAGCTTCCCAAACTAACAGACCCAGCCTGGTTCTATGAAAACATCCCTTTCAAGAAATCCTGGCTTCCCTTCTGACCCTGGGGAACCACTGGGCTGCACCTCATTCCTGCCAGGGTGCATTTTTGCCAGATGCCCACCTCTCCTGCAGTCCTGTAAGCTTCCCCCGTGGCCCCGGGGCCACCATCCCTGTCCTGCCTCTGTCCACAGCAGGTCTGCAGGCCTTGTCTGGCTCCTCACCCACCAAGTGTTCCAGCAGAAGAACCAGAGTATTGTCAAGCGTGTACAATTAAGAGATTAATTCAAATACAAACTGAAGGGCCTAATTTTCCTCACTCGAGCACTGAGTGTCCAGAAGACTCTGCAAGAAGAGACAACCAGTTTATGTTTTAACCAGCTTTACAAGAAAGGCTCAAAGATGCACCCAGTCATGCTCAGTTTCTACCAACCTGTGAGGAAGCCTCGGGCCCCTTCACCTTTGTTCTGGAAAATCCTCAAGGAGCATTCCCTGTGGTCAGGCTTTCTGTCCTTCTCTCTCTTTTCCTTCACTAGCATCATTTCTCCGTTCGTTTCTCCGTGGAAGTTGTGTGCATCTGCGTGTGTGTGTGTGCGCTGGTTGGTTGATTTGCTCGTGATCATAGACCTGAACGTTTCTTAAGAACACAGCCAGTGTTCAGTGCTTGACCGCACAACCCCGCAGCTTTGAATCCAGCCAGGTCAGAAGCCCTCCCAAATTTGAACACGACCGTAAGGGGCAGCGAGCCGTCTCTCACCCCAGGCTGCAGGTCTCCACGAGGCAGCTGGTAACCGTTGTTCCACATTCTGTCTTGAGTGGGCTGAGGGCAGGCAAGTTCTCTTTCGAGGGAAAAAAAAAGCCAGCCTTCTTAGGGACCACGGCATGACGTCGTCGATGTGTTCCTTAACCTCCAGTCCTCTAAAACAACAGTAGGACTCATCCTCTGGCCGCTCCAGAATGCAATCAGACAGAACAACTGGAGGACGAAAGGGGCTCCAGAAGGTTCCTCCTCGATGCTGTCATAAGTGAACATTCCTCAGCCCTGCTTGAGGCACTGCCATATCACAATACACCCCTGGGCATGGTTGGTACACAAAGTGAATTAGACATAAACCTCTCCTCCGGGAGCCCGGACACTCTAAGGGGAGCTATTAGACAAGCATAAATAAATCACAGGTGGTAAGTGGTAAGTGCTGGAAGAGAGACACAGGCACAGTGCTCCGCAGGTCAGGGGAGGGTGAACGTGAGGACGGGCATGCTGCCTCTCTGCCCAAAGCCATCCAGAAGGTTCTCATCTCTCTCAGCCAAAGCCGAAGACCTAACTGATCGGCTTGTCCGGCCCCCGTTCCTCCACCTTCTCCTACTACCCTCTCTATCACATAGGGTCCCCCCACAAAACCGGGGGCACATTCCCACTGCAGGACCTTTGCACTGGTGTTCCCTCTGCGAGAACCCTAGTCCACCCATAACCATGTACTCGCCTTCACCTCCTGCCGCTCTGCTCACTGAGGCCTTCCCCCATCACCCTGCTTAAAATTGACCCCATTTCCCCCAAACCTCTTCCAATCCCCGCCCAGTTTCACTTTCTCCCACGCCACACATCACCAGCTAAAGCCCTGTATGATACGCTTTTGTTGTTGTTGTTGACCATTTGCCCAAATTCTGCGGTAAAGTCACTCCTTGAAAATGGGGGTGTGGATTTGCTAATGGTTGTTTTCCAGCACCCAAAACAGTGCTCAGTGATAGCAGGAGCTATAACGGTCCTGTGGGTTGTTGGGCTTACTGTGCGTCAGAAATGATGCTGGGTGCTACTGGGTATTTACCCCAAAGATACAAAAGTAGGGATCCAAAAGGGTACGTGCACCCCGATGTTTATAGCAGCAATGTCCACAATAGCCAAACTGTGGAAAGAGCCAAGATGTCCATCGACAGATGAATGGATAAAGAAGATGTGGTATATATATACCATGGAATATTATGCAGCCATCAAAAGGAATGAGATCTTGCCATTTGCAATGACGTGGATGGAACTGGAGGGTATTATGTTGAGTGAAATAAGTCAAAAAGAGAAAGACATGTATCATATGATCTCACTGATATGAGGAATTCTTAATCTCAGGAAACAAACTGAGTATTGTTCGAGTGGGGGTGGGGTGGGAGGGATGGGGTGACTGGGTGATAGACACTGGGGAGGGTATGTGCTCTGGTAAGCGCTGTGAATTGTGCAAGACTGTTGAATCTCAGATCTGTACACCTCTGAAACAAATAATGCAATATATGTTAAGAAAAAAAGAAGAAGAAGAAGAAGGTAGCGGGAGGGGAAGAATGAAGCGGGGGAAATCGGAGGGGTGGACGAACCATGAGAGACGATGGACTCTGAGGAACAAACTGAGGGTTCTAGAGGGAGGGTGGTGGGAGGATGGGTTGGCCTGGTGGTGGGTATTGAAGAGGGCACGTTCTGCATGGAGCACTGGGTGTTATGCACAAACAATGAATCATGGAACACTTCATCTAAAACTAATGATGTAATGTATGGGGATTAACATAAGAATAAAAAAAAAAAAAAGAAAGAAATGATGCTGGGTGGCTGACTGAGCAAGCCAGACTGAATCTCAGAGACAAACTCGATGGTGGGAGAGGTCACATCCTAGACTAGAGCACAGTCTACTGAGAATATGACCCAGGCTCAAGTTCCCGCTCCACCACGGGCTCAGCTTAATCGTGCCTCAGTTCCTCATCTTTGGAAGTGTGACGTTCGTATACCTGCATTCTAGGGGTGTGATTGGCAGCAGAGACACAGCTGAAAGCACTCAACACCTCAGCCCACCTCACTACTAGCCTTCTCACTAGAGTTTTTACGTTTGCTTCCTTCGTGATGAATGGGAGTGACCAGGTGCGTGGCCACAAATTCACATCTGAGGCTTGGCCCCCAGCCGTGCACGGGTCTTGCCAGCCGTGCAGGTGGCCATTCCTAAAGGAACCAGCCTTGGGGGGAAGGGGAGTCTCACTCTGCGGGAGAAGCACACCCTGCTGCTCACGCCCCTTTGATTTCTACAAATTCCAGGTAGCTCAGGGGGACCCATTAGGAGGTTTGAGAAGGAGAAGAGCTTCTTGATCTTGTGTTTTCTGCGGGAGTTGTTGTTTTTGTCATATTATTAGTCGCTGGTCTTGGGTTGGAGCCCTGTCCTGCTCTAAAACTATTTAGGAAAAGCACAGCATTCTTCTATCCCAAATCCAAACCACTGACACGTGGCTCACTACCCAGGGATGCATACACTTCAAGGGATGAGCGTAGAGGGTATTGAATTCTGGCTGCAGATGACTATTTTATTTTAAAAAAAGAAACTTCAGTGAGCTATTATGATGTGACAGGGATATAATAGCTAGCAAAAATAGACACAGCTCCGGTTGGAAAGGAGACAAGATGGAGAGAAAGATGAACCAAGGAACCGCACAAACCAACATGTGTCATGACAACAACGTGAAGCCGCGCGCACGCAGGCTGGGAAAGAGTGCGAGGAGCACCCCCCACAGGGGCATCAGCCCCGACAGAGAGGTTAGGGGTCAGCTCCCGGCATGGGGTGAACTGTGTCCTCCCGCATCTCCAGCCCCACGTGTTGGAGTCCTGACCCCCAGTATCTCTGAATGTAACCTTATTTGGAAATAGGGTTGTTGCAGATTTGGTTAGGAAAGGAAGAAATGGTCATACAGGGGCAGGCTGGGCCTCATCCACTATGACTGGAGGAAGGAAATTTGCACACAGACACGCCCAGAGCACCTTGAGAACATGAAGACAGAGATCTGGCAGTGCCCCTTTAAAGCCACGGGAGGCCACACTGTGCCACCGGGGCTGGCGCGGGCCCAGAGCAGGCCCTTCACAGGCCCCAGGAGGAACCCACCTACAACACCTGATCTCAGACTTGCAGCCTCCAGGGCTGGGAGACCGTAGACCTCTGCTGTTTAAGAGCCCAGATTGTGGAGCTTTTCTACAGCAGCCCCAGAGACGAATACAGCTTAGACTTGGGCAGAGAGGCAGCATGCCCGTCCTCACGTTCACCCTCCCCTGACCTGCGGAGCACTGTGCCTGGGTCTCTCTTCCAGCACATACCACTTACCACCTGTGATTTATTTATGCTTGTCTCTGGGGGAAGGGGCAGGCGCGCGAAGCATGACTTAGACGGAGGAGGGAAGCAACAGACACAGCCTGAAGAATAGCACGCAGGAAGGTCCAGGGAGGTGAGAGGGTGGGCACAGGGCCTCTGTGTGTGTGTCTGTCTGTCTACGTGTGTGTCTGTGTAGGTGTGTGTGTGTCCGGCATGGGGGGGGGAGGAGCCGGGGTTGCCAAGGCACTGGGGTCAGGCACAGTACAGGACTCCGCCTTCACCATAACACGGCACCGAAGAGATGTAGGCTGGGGCTCATGAGATCAGAGCTGGATTTTGAAGAGATGCTGCTGGTTTCAGCTGGACAGAAACATGGATGGGAGCGTGTGAGGTCAAGGCCCCCAGGTAGGTGTCCACGCAGGGGCCAGTATGAGGTAATGCGGGCACTGGTGGAAGCATAGAGGAAGGAGAGATTCTGGAGATATTTAGAAGGTAGAGCCAATAGGGCTTGAGCATTGGTCCAAGAGTTGAACTGGGGATGGAAGTTCTCAAGAATGCCCCCAAGAGTCCTTGTGGTGCCATTTCCAAGGGAAGGAAACCTGCAAGAGGTGAGGGCTGGAGGGAACCATCCCAAGTTAGGTGGGACATCTTGAGGTAACTTGCAAATACCCAAGGAGGTGATTCAAGGAAGCAGTCGCTTAGACAAGTCTGAGGTCCAGAGAAGGCTTGGGATGTTATATGGGCTGAGTGTAGGAGTATGGTGAGATTGTCAAGGGGGAAAGTATAGGGTGAAGAAAGAGCAAACAAACCCTGAGGGACTCCCATATTTAATTCTTGGAAGGGAGGAATGAGCCTTCAAAGAAGACAGGAAAGGGGAGCACAGAGTCATAAAAGACACAGCCAGACCTCTTTCATAAGGAGGGCATGTCCAACAGGGTGCTGTGCCCGGGGAAGGCCTGTTGGCCTGAGAACGTGGGAGGGCAGAGGTGAGTGGTAGTGCAAAGGGAAAGGACCCATAGAGACAGAGGTGGGGATCAGGGGCTCATCTTAAGATGTGTCAGGTTTGAGATGGACATCCAAGCGGACTTGATGAGTCAGGAGTTAGACAGATGGCTCTGAGAAGTCCAGCTGGAGACATGGCTTTGGAAGTCATCAGCAGGTAGATGCTATTTAAAGCCAACAAAACCATTACAAGAGTGTGTACACACAGGAGGAGAGCGCCCATGTCTGAGTGTTGGAGTACCCCAGTAGTAAGAGGTCATGTCGATCAAGAGGAGCCGGCAAAGGAGGTCATAGAGGCAAGGCCAGAAAAGGTGGGCGATAGTCAGGAGGGGGTCCATCCTAAAAGGGAAAAGGGGGAGAACCATAGAAGGGACAACACCCAGGAGAAGTTTTGTTCTGAAAACTAAATGAAGAACATGTTTTCAGAAGAGAATGGTTACTGTCAAACTCTGCTTGATGATAAATTGGGAAAGACAGAGACTGAAAACTGAGCATTGGGTTTAGTACCATGTAGGTGATTATTGACCAGAAACAGAATCAGTAAGAGATAGCTACACAGATGGATACATACATACATACATACATACATACATACATACATACGTAAAGAGATGGTAGATGACAGACCGACAGGCAGACAGATAAAGAGATGATAGATGGGTAGATGGATATGTAGATAGATTAGATAGATAGATAGATAGATAGATAGATAGATAGATAGATAGATAGAT
>NW_023270447.1:90757423-90773411 GCF_011800145.1 Mirounga leonina | reverse complement strand
GATAGATAGATAGATAGATAGATAGATAGATAGATAGATAGATAGATTCATTATGAGGACTGGCTCAGGTGCTTATGGAGGCTGACGAGTCCCACAGTCTGCCATATGTAGCTGGAGACCCCAGAGAGCCAGCGATGGAGTGCAGTCCAAGGCTGAGAGCCTGCAAACTAGGGGATTGATGGTGTAAGTCTCAGTCCAAGAGCAGGAGACCAATGTCTCAGCTCAAGCAATCAGGCAGGAGGGGTAAATTCCTTCGTCCTCTACCTCTTGTTCCACTCAGGCCCTCAACAGATTGCCCTCCTGCAATGAGGAGGGTCACATTCTTTACTGAGCCCACTGATTCAGTTGCTAGGTAATCTCATCTGGAAATACCCTCTACTTCTTTCTACGTTTTTGGGTGCATCAAGACGACATGGGGCCAGCAGGGTCTCACTTGAAGTATCCTGGCACTCCCCCGATGTATCAGTCATCTGTGCTGTGTCACAAATTGCCACCACTCAGCTGCTTAAAACAACATCCATTTATCAGCTCACAGTTGTGTAGGTCAGAAGTCCAGGCACCAAGGGCATGGCTGGGTTTTCTGCTCAGAGTCTCACACTCACGGTGTTATTCAGTTGCGCTTCCAGATGAGGCTCTGGGGAAGAATCCACTTCCAAACTCATTCAAGTTGTTGGCAGGATCAACTCCTCATGGATGGAAGACTGAGGACCTGTCTCCTTGCTGTCTATCAGCCACTTCCTGGAGCCCACCCACAGTCCCCTGCCATGTGGCCCCTCTATCATACCAGACAGCAATGGAGACTCTCTCATCGTCTCCCTCTCATGCCTAGAAGAGCCTCATCCCTTTTAAGGGCTCACCTGATTATGTCAGGCCCACCTGAGTAACATCCCTTTTGAGCCAACTGTGCATATAATATACCCATCATATTCACAGTCCTGGGGATAATATGTACACCAGGGATGGGAGTCTTGGAGCCCATCTTAGAGTTCTGCCCACCACACTTGGTCTCTACTGATGGACACCTGCTCCAGCCTGATGACCTCAATTGTTTTTTTGTTTTGTTTTGTTTTTGTTTTTGTTTTCTGTAAATGAAGGTAAAGTCAACTTCTTTGGGATAAGGCTGGGTGGGGCCGGCAGGTTGGAGTCCAATGCGTGCAGAGCAGGTTGAATGGTCGACAAGAGCATGGGAGGGTAGTTGACCAGGAGCACAAAAGGACTGTAGGGCAGAGAAAGAGTGGCCAGAGCTTGTTGACAACCCAACACGCTGCCAATATGTGCCAGATGGACCAAGTGAAAGTTGAAGGAGTTTGCTAATGGGGAACTAGGACGGAGTTCCATTGCCACAATGACTATCATTAGCTCTGGGGCTGGGAAATGTCCCTACACCCACATCAAGGACACATATCATATACCACTCATTTCCTTTCTTCAGTCATCCTGGAAACATCTAGGAAACTCTTCCCACCACACCCTTGATGTCAATGGCATTTAGGAAGGGGACCCACTCACTGGGAGCCCTCCATCTCCTCCCATGACAATTCCTGGGCCCCTCACATGGACCTCAGCCTCTGAGGCCAGTCTCCACCTGAGCATAACCCAGCCTCAGCCAGGGGCATCGAGGGACTATGAGCTTCTTTAACAGCGACACCTGGTCAGGGAGGAGAGAACCACAAGGAGAAATTCAGCCTACAGCCTTCCCAAACCAAGAATGTCTTTGTGTAGGTTCCAAATTGAATAAACACACAGCATGCAGCTTGCCAAATGCCAGCACCTTCACTTTCCCATAACAAATGGCTGATTAGAATCAATAACAAGTCCCTGCCACTGCGCAAGTCCACAACGTGAAGAAAGTGGAGGCTCATGGGTTCCAGCAGAAGACTGCTATGCCCAAGTCCGAGGCCCCAGCCAGGGGATGGCCACCATTTTGCCAAGCTGGGCTGGCCACTAGCACTCACTCTCACTTCTCACACTCCTTCTGTTACTTGGCTGCTCTGATAAGCCAGAAAATCTGCTTTAGAGCCTGGGATCCACATAAATTGTGTTTCCAGCTTAGAGGGGGTGTGTGTGTATGTCCAAGAGGTAGAGATGAAGGAAGAAGCAAGACCACGTTTGTCATGGGCACATGGGTTGGTCATGCTGGAGACCTCACAAAGGTGCAAGTCTGGAGCTGAGGCTGATGTGTGTTATTTAGAGGGGATTTGCGGTCAGAATAACATAGCGAGTAGGATGCAGTTTCTGGATCTGGCCCCCTAGGTTCCCGTTGTGTCCCTTGCCAGCTGTGTGACCTTGGGAAGTTTACTTAACCTCTCTGTGTTTCATGTTCTCATCTATAAAGTAGAGGTTATAATAGTGACTGCTTTGTGGACATCTCCCACACACCTATGTGAAGCGCTCAGCTGTCGTTACTGCTGTCGTTACTGCTCTGCTGGCTCTCCCTAAAGGTGCCTGTTGGATCTGACCCATGAGACATAAGCACCTTTAAGGCCTTGGTGGGCAACATTCAGGCATTTCCTACAGCCTTCAACAGAAGGGGCTGCTCCCTGAGTCAGTGTGGGTTGGACTGCTGAAACAACACAATCAGCCTCATGTGAGATGCTGGGGCCTGCTACCAACCCCAGCATGACTAAAGCAGTCTCTCATGGCATGGATCCTTCATGAACAAGGTCCTGAGGCCTGTGGGTACCAAGTCAAATGTGTGGGTTCATTCACGTGTACCTGTTTTCTCATGGTCTACCTCATAGAGCACCAACCTCAAGGTGCCATCAAGGTCATCGTGACATCTGCCTCTACCTCTCATCCACCATGTATAGATGATGGAGGGATAGCCATAGGATGGATGGATACTGATAGGATGGATAGAATAGCTATAGCATGGATAAATACAATAGGAAGGATAGGAAAAACAGATAGACATAGAATAGTCATAGATGGTTGGATACACATATGATGGATGGATGTTCATTAAATGGACAGGTAGCCAAAAGAAATATGGATTTCCAAAGAATAACTGGAGAGGACTCACTCTCTGACAATCGGGATGGACCTTGTTGCTTCCCTTGCTCAGAAGCTTCAGTGGTCCTAGCTGTCCCGGCTCCACACCCTTCCTCATCTGGGCCTATCCTCCTGACTCAGTGCAGGGCTCCTTCCTATAAACCCCAGCTGTGCTGTCCACTGCCCAGCATCAGGCCACTTGCTTTTCTCTGTCCACATTTCTCACCCTCATTCCTCTTCTGGATAAGCCTGTGCAGGTCCTCCAAGGCTCAGCACAGGAGGTTGCCCACAGTTCCTCCAGGAGGAGTAAATTATTCCCTCCTTTGTGAGCTCATAGCACTTACCACTGTTGGTTGTTGGATTTTGTACTTCCTTCTGGATGATGAGGAATGGAGTATGCTGTTTTCACCTCTGCATTCCCCACAATGCCTAGTGCTTGGCATGGAGTGGGGCTACAAAAAAGGATGGATGGATGGATGGATGGATGGATGGATGGATGGTTGGAGGCTGAGAGAATAGATGGATAGAAGGACTAATTCTAGCATCGTTAGCTCTTCTGGAAGGCAATAGGGAACAGAGGAGAGACTTCACTATGGGATCAGGGCCCCTGTAATTGATGCTCAGAGTTCATAGGCCTGACAGGTCCCCAGATTAGCCTGTCCTCCCCTCCCCCAGCACTTCAGCCACATCCCTGAACTCTTACCCTTGCTTCTCTACTGTTGACCAAGAGCATCTCTCTGGCTCTCCTGCTCAGCTGAACACTTGACATTGGCCCCTATGGGTAACCAGCCTGTCCAGTGACCCCATAGTTATGGTAGGTAGAGTCTTAGATTTCAGAACCCCAGAATTACATCCCTGTGTGCCTGGAACTTAGGCACATTTTTCTAAGGACAAAGAAGTGCTGGATAGGCACCTTAGTGATGAGGACAAGGAGGAAGAAAGGAGTGAACAAGAGGCCACCATTCGCTCTGGTGAGCTCACTGTCAGGGAGACAAGCTACACCACCGAGTGGGGGCAGGGGAGGAGGCAACACGTCTCCCTGAGATGTTTGGGAATGATGGAGGGGAGAATACTGGGGCAAGACCTATTTATGAAGTGCCTGCAATGTGTCCCACAAGTATCCTGCAACAACTCCTGAAAAAGAGGGAATATTAACCCATTTCCCAATGGCAAACTGAGGCAGTGGTACCATGTGGAAGACCCCAGCGCTAACAAGGGTGTCTAGCCAGAACTCAGTCTCTCTGACCCTAAACCCTACACAGAACCCTCGCTGTGACACCAGAATGATTCAGAGGAAAATAAACAGGAAAATGCTGAAAAGAGAGAGGGAGTTGCAAAAGGCAGGGCAAACCCAGGGACCTCACGCATCCAGAGACCACAGAGGATGCAGCCCATTTCCAGCCTTTCCCCAGGAACATTCCAGAGCACGCCAAATAGCAGATGCTGGGTTCCCTGCCACACTGAGATGAATTGAGCTCAGTATGTGACAGCGATTAATAGCTTGTTTCTCAGATCAGCCTATTAGAAATAATCATGCGGGCAACTGCAGGCCATTAATCTGCGTCGGAGCCCACCCCGCACAGGCTGCCAGTGGATGCGCTCCTTAGAGATGCCCAAGGCGGGAACGCTTGTGCACAGAGAACATTGCTGGAGACGCTGAGACCCCATGACGGGGCCCATGCAGCATCCGGGCGGGATCACAGGGGGCCCAGGACCTTAGTGGCCTCCAGGGGGACTGGCTTTATTCCCAAGGTCAGGAACGGCTCCCCGCGAAAGCAGGTCCTTGGCATGCTTAGTGGTGAGGCCATGTTCAGCTGCACCTCCTGTCACGGGCAATGGCGGGCAAGTGGAGGGCACATGTGCCCTGAATGCGATGTCCCTGCACTCAGGTGACATGCCAGGGGCAGGAGGAGGCCCCCACCCCCAGCACGGCAGCATATTTTATCACTGACGTTGGACAGCATTGTCTACACATGATAATAAGGAAAAGGATGGACTTTTAGTTGGTTTCTTTATTGTTCTTCAATTCTCTATAGGCAACACACAGTCTTATTGCCTGCTCCAGGTCAGACCTCTCCTCCTGCCCCTCCCACTTGGCACCATGCTCCTGCAGACAGGAGTGCACCCCTCAGCTGGTCTCCCTAACAGCCCTCTGAGTCTCTGCCTCCATGAGGGCACTGGGCCCTTCCGTCCCCACCTCCACCCCCATCCTGAGAGCTCCAGACACTTCGGGAGTAAAAGGGGAGACAGTAGGGCAAGGCCTCGGGTGGAGACCTGGCCCCAGATGCCAATATAGGTGAGCCAGCCCCAGACCCCCAAATTCCAGTGCACTTGCTGGGGTCATTTCCTGGCAAGCCCTCCCTCCAGTGCATGGCTGCAGGTGGACAAATGAGACAGAAGGTCTTTCTGGTGGCTTTCCCGGGAGACCTTAGCATCGTGATGGGGTGAGGATGAGCAGCACTCCTCAGCTTCATTTCTCTGGTGGCTGGTGGTACTGGAAGGCCTTTACCACCAGTCCTTGGGGCTTCTCTTCTGCTGGGGGACCCCAGTCCCTCTCCCATCCAGCATTGTCCTTAGCTGCACATCAGTGTTGCCGGGGTGCCCTTAGGTCCCATTCTCTTGGCTTCTGAACCCATTCATCTGCACCCTCTGTCAGATGGAGGTTGCTGAGCCTTCCTTGGGCCCTGGCTAGGGTCTCTGTAACTTTGCCTCCAGCTCTTCTTAGGAGAACCTGCTTAGCTTGCTGCCTCTACTGGACCCCGAGATGTCTGACTTGACCAGCCCAGTCTTTTCTGAGCCTCTCACCTGACTTTGTGAGCAGACACCCCCTGGGCTGAATGTCCACGTTCAGACACTTCCTCTGTAGGTTTGGCTGGGCTGCATTGACTTGCTTCTGCTCCCTCCCTTCTAAGGTACAGTGGCTGCCCCTTTGGGTGCCAACTCGGGACACCTTTATGCCCTTCTCCTGGTTCTTCTATATAAACCTGCGGTGCGCAGGTGTGTGGAAGGTACGAGGCCTTGCTAACGTGGGAAAGTCTGAACTTACCAGGAGGATTAATAAAGGGGCAATTCATCCTGGGACAAAAAGGCTATTTCAAAGAGCACACATCCCTCAGGCAACCTGGTTTACATAGAACTTTTCAGAAAAGCAGCCATGTAAGGAGCACATGTAGGTGAGGCAGTCCCACTGAGTCAGGTGCGATCGGCTGATTCTTGATGTGGCTGAACCTTAGCCTAGAACAGCCTCTAGACACAAATACCCCTGGGAACCTCTTGGCATAGACCACCGTTTACATAAGTGGTGACTCTCCCCACCCCAATGTCCTAATGAAAGGCTCATAGTGCATTCCAAGACATCCTGCGGCTGATTTTTTAAAAATGCCCAAGTGTGTGATTCATAGTAGTTGCTGGTTTGGGCGGCTCAGACATTGTCATCTATACGGGAACATATGGAAGGGAGAAGAGCATCCAACCTTACCGTATGCTTCAGCTGTACGATGCTCACACTACACAACAAAATAGCCAAGCTTCTTCCTTCTCCACCCACTGGGATTTCTCCTGTCGATGAACATGTTAATGACCATTAATGACCGATAAGTGCTTCACAAAACAGCAACATGACTACCTGCTACAGCAGATCTTAGGCTGTGGTTCATCTACACGCTTCTCCCATCTCTCGTCCCAGATGTGATGTGGTCGGGGTCCCAGATTTCGACTTGTCCTCTGCATTTCCTGCCATCAGGGATGGTGCCAGTTTCCCAACCACCTATTTACTCACCAGTCTCCATGGGAACCGACTTCCTGGAGATGGGATACATTCTAGTGCAGTAAGGGTTTGGGCAAATCAGAGAAGATATTCCAGGGAAGAGCTTAGTTGTGTATTTTGATTTCCCAGACAAAAGAACTCGAGGGAAATGTCCTTAATCATCCCTCTTGGTCTCAAACATATTGTCAAAGTACCCATTCTTCAAAGTACCGTTCTCTAAGCCCTACCATCGGCCCATGAGAGATGGAAGGAAATCTGGATGAAAGCAACCGTAGATTTCATGAGGAAGGCAACTCCACTAGGTGAGAAGTCTGAAAGAAGCTGGTGAAAACACCGTTTCCTTACCAGAAGACGGGAGGGGGAGGAAACGGCAAGACAGCTCAGAAAGGCTTCTTGTTTTCTTTCTTAGGTTGCTTTATATCCCTTCTCATTAGAAAGAGTAATGTCTTGCCCTTTTTGCATAAAGTCAGGGACAAACATAGAGTTCTTCAATGATTTTGAAAGCTAGGAAATAATCCACCAGGGGGGAAAAAGAAATACAGCCCCAAATGGAGTCCTCTGTTAGTAATAAATCTACTGCCTATTGTCGTCTGTTTTCCTAAAACAAAAGTGTCTGTAGCAAGAGATTTTTATTATTGCTCATATATTGCTTAAATATTTCATCTGGGAATGCTGTGTGAAGAGAGACAATAGCCAGTCTGACATAAGATTTATTAGAGGAAGTTGGCACAAACATATTTGTAGGGAACAAAATATGTTTGTAGAGATTATTCCAGATTTACAGTGATTAATAATGGATCGGATGTTGCGGACGTCACAGAGCTGCCTCCCCAGCAGTCCCTGCACTAAAGGTTGAGTCAGAAAAGAACATGAACTTCCCAGCGTCAGGAAGCCTTTGCCAGAAGAATGAAGTTTTCTGAATAGCATGAAGTGAATACCACAAACAGTGTTTCCACTCAAAAAAGTGCCAGAGGACTTAAACACTGACTCGCTAATGGGGTTTCGAGCCAGGAGGCATTCACGGGGCTTGGCACAGGCAGGGGCTCCCTGAGACCCGCAGAGGAGATGCCAGACACCAGAGATTTATCTTCCTCCAGGGCTGGGCGGAGCTGCAGAGCGATGGGGAAGGCGCGAGGCTTGCCCCCGCACGCATCGCATCTTGCATCAGCCGAGTCCTCGGTGCCTCTTTTCCCGGTGTGTATACTTGAGATCCTAACCAGCACCGTGTTGTCTTGATTTGAAGGCGAGTTCTGATGGTAAACAATAAAAAAGTGTTGATGGTTCACATGCATCTGGGCAAAGAATCTGTTTATCCACAGAGCTACAAGGTGCTCCCTTGAGATGGCAGAGCCTATGGGTGAAAGCTCCCTGCACGGCTCCCTGCAGAGTTGCAGCATCATCAGCCAATGGGCGGCGGCAGCGCGCAGAGACCCCTCCCACCCGTGAGCCGGGTCCCCTCCCAGCAAGTGCACAGCAGTTCTCTGAGGAGGAGGGTGGAGGGGCGCGAGCTTCCTCCTGGGCAGCTGGCCTCCCTGACATTATCCATCTTCCCCTGTGAGCTGGAGTTGGCTGGAAACAGCAGCCTGATTAATAAAACTCGCGAGTAGACCCCGCGGTCGACGCTAACAGTCTCCCAATAAACAGCCCATAGATGGAATCTCATCACCCCAAAAGCGTGAGCTTTGGCTGCAAGGCACGAAGGCACTAATGAAGACTCCCCGTGCCTGGCGCTCCTGCGCGGTGGGTGGGCTCGGGTGGGGGTTCACATCCAGCTCAAGAGCGGAGGCTGGTGGGGTTTCCAGCCTCCCCAGTTTGTTGCCATGGAGAAGGAGTTGGATGGCTTTAATACAGCTGTGCGGATGTCTCCCCCGGGACGCGCCATGACAAGTTGGACTGGAAGTAGCAAATGAGCAGCTATAATCTTCAAACTGTATGAATAAGTGATTGATTGGGCACGGGGCCGTAAACAGCACTCTGTTCTGGCAGCGTGGGCCCCAGCAAAATGAGATAATCAGTCTGGGAGAGACACACACGATGCAGCCACTGGCACCCCGTAACCTTCCGTGGTGTAGCATCGTGGGCCTGGGGAGTCTGTCCAGAGCTAATGACCGCCTCCTGCAGGCCCTGAGGACACCAGGCCACTCCCGGTCCCAGCTGGCTCTGAGCCCATGTCTGATGAATCCTGCCACGTGTGGCTACCGGTGCTTTTTTAAAGAAAGCTATCCATCCTCTTCTCCCCACCAGCTTGGCTTCCCTGGAGAATGGCTGGGCGTTGGGGGGATGTGGGATCCATTCAAACGTGAGTCCCTGGGACCTGCTGCCAGAGATTTTCCTGAGGGGACTGGTCTCTGTCTCTGCCACCCGGGGGACCCTTCATCCCCCAGCCAGACCCAACTGGATCAGGACATTCCATACACAGGCCAGAGTGACCAACGACCTGGGGTGGGGGGTGAGTTGGGCCAGCCAGCATCCTCTCCTGAGACTTTGGAACTGGGGTGCTGTAAGTCTGGCCAGTTAGAAGTGGACAGTGGAGGTGGACCATCAGGCAGATGCCCGGGACTGGGCCAGCAGGAAGCTGAGGACAACAGACAATAGAGAATAAACGGAGTCAGAGACCAGGAGTCTGTAGTTTCTGTGGCTCCTGGGGGCTTTCCTCTTCCATTCCCAGGCATGGCTCTATTAACTACTCCTTTCATTTTCCGTATTCTGGTGCCCTGACATCTTGGAGCCTTGCTGACCCTGGAGGGCCTGCTCCTCTCAGGTCTGGCCAATTCCCAAAGACGCTGAACAGTTCACTTGTGAGGATGTGCTTTCCAAATGCCAACCAGCCAATCCAGAGCCCACACCCAGTGGCTTCCTCTAACTGTCAACTCCAGGTTACTACCCACCTGCTCTAATCATCTCAGGGTAGGTACCAGACAACTAGGGATGCCCTGGAGCCCACTGAAATTATTCAGAGAGCCAACCCTAAACCTGCTTACTCCCATCTGTCCCTTCCCATGGAAAACACCTTTTCCTTCTCCTTTCTGCTTCCTGGCCAACCCTGGTGCTTCCCAGTGTGGCCCTGCATGGCAGGTGGGACTCCTCCTTGCCATACCTAAATAATAATAAAACCTATATTTTAAAACAGTGGTATAGAGAGACTCTATCCTCACACACTTTTAGCCTGATCTCCTACTGAGGTTACATGTTGGGATTACACCCTCCCCACCCCAGCAGTTAGGTGGGGCCATGTTACTAGTCTGGCCAATGGGTAATGGGCATCCATGTCACTGCTGGGCAGAGCACTTAATTGCTGGGAGGAAACCCTCTGGATGTGTTCATTCCCTCTGCCACTATGGCGAAGCTTCCGTCAGACCGTGTCCTGACACGAGCCACAGACGATGGATTTTAAGTCATTTGGACTCCCAGCAGATTGTTTGTGAGTCGACACAGACTTTTGTTGTGTCAGGTCCCTAGTTTGGATCTGTTTGTTACTGCACCATAACGCATACGCATACTGGAGACTGATCACTTAAATTCCCTGTAGTTGGAGCTGGTTCAAGTGGATCAAAACATCCCTGATCAGAAAACCACACTCAGCAGGCAGCAGGTCATGGTGCTTGGGAGGGAAGCCGCTGCTACTTTGGAGTCGGGGGCACTTAGCCGGGTAGCTGGGTTCCCTTCCGCTCCAACTGTTCGCCCATAACATGGAATACTGCCTCCAACACTGCGTGTGTGTGTTTTGATGTTTCCAAGTGCTCGACAGGTACTAACTCACACTGCTACGATTGTGATCCCCATCAATATCAGCATAGCCGGGATCAGCCATATCACCCATGATACAGGTGAGAGATAACCACCAGTACCATTCGCTATAATACAGGTGAGAGAGCATGATGCCTGGAGCCAGGGGGAAAGCTATGTGGCTGGACAAAGCAGTGACATTCTGGATATATTTGGAAGATGGTGGGTGGCAGATTGTATTTTCCAAAGCCAGCCACCCACCCCAGTATATGCCTCCCATTGCTCCACAACATGCTTTTGCTACCCACCCTCCATCAAGAGCCAGAGGCTAATTCCCCTTGAACGTGGGTGGGCTCTTGACTGCTCTAATAGAGTAGAGCAAAAGTGATGGTGTACAACAGCTTGGCTGGGTCCTAAGAAACGATGCATCTACTCCCTTGTTCACGGCAGCACTGCACTTGGAGCCTCGTGTGGCCGTGTAAGAAGTCTGACCGCTCCAAGGCCACTGGGCTATAAGGAAGCTGAGCCACATGGAGAGGCCACACGTGTGCTCTGGTCAGCGGTCTAACCCTTGTGTCGTCCCAACCACACACCAGACGTGTGAGTGAAGACATCTCTAGATGACCCCATCCTCCAGCCCGAAAGTCACCCAGCTGAGGTCCCAGACAACACAGAGCAGACATAAGCTGTCCCCACTATGCTCTGTCCTGACTCCTGACCCACAGAATCTGTGAGTGTATCAGAATGCTTCTCCTTTTAAGGTAATACATGGCCGGGGGGTAGCTGTTAAGTAGCCATAAGAACAGGAACAAAGATAAAGCCAACAGGATGTGCTGGAGGGCTGGACGGGGGAGATAAGATACAGAAGGTGGTGATTCAAGGCTTGACTGCATCTTCAGTTGAGATGACCTCAGGTAGAAGATCCAGTGGGGCAGTTGCGTATAGCAGTTTGCAATTCAGAACTAGAGTTTTATAATATTGCAGGTCATCATCAGAAAATGAGTGTGCAAAGCCATGAGATGAGAAGTCGCTTAGAAATTAGGTGTGGCTAGAGAAGAGGTCAAATGCCTGGTTCTGGGTATATATCCAACAGAAATGTGTATATATGTTCATCAAAAAAAATCCCACAAAAATGTTATAGCAGCACTATTTGTCCTGGCCAAAAACTGGAAGCTATCCAATAGGCCATCAACAATAGGATGAATAAATACATTGTAGCACGTTTTTACAATGGTGAAAAGAAAACCTATTGCTACATAGAGCAACATGGATTAATCTCGCAGATGGGAATTTAAGTTAAAAAAAGCCAGACAGAAAAGTGTGGTAGATACTTTATAGTTATCTTTACATAAAGTGTTAAAAAAAATTAGGCAAAGCAAACCGATGATTATGGAAATCAGTGGTGGTAGGAAGGGGGTTGGTAATGGCTGGGAGGGGTTGCCGAGCGGCTTCTGGGGTGCTGAAAGTGCCCTGTTGTTGGTCCTTGTGGTGCTTACACAGGTGTGTTCACTTCATAAAAATTCATCAAGCTGTACGGTTGGTGCACTTTACTGTGTATGTTATATTTCCTTTTAAAAAGCTTACAAAAACATGCCCATGATCTCTATGCAGGTGGCCCCATGCATTCCATCAGGATTTTCAGTAACAAAGCTCAGTGAAAGGCAGCTCTATCCTTTCAGTCTTCGAGCATTTATTTAACCGGAATCTCCCTGTCCCAGGACTCAGCTTTCTGCTGAAGAGAGGTTTCTCTTTCCTTGTCTGAACTTGGCGGTAACGAGGTCCCAGACCCTCTAAATAAAGTGCTTCTCCCTTTTAGCAAGGTCAGTGGTCCCTGTTCTGTGGTCCTGTAACACCACTGCTGATTAAAATTCATTCAGCTGAGAATTAAGTACAATTGCTCACGCATCACTGCATTTCCTTGAGACGTTTTTCATTTGTATGAATACCTTAAGATTGATCAAAATGAGATATTCATTAAAGAATTTGTAATTAAAGTTTCAAGAAACGTATAATCGACTCATTTTAATTATGACATAACTTTACCCCATTGTTTTTATCACAGACCTCATTGTGGTGTGGATGGTTTCCCATCAGGAAATCCAGGAGGAAGGGGCCCAGCCAGGGTCACACCTGAAGAGTGAACTGGCTTAAAAGGAGAAGACATGATGGTTTTGTGTCTGATGATTTACACACACTTGAAAATTCAGAGGATAAAATATGACCCTCCAACAGATTTGGTGAGGAAATTACCAGGCATGTGGCCAAGAGCCCTGGGTCCAGCCCTGAAAAGAGCAAATGTCACCTCTAGTAGAAGGCTGCCCCTGACCATCCTATCTAATTTCTCACTAACATCTGTGGTATTAGCATGAGCTAAAGTGTAATAGAGGATTAATGTTAATTCGAGCAAGCTCTGCAGGCAAGCAGGAACCAGCCAGAAGTTTCCCTCATCCTCATGGCCAGACACTTGCACACAGGTATTTCCCCTGCTCCCCCAGCTGGTCCAGTAATGGGACTGGACACTCCCACCAGTACCCCACCCACCCCCAATCATCTCATGTAACATCCTGGGTCTGCATTCCTTTCCAACTTAAAAAGCTGGAGGAATGGGGATCTTCAAGAACCAAATGTTCCTCTTGGCTCAGGGAAGCTCAGATGGTAAAAGAAACAAATGTGTTTTCCCATAAATGTCATGATGAGCTTATGACTCTGGAGAAATGGATTTCAAAAGCCTGTCCTTCTTCTGGACCATTACAGAGACCAGCCTCTTTGATCTATCAGACCCGGATCCGAAGGGACTCCTTTGAGATAAGCTTAATTTTCCGTTCTGTCCCTGGAGTCTTTAGGCTGCAAGTGGTGACAAGTTTTCTCAAATCACATTTAAGCAACATTGTGGTTGCTTCGTTTGCTTGTTTGTTTCCACTGTTGTGGTTGTTACTCAAGTATCTTCAAGAAGCCATGACGACTGGGGGAGGGGTCCTGGACCATAACATTCTAGAAAAATAGATGGATGAAAAATCAGTGAAAAAGAAAGGAAGAAGGGCTGGGGCACCCGGGTGGCTCAGTTGTTGAGCATCAGCCTTCATCTTAGGTCATGATCCCAGGGTCCTGGGATCGAGCCCCACATCAGGCTCCCTGCTCAGCGGAAATCCTGCTCCTCCCTCTCCCACTCCCTCTGCTGTGTTCCCTCTCTCACTGTGTCTCTCTCTGTCAAATAAATAAAATCTTAAAAAAAAAAGAAAGAAAGGAAGGAAGGAAGGAAGAAAGGAAGGAGGGAGGGAAGAAGAGGGGAGTGGATATTCCTAAGGATGGCAGCATGGCATGGGACTAAGCCCTTTTTATTTTAATAGGTGGGCATTTCTTTCACAGTATATTAGAAAAATAACATGTAATTAGAACTCTAAACCAGTGATGTGATAATATCATTGCTTAATGTAAAAGATGGATTGATTTAACAGTCTTTTAAAGAAAGACTTTTTTTTAAAGATTTTATTTATTTATTTGGCACCCTGAGGAAGGGACCTCAGACAGTTTGCAGGGAAGTCACAGGAACTACTCCTGGAGACTTTAGGATGTGCTTTTTCCTGGATAACTCAGGAGGGGGGACAACACTCTTCATGGGACATTTGTGAGCAGGCTTCTGGGAAAGCAGAAGAATGTACACATGGTGGCCAGGATTCCTTCTGGAATAATGAGTTCATTTCATGATCCTTAGCTTTCCTCTTAAAAAGAAAAAAAAAAAAGCACACAGATAAGATTTGTTCAAACTGATAGTGCATTTTCTTCTGAACATTCAGCAGTCTGTGCACTTCCATTCTCCTTAGCACAAAAGATTCCTTTCTCTTTTCAAAGTCACCTGTGTGTAGGCAGTTAAGAGCTGTATCTGGCAAGCGTTGATAACATGCAGCGTGCTGGGCCACCCTGCGTGGAGCATGCTCTGGTTAAATATGTTAGAAGAGATTATGATAGTTTCGACAATACTTCTAAGAGGCTTATGTCTCTGTTTTACCTCTCGCCAAACATCTGTTACAAGGATTTAGATAAGACGTCTCCAGAATGATGTCATAACCTGCACACCCACCACCTCCCCTTCCTGGTCCCCCCTGGGAGGAGAGGAACAACTTCAGTGCAGAAGATTCAAATGTGGTTTGAGTGTTAAGATCTCAACTCCACATAGAAGAGTTTGGCCACATGACAAGAGCTACCATACCGTGATGCCTGGAGCTGCCAGTCAATGCTCAGACAAGCCCCTCCTAGGCCACAGCATACCTGGACACA
The DNA here is from genome assembly GCF_011800145.1 of Mirounga leonina. Taxonomy (NCBI): domain Eukaryota; kingdom Metazoa; phylum Chordata; class Mammalia; order Carnivora; family Phocidae; genus Mirounga; species Mirounga leonina. The sequence goes on along the minus strand of NW_023270447.1, from coordinate 90,758,653 downwards.
ACGGCAGTGCCCTCTCATTGTGGGCAGGCACCCCTACCTGCCCTGGGCTTGGCCACGTGACATGCTTCGGTCAATGGCATGTTAGCAGATGGCCCACAAACCGAGTCTTGAACGCATTTTAGCCATTGAACTGGTTGACTCTAGCACCCTGTACTCCCCATGGTATCCTGTTGCCCTCAACATGAGGATGGGAACATTTGGGCCTGCCAGCCAAGTCTAACATAGAGCAGAGCCCCCAGCTGGAACAGGTGGACCAGTGCAACCCAGACCTGCTGTATCAGGCAGGGTTCTGCAGAGAAACAGAACCAGTAGGATGGATAGAGATAGAGATAGATAGAAATATTCCTACCTATACTTTGTATATATAATTTATAATTATATATATATTTACAATATAATATACACAAATACATTTCTACATAGATGCAAGAAGACATTCATTATAAGGAATTGGTTCATGCCATTATGGAGGCTGAGGAGTCCCATGAAAAGGTACAGAAAAGTCAGGTGAAAAGGTGGTGAAAGTCATTTAGAGTGTGAAGGCCTGAAATCAGGAGCATGGGGGGCAGGAGAAAACCCACGTGTCAGTGCAGCGGTAAGGCGGAGAGAAAATACAAACCCCCTCTGCCTTTCTATTCTCTTCAGGCCCTCGGAGAACTGGATGACGCTTCCCTGCCTCTGGGGAGGGCATTCTGCTTCACTCAGTCTATGAGTCCAAAGTTAATCTCATCCGAAACACCCCCACAGACACACCCAGAATAACATTTGACCAGCTATCTGGGCCCCCCATGGCCTGGCCAAGTTGAGACATAAAATTAACCTTCACACCACCAATCCCCACAGTAGCAGGAACATTGTGCAGAGGTCTGGGGACTGCTCCTTGGCTGAGCAGAGCCATGATTGTTGGAAGTCATGTGAGACCATACAGGACGGGCTCTGTCCTCAGTGCTGTAAATGCCCTAATTGAATGTTCACACCAGCTTCGTCAGATGAATGTGGTTTTTAATGCTGTTACAGAGGAGGAAATTGAGGCACAGAGAGGTTAAATCACCTTTCTAACACCACATGGCCAGGACGTGGTAAAGCAAGAGTTTAGACCAAGGAAGTGCACTGTGAGATTTGTTGGCTACTCTGTATCATATAGCTGGCTACTATGTGTCATATAGTTGGCTACTCTGTATCATATAGCTGGCTACTCTGTATCGTATAGCTGGCTACTCTGTATCGTAT
>NW_023270447.1:90733298-90757413 GCF_011800145.1 Mirounga leonina | reverse complement strand
TAGCTGGCTACTCTGTATCGTATAGCTGGCTACTCTGTATCGTATAGTTGGCTACTCTGTATCGTATAGCTGGCTACTCTGTATTGTATAGCTGGCTACTCCGTATCATATAGCCCCGAACTACAGTTAACTATTACTTCTGGTAGCAATAGTAACATTACTGTTAGCACTAATGCTAATGCTATTAGTATAATATTACTAACACTATTACTACATTATTAGCAATATTATTAATGCGACTATTAGTGTTAAGGTATTTATATACTATCATTCCATTCTAAGCAGAGGAATTACTCTCTTGCAGCTTACGTAGCACAGACTGTTGTACACGGACAAGTTAAGGCTTACTTTTCCTCTAAGTCAGTATGTTCATTCTTCCACTAGTCTGTCAACCTCTAAATGACACCCCAGGATCTTACACCAGGGCTGGCACACAGCAGACATTCAATAAATGATTGTAGCATGGTTGGACACCTGTACCCAGAGGGTGAAATTAAGGCAAGCCCTGTGATGGTTTACAAAATAAAATCGAGGCTTTACATCAGGGGGTAGGACTAAGGTGAGGCCGAGGAGATACCTGGGGTGCTCACTCTCAGGATCGAGCTGACACCTGCTACAACCCAAGACTGAGCAGTCCCGTTCTCTGAAGAGATGCCCAGGAAGCCCAGCCCTGCTCTGTCCAGAGTCCACACTCACTCATCCATGTGAATGGACAGCCCACTGGCACACAGTGATCTGAATGATCTTTCTTTCTTTCTTGAGAATGCCTCCATGACTTGTCTGCTATAAGGAGTTTCCATTCCCTGAATATCTCATAACAAATGGATTAGGAGGTGGTCTACATGCTGGCTGAAAATAAGAAGTGAGGCTATGTTTCATGGTTGCTGCTGACCTACAGGTGGATAATCCAACACAGATAACAGAGAGGTTGCTCCAAAGTAAGGCTTTCCATAGTAAACTCAACTTCCCCTTACTGTAATATTCTTGCTTACCATTCTACAAAGGACACACACCCAGCTGTTGAGAGATGGACCTTATTTAATCTTTAAACACATCCTCAGGGAACCTAGTTGAGTTTATAAGGTGATTTAGTAAGTAAAAATTATACTTGCTCTCAAGAGGAAAAAAATTGTTTGCTTTCCGGTTCATCGTGCTGAGCACCCAGAAGAATGCTGTTGCTTAATGAAAAGGAAAGGAGACGTTCACATGTGTACAATAAAAACTGAGAAGTATACAAATCCTAACATCGTGGTGGCTGTCTGACTAGGTTAAGAACAGAGAGCCACACCGTGCTGACTGGCTTGCTTCCTAATGAGCCCATCCCCCTTCTTCCTGCTCTAAACTGCCATCTGGGAGAGAAACGCCCCCAAACCGTGATTCCGGAGCTGCAGAGGGACAATTCTCCAGGGAAAGAGTGAGCTTTCTGGAAGGAGAAGTCAAGGAACGCATTCTCAGTTGGGCCTTTGGCGGAAGGGAGTATGATGTCACCTGTAGAAGAGAAAACCAGGGGAGGGTGTGGTCCAGGCCATTGATGGGGGTGGTCCGCAGAGCAGGTGACGCATCCCCCCAGCTGTCCCCCGTGACCCCACAACAGACACTGCTTCTTTCCTTCTCTTCCCATATTGGAATTCACGTGTCTCCTCAGCACCTTGGCTGTGCACACCTTGGAAGTGTGAGCTGGCTTCCCGATTGGGAAGGATTCTAAATCCAACTCTGGGACCCCAGACTTTTCCACCACCTACATCAGAGCAAAACCTCCTGAACTGTATGGCATAAAAAATAACTTCTATTTTTAATTTTAATGACCCAGAAGGCCTTTCTGAGATCACACCACTGAGGTTGAACATGCAATACAGCCCCTGGGTGGATTGCTCCTGGGTAGTGAAGTTATTATGGATTTAGTTCCTTTATTACATTATTTTAAGGAACTTTAAAACTATCCCCCCCACCACCACTATTAGCTTATAAAAACTTTATAATCCTGAAAAGTTATACCACACTCCAAATGGTATTTAAAGAAAGAGAAAGGGCTAGCTGGCATTCTGGCCTTTGACAGAGGGGAGAGCACCAGGGGTGGGGTGGACAAGATGATGGGGACAGAAGCTCTTGATGACCTTCTCTCCAGGATGCCTGCACCTGAACCATGGAGGGGTTGAAGAAAGCAGTTTACAGCCAGGTCAAGGCCCTACCAAGTTCACTTCCAGTAGGTGTTTTTAAAGACTTCTATAACTTCAGGTCTTTTCTGTGAACTGAGTTTGGGGACAAAATGGTTTCTAAGAGGAGCTGATAGACTGTCACTTTGGGGAGAATGATCTAAAAACTAGGGGTCAGTGCAGCTTATACTTTGAAGGACAAAAGAGAAGAGGATGCTCCCTCTAGACAAGAAGGGATCCATGCAGTCCATACTCCCTGCCACAAATGCAGAGACACAAAACACTTCTCTCTGCTCTGGCCCTCCCAGCCTCCCCGAGCCACGTAGGAGGGCTTCTACTGAGAATCCTCCTATTACAGAAAACGTGGCATTCAGCAAACTAAAGAACACTGACTATGAGTAAGCGGGATGGCTGGAGAGATGAGCTTGAAATGGAGGCATTCCCACATCATGTGAATCGCTCAAGGCTTACCCAAGCTGATGTAATGAGAGCATTTAGGGAAGCACACAACTCTGCAGAAATGTAAGATCACCAAGAGGAAGAATAGAACAGAGGGAGTGTTCACTTGGCATGTGGGAATCCCTAGAGAGCTCCAGAGAAGACCTGTCCTGATGGATAGGAAGCATAGGTTCTTGTCCTAGCCTTGCTTAAATACAGGACAACGGGTTAACAAGTCTTCATAGGTTAGACTCAACACCAAGAAACTCCTGCCTTGGCCCCACATCAGATCTTCAGGTTGGACCTGGAGACACTTATTTCTGCCCTGTTCGTATTCTTTTGTAGAAGTCATCTCACCCAGAGCACTGGAGATGGGGACCCAGAGGGACCGAGACGGTCATCAGCTGAGATAGGTGTTCTGATGATGCTTCAAGAGGCTTCAGAAGCAGGAGCTGTGACCAGCAGACCACAGCAAGCCCAAGACCTGCACAGCACGGAGATGAGGAAGCAGGACTGTGGGTGCTGGCGGGCAGAAGGGACCGGGCAGAGACCAGCAGAGAGCCAGTGAGAGATGTGGGCCAGACTACCCTGCACCCAGGTCCTAGACCATGAGCCCAGCCAGGGTGTGCACCTGCTCACTAAAAATAAGCAAGAAGTAAAATCCCTGAAAATTGGAAATTAGAAGAGTAGCCACTTGGGGACTTTTTTTTTTAATGTTATGTTAGTCACCATACAATACATCATTAGTTTTTTTTTTAATTTTTTTATTCTTATGTTAATCCCCATACATTACATCATTAGTTTTAGATGAAGTGTTCCAAGATTCATTGTTTGTGCATAACACCCAGTGCTCCATGCAGAATGTGCCCTCCTCAATACCCACCACCAGGCTAACCCATCCTCCCACCCCCCTCCCCTCTAGAACCCTGTTTGTTTTTCAGAGTCCATCGTCTCTCATGGTTCCTCTACCCCTCTGATTTCCCCCGCTTCATTCTTCCCCTCCCGCTACCTTCTTCTTCTTCTTTTTTTTCTTACCATATATTGCATTATTTGTTTCAGAGGTACAGATCTGAGATTCAACAGTCTTGCACAATTCCCAGCGCTTACCAGAGCACATACCCTCCCCAGTCTCTATCACCCAGTCACCCCATCCCTCCCACCCCACCCCCCACTCCAGCAACCCTCAGTTTGATTCCGGCGATTAAGAATTCCTCATATCAGTGAGATCATATGATACATGTCTTTCTCTGATTGTCTTATTTCACTCAACATAATACCCTCCAGTTCCACCCACGTCGTTGCAAATGGCAAGATCTCATTCCTTTTGATGGCTGCATAATATTCTATTGTATATATATACCACATCTTCTTTATCCATTCATCTGTCGATGGACATCTTAGCTCTTTCCACAGTTTGGCTATTGTGGACATCATCATTAGTTTTTGATGTGGTGATCCACGATTCATTGTTTTTGTATAACACCCAGTGTTCCATGCAGTACATGCCCTCCTTAATACCCATCACTGGGCTAACCCATCCCCCCACTCCCCTCCCCTCTAAAACCCTCAGTTTGTTTCTCAGAGTCCATAGTCTCTCATGGTTCATCTCTCCCTCCGATTTTCCCTCCTTCATTTTTCCCTTCCTTCTCCTATTGTCCTCCATGCTATTCCTTATGTTCCACAAATAAGTGAAACCACATGATAATTGACTTTCTCCGCTTGACTTATTTCACTTAGCAAAATCTCCTCCAGTCCCATCCATGTTGATGTAAAAGTTGGTTATTCATCCTTTCTGATGGCTGAGTAATATTCCATTGTATATATGGACCACATCTTCTTTATCCATTCTTCTGTTGAAGGGCATCTCGGCTCTTTCCACAGTTTGGCTATTGCAGACATTGCTGCTACGAACATTGGGGTGCATATGGCCCTTCTTTTCACTACATCTGTGTCTTTGGGGTAAATACCCAGGAGTGCAATTGCTGGGTCATAGGGTAGCTCTATATTTAATTTTTTGAGACACCTCCACATTGTTTTCCAAAGTGGCTGTACCAACTTGCATTCCCACCAACAGTGTAAGAGGGTTCCCCTTTCTCCACAACCTCTCCAACATTTGTTGTTTCTTGCCCTGTCAATTTTTGCCATTCTAACTGGTATAAGGTGGCATCTCAATGTGGTTTTGATTTGAATTTCCCTGATGGCTAATGCTGATGAACATTTTTTCATGTGTCTGTTAGCCATTTGTATGTCATCTTCAGAGAAGTGTCTGTTCATGTCTTCTGCCCGTTTTTTGACTTGATTGTTTGTTTTTTGGGTATTGAGTTTGAGAAGTTCTTTATAGACCTTGGATACCAGCCCTTTATCTGTAGTGTCATTTGCAAATATCTTCTCCCATTCTGTGGGTTGCCTCTTTGTTTTGTTGACTGTTTCCTTTGCTGTGCAGAAGGTTTTTATCTTGAAGTCCCAAAAGTTCATTTTTGCTTTTGTTTCACTAGCTTTTGGAGATGTATCTTGAAAGGAGTTGCTGTGGCCAATGTCAAAAAGGTTATTGCCTAGGTTCTCCTCTAGGATTTTGATGGATTCCTGTCTCACATTGAGGTCTTTCATCCAATTTGAGTTTATCTTTGTGTATGGTGTTAGAGAATGGTCGAGTTTCATTCTTCTGCATGTGGCTGTCCAATTTTCCCAGCACCATTTATTGAAGAGACTGTCTTTTTTCCATTGTATATTTTTTCCTGCTTTGTCAAAGATTATTTGACCATAGAGTTGAGGGTCCATATCTGGGCTCTCTATTCTGTTCCATTTGTCTATATGTCTGTTTTTGTGCCAGTACCATGCTGTCTTGGTGATCACTGCTTTGCAATATAGCCTGAAATCAATCAGGCAACGTGATGCCCCCAGCTTTGTTTTTCTTTTTCAACAATTCCTTAGCGATTTGGGTTCTTTTCTGATTCCATACAAATTTTAGGATTATTTGTTCCAGCACTTTGAAAAATGTCATTGGAATTTTGATTGGGATAGCATTGAAGGTATAGATTGCTCTGGGTAGCATAGACATTTTAACAATGTTTATTCTTCTGATCCATGAGCATGGAATGTTTTTCCATCTTTTTGTGTCTTCTTCAATTTCTTTCATGAGTGTTTTGTAGTTCCTAGAGTATAGATCCTTCACCTCTTTGGTTAGGTTTATTCTGAGGTATCTTACGGTTTTTGGTGCTATTGTAAATGGAATTGTTTCTCTAATTTCTCTTTCTACAGTTGCATTGTTAGTGTATAAGAAAGCAACTGATTTCTGTGCATTGATTTTGTATCCTCCCAAATTACTGAATTGCTGTATGAGTTCCAGTAATTTGGGGGTGGAGTCTTTTGGATTTTCCACATAGAGTATCATTTCATCTGTGAAGAGAGAGAGTTTGACTTCTTCTTTGCCAATTTGAATATCTTTTATTTCTTTTTGTTGTCTGATTGCTATTGCTAGGACTTCCAGACTTTTAAAAATGCTTCTCTATGAAGCACCAATAATCATCTCAATATATATGGCCATTTGTAGAAATTATAGAGCTATTTGAAAGCAACATTTTGAACACCTGAATAACAAAGAAGTAGTGGTGGTAGTAATACCACCAACTATGAAGTCTATGCACCACAGTTTAGAAGTATAAAATATAAAAACCAAAATCACCCCATACCTCTATTGGGAATAGACTTATGGCTTTCCTTCCTTCCCAAAACCTGGCATAAGGAAAGTTTCTTATGTGGGACCCCAACTGGAAGGCAAGTTTCACTCCATTTCTTTATGTCCAGACACAAAATAGTGTAAGCAAAGACATCAAATACACATGGGGAAAATTTTGAGTGTAAAGCTAATTACTCATAACTTGTACTTAAGATGCAAAAAAATGCCTATCTTCCAGCTCAGTGACCCATTTTATGTGCTGCTGTGGGCAGTGGTTACCCTCACATCAGTCCCTGCAAATGTGCAGATGTACCAAGAGGGTTGGTCTAGTTCATTTTCTCATGTCCCTGCAATACTTTAAAAGCCCATAAAAGTCATGCCAAAATGGTCTGAAAGAAAAATCTATGATTCTCATCCTGATGAGGACATAAATCCAATGCCCACTTCAGTGGGTGCTTCCATTTGTCCTCATTTCAAACACATCTGCAGATCTGGGAAGCCAACATGTCTGTGGTCCATTTATTTACCACATTCAAATTAATTTGAGTGATGTTAGCTCTTCTCCTAATGATCCTGTGGCACATCTGAAGACAGGGCTTTGGATTCAAACCTTAGCAAAGAGAACACATACTATGACCAAAGGGATCAGCTGTGTGTTATTATTATGGAAATCAATTATTAAATAAAAAACCTATTATGTAGAGACTTGTGCTTGAGGACCAAGGATTGTACACCTAAGACACACCAAAAAGGAAATTCTTTGCACATATTTCTTCTGGTACAGTGTCAAAATGTACCAGCTAAGAAAATAAACTAATTAAGATTCTGTACTAGCAGAAAGAACTCTAGATCATGTGTTAAAATCTACAATGCTCAGTGACATGTTTTCAAAACCAACCTGATAAAGTGAATCTCCCCCTGAGCACATATTTTGCCCTGAATTCCACACCTCCCCGAATCTCCTAATAGTTGAAATTTCCCAGCTGCCATCACTCTGGAATGAGCATGAAATGATCATGCCAGATTCAGGAGTCTGAGGCCAATTCTAAGACATCAGCCTAATCAGGAAAGTGCTGATATAGCTGTCCTCCCATTACATTATCTGCTTACAGCTCCCTTCAAGGCATTACTGGATTTCTATAAAACATTGTGTTCTACATCGCCCATAGACAGCTTTCTGCCATTTGAATCCAGCAAGAGTTGCATTTCAGCAACCAAGCATAGTCTCTGATGCAAAGTCCACACATCTCTAGCTCAACACTGAGAATCCAGTGAGGGTTAAAATTCATTCATTCATCCAAATAACACCGAGTGCCAATCTATGTTGCTCACTACATATAAGAAGCAGAATATGAAATTAGGTTGGCAATAAGAATTATCATTAGATTAATAGTAGCATTTATTGAGAGTTGTGTGCCGACTGCTTTACTAAGCACTTTGCATGCATTGCTGCAGCCTCAAAATAACTCCAAACAGTTGCACTGTAACTCTATCTACTTAGTGATGAGGAAACAGAGGCACAGAGAAATAAAGTAATTTGCCCAAGGTCTTAAACAAAGAATGGTAACATCAAAACAAGGACCCAGGCAGCCTGATCGCCAAAGCCACCTTCAGTGCAGACCACATCCTGATGAGTAAGGCAAGGACCCTGTCTTCAAGCCACTTACATCCTAAACTGTGAGACAGATACAAAGATATTGGTAAAAACCTTTACAACGAGATCCACAATGAGATCCTCATTTCTGGTGACAAAATAAGGGGCAAGACTTCACTATCTGCAGAAACAACCACAAATTGGACAAAATATATAGAACACTGGTTTTTAAGACATTGTACACCAGACAATGAAGGACACTAATCCCAGAGAGATGAGGAATGAACAAGGCAAGCTCTATGATCATCCTGGTTCTCTGTGTAATGTGGAGGCTAGCAGACTCCCTGATAAAGAGACAGAGCTAAGAGTCTAGCGAGACAAATGTGGTCAGTGTTTGTAAGACAGAGTTCCAAAGAGGAGGGAGAGACACAGGGAGAACCCCAGAGACCTGAAAAGGTCCTTGGAGTATTCAGCCAAGAACTAATGAGCATGCAGGCATGAGGAATCCACTCAAGACCAGGGATTTTTCAAACCCCAAAGGATTAGAGCAAACTGCTTTCAATGTTCACACAGGGCCAGGAATGGTGCCTGTTCCCAAGGAAACTTCAAAATTCATGGAACATTGGGTAGACTACTCAGGAAGGTTTTGCTGTCATAGTGGGGGATAATTAGCCCTTGTCTGAGGACTGCTTAGATCCCAACAAACCAATCTTCACAGCAAGATCCTAAATAATCAAACTTTTGCCAAAGAACTTAACTACATCCCACAACAAAGCTTATTAGTGTTTGTAGGAAAATAGAAATAATCAAGCAACCAACAAGATCAAAGTGGCAAAGTCCAGCATCCAATTAAAGCAAACTGAAAAAATAAACCATAATAAGGGGAGAAAATTGATCAATCAGAATCACACCAGAACTGACACAGATGTTCTAATTGGCAGATGTGGACATTTAAAAAGCTACTTTAGGTGGCGCCTGGGTGGCTCAGTCGTTGAACGTCTGCCTTCGGCTCAGGTCATGATCCCAGGGTCCTGGGATCGAGCCCCGCATCGGGCTCCCTGCTCAGCGGGAAGCCTGCTTCTCCCTCTCCCACTTGCCCTGCTTGTGTTCCCTCTCTCACTGTGTCTCTCTCTCTGTCAAATAAATGAACAAAATCTTTAAAAAAATAAAATAAATTAAAAAAATAAAAAATAAAAATAAAAAGCTACTTTAACTATATGGAGGGGGGACATAAAAATTACTTGAAGAAATGATGGCTGAAAACTTTCCAAACTTATATAAAGGTATAGACTCACAGATAGAAGCTCAACAAACCCAAGCACATGCAACAGAAACTAAGCCAAAGCACATCAACAAATTGCTCAAAAACAGTGATAAATCTTAAAAGCTCCCAGAGAAAAAACATACTTTATGTACAGAGAAATAAAGATATGGATTACTGCAGATTTCTCATCAGAAACTATGCAAGTGAAAAGACAGTAGCACAACATCTTTAAAGTAAGGAAACAGACTGTCAACCTAGAATTCTATACCTGGCAAAAATGTCTCAAAAAATGGAAACAAAAAGAATCTATCATCAGCAGATCTACACTACAGGAAATGTTTAAGTATATCCTGCAGGAAGAAACAAAATTATTCCACATGGAAATCTAGGTCCTCATAAAGGAATTAATAGTCCTGGAAATGAGAACTACATGGATAAATATGTAAGATTTTTTAAATTTAAATCTGTTTACATTATAACAGACTGTTTAAACAAAATGATAATAATAGTGTTTTGTGGAGTTTATAACACATAAAAGTAAAATACATGACAATTGTAGCATAAAAGGCAGGAGTAGAGAAATGGAAATATAGTATTATAAGGCCTTTATACCATATAGGGAGTGCTGTGTTAGTACTTGAAGGCTAATTGTAATAAGTTAAAGGTGTATACTGTAAAGCTCAATGTAACCACTGAAATAACAAAACAAAAAGTTGAAGCTAATAATCCAACAAAGTAGATTAAAATAAATCATGACAAATATCTGATTAATCCATAGAAAGACAGTTAAGGTAAAAAAAAAAAAAGAAAAAGAGGAGAGAATAAAGGAGAAAAATAAAACAAGTAGCAAAATGGTACCTTGAAACCTAATCATATATACAATCACATAAAATGTAAATGGTCTAAATATACCCCATTAAAAGTCAGGGATTGTTAAATTGGATAAAAAAACAAGATCCAACTTGATGCTTCCTGCAAGAAATACAATTGAATATAAAGACACAAGTAGGTAAGGGATGGGAAAAATATATACCATGCTAGCACTAATGAAAATATGGTGGGAATGGTTATATTAATATCAAAGTCAATTTCAGAGTAAAGAATATTATCAGGGATAAAGAAGGTCATTTCATCAAGAGGACAAAACAATTCTAAATGTTTATGCACCTAATAACTAAGCTTCAAAATCCATGAAGCAAAAACTGATAGATCTGCAAGAAAACATGCACAAATCCAATGGTTGCAGAATGGTTGCATCCACATTCCAAATGGTTGCAGATTTCAATACTTCTATCTTGATAATATATGTAAATAATAGAAAAATATTAAAGGTGTAGAAGATTTGATTACTACTGTCACCCAACTTGATCTAAATGACATTTATAAAACACTCCACCACCAACAACAACAACTCATTCTTTTCAAGTGTACAAGGAACAAGTGTCACCAGACAAATAATGCTATGGGTCATAAAACAAGTCTTAAATTCAAAAGGTTTCAAGTCATACAGTGTAAGCTCTCTGACCAAAATAGAATTAAATTATAAGCAAATAACAGAAATATCACAAGAAAATCCCCAAGTATTTTCACACTAAATAACATGCTTCTAAATAACTCATTGGTCAAGAAAGAAATAAAAAAAGAGGAATTAAAAAGTCTTTTTAATAGAAGGAATATGTAAACATTACATGTCAATTTTGTAAGATTCTGCTAAATAGTACTTAAGGGAAAATTTATAGCACTGGATACCTATATTAGAAAAAATAAAAATTTCAAATTAATGACCTGAGCTTCCACCAGTTTAAGAAATGAATGGCTGGTGGTGTTTGCAACTGAAATCAAGAAATAGGAAGAGGAGTGGTTTATGAATGAGACCCACTAAGTTACCCATAGGACATCAAGTTGTTATAGGAATTTAATGGTATATGATTTTCAAACTAGGGGACTACTGCAGGCTGGATATATAGATTTGGAGTCATCAGGATATAAGGGGCAGTTGAATGAGATCACCTAGGGACAATATATAGTATGAGAAGAGGAAATAGCCAAAGACTGAGCCCCAGAGGATACCAATATTTGGGGGGTAGAATGAAAACAGGAGATAATGAACAGAACAAAGAAGGAAGGATCAGAGACCCAAGTGAACAGAAGGAGGGCACAGTGACAGCAGAGAGTTTTTCAGCAACGAGAAGCTGTTGGTGTCAAAAGCAGCAGGAAGATCCATGGGAAAGAGAGCACAAGATCCACTTCATTTGACTTTAGGAAGCTCTTTGCAACCTTATCAAGGGGGCTTCAGTTGAGTACTAAGAAGTGGAAGCCAGCCCAAGACGTTAATTGGGAGCCATAAAGTTGAAATAGTGAATGTAGCACTCTTTTGAGAAGTTTAGAAAAAAGGGGGGGAGAAAAGTGATTAGCTCAAGCAGAAAATGTGAGCAAGGGAAGGTTTCTAAAATGGGTAACACTTCAGCACATTTCTAGGAAAAGTGGGAGGCGACACTAAAGAAGCGGAGACTGAGGATAGAAGAAGGTGGGTAAGTGGTGAGTAAAAATATTGTACAAGCTATCAAGTAAAGAGCGTAGATGGACTGGAGGGTCTTGACCAGTAAGAGCCATACATTGTCCTTTGAGATGGAAGGATACAGATGATGCGGGGATTTCAAACTTGGGGAAATTCTCGACTCTTAAGCCCAAACTCAGTTTTATAAGTAAGCTGCAGTTGGGGAAACTACAAAACTAAACTTTAAGATATGCACTCTCAAAGAAAATTGACTACACAGAAAAAAGTTCCTGGCTGTGACCTTGGATGGCTTTGCATTTATAAAATGTCTCTTCTGAATATCATCATATTTGGATTTAAGCGTCTGACACATTGTAAACCCCACACCATTATTCAGTTCAATATAAAAATTAAAGAGTGCACTTGTCATGATGAGCACTGGGTGATGTATGGAATTTCTGAATCACTATATTGTACAACTATATTGTATTGTGAAACTAACACTGGATGTTAACTATGAAAACAAACAAACAAAATTAACATCTGGTTCCAAAGTGTGCACCATTTGGAAAGGTGCGGAGGGTACCAAGGAATTGTGTCAGTTGGTGGAGGTAAATCAAGTTGGCATTAACTGCTCACTTTGAAGACTACAGAGAGCTGAAAAACTTAGAATCAGTTCTTCCACTAGTAACCAAATGAATAGACATAAAACCCACAGTAAGACACTCCTCTCTTTCCTAACTGGCCAAAATTTAACAAAGATAATTTACAGTATACCTATTAGGATCTGGCCATGGTGTCAGCCTGCTTGGATCTGAATTTTGTCTCCACCTCTTATAAATGTATAACTTCAGGCCTCTGAGTCTCAGTTTCTTTATCTATAAAATGAGGATATTAACAGTATTTACCTCATCCAATGCTAAGATAGCACTTCTATGGCTCTTAGTACATGGTAAGCCTGCAACAAAAGCTAGCTGTGGTGATTTTGGGCAATGTAGGATTGTAAATTGGCACAATCCATGGAAGAAGCTATTTGGCAATATGTCTGAAGAAGTTTTAAAAAGTAATACCCCATATAGGTATCTATCCCAAAGAAGTAGGAAATTACTGAACAAAGAAATCATGTCTGCCACCTTAACTGCCATTTCTCTAGTGATTATCACAGAACCAAGCTCAGAACAAATGTATGGTTGAATGAATAAACACAGATCTATGTAGGAAGATGATTATGGTAGTATTATTGATGAGGGAAACCTGGCAAATGGCTTGAATTATGACAATTCGTACAATGGAATATTATACAACTACTAAAATGACACTTTGAAAAATATTTAGTAAAAGAGTAAGTTATTCACAATATAATATTAAGGGAGAAAAAGCACTAACTAGGATGCAGAATTACACATTACATGTGGTATCATCCAAATTTTCTAAGACATATATATATCCATACAGAGCAGAAGGAAAGAAATTCAAAAATCAGCTAGATTTAACTCTGGGTGGTCAACTACAGGTAATTCCTTTTTGTTCTGTATGTGTCTATGTTTCTAGATTTTCTACAAAGAGGATTCATTACTTTTGCATTCAGAGAAAGAATTTTTTTTCACATATATTGGGAATAACTCATTATGAATCATTGAAAAGAAACAGTAATCTACAGTCAATAAAGAGACATTTTGGAACTGGACAGCAAAAACCCAAGCATGAGAATGTTTAATTCCTTAGGGTTTAGCCAACGACATCCAAGTACGTGCGTGGAATACAGTGTGGGAACATCGAGACCAGAGCACATTGTGAAGTAGCCTCTCAAAGTGTGACACCCATCGGATAATGTAAAAATATGTGAGATTTTATTCCTAAGAATCGCTCCCGTGAATCATTTATTGTACACTGACCTTCTTGTATGAATCGGGGAGCTTTGCAACCTAATTTTAATTTCTCATGTGCCTGGTGCTTCTCCTCAGTTATTCTCTCTGTTTAAAATCCATTAGTATAGATGAAGGAATCAGCTTATACTTTATGTACCTAGTTCTATATTATTTTTGTGCATTTATAACTGGCCTCTGGAGTTTAGTCTCCCCCTTAATAATTTAGCTGTGCAAGATGTTACACCAATTTATTAGGAGGAAGATGGGAACAGACTATGCATATTAAGTGTGAAGATTTTTCTACAGTCTGCTCAACAATCAAGAAGAAGGGCTTCTCTTACCTTGTACCAGATGCTGTTCTTGGAAAGGATTTCCACTGGTTGGCATGCTGGTTCATTAATTCCCATACCAGTCTGAGTCCTGTAAGATCCTGGGACAGCTTGCCTCTGACAATGATTTTCACATTTATCTTTTGAACAATGTGATTGAATTGGGGCTGCCACAGAAGGCTCTGTGGCATATATGAGCATACTCAAGTCTCTCCAGGTTCAAGGGCATCTTTCTTTAGTCAACAGGTCCCTAGAATGTCAGGAGCCTACAGGGTGAGTCTTTTTCAGAAACTAGGGAAAGGATGCCAAAACGGAGACTAGTATCCCCTGGGCTCACATCCCCACAAACAGTGGCTCCACCCCTACATGCCCTCCTCCCCTTCCCTCATATTGCAACACACACTCTGGTGTTCATTGTGGAGAGTGCTGGAGGGGACCATGGATGGTGTGGTTAACTGCCCATTCACTGGTTCTGGTGCCTTTGGGAGACTTGTCAGTTACAGTGTCCCAACACCTCCCTCTGCACCACAGAAGTGAGCTCATAAGCCAAGCTAGCCAATAAGAACATTGCACCCTCTTGACCACAGTGACTGGGTCAAGGATGGCCATGTGATATCAGCAGGTCCAAACACAGACTTCTGTGTCATTGAAACTTTGGGAAGTCTTCCTCCATCAGCTTGGGAGCTAGAGAAATACAAGTCCTGGAATGCCAGAGGTTGAGAGCGTGGGCACCAAGGGCAGGCCCCCTGGTTTCCAACAGCATTTCCACCGTTTCCATGTGGTCTGAGAAAGCTGCTCCTTGGTTTCCTCACCTGTAAAATGGAGCTAATAGTGCATCATCTCTCACAGGAGCAGCCTGAAGATGGACCAAGTGACCTGGTCTCTAATTCTTAAGGAGTACCAACTATAGGGCAGGCTCTCCCCAAGCCTTAGCCTGCAACACTGTCTTCATTATATTGTCTGACACCTGCAAAGAGCTGCTAAGGAATCCTATCAAGCAGAGATAAGCAGAGCTGAGCGATAAAAGGGATGTAAATCATGCACATGGTTGGATCTTCTGGGTCCAGCATGCCTTGAGGTCTGTCCACCCCCGCATCTCCCAAGAACGAGTCAAACTTTCTCCCTTACTAAAGCCAGTTTGAGTAGAGTGTTTATTACTTGCACTGAGCTCTGATTACTCTAAAGCAATACATAACCCAATCTTTGAAAAGCAAAAATGTCTCTGTTCCAAGTTATAAACTGCTTTTACTTCCTTGAAAGAGGATCTCTTTTTTGAAAAATTTCTGAGAGGAAAGCATCAGAACCGAATTTCCTTTCTGACTCAAGTCCCGAAACTCACCAGACTGAGAGTCAAGGGAAATTAAGGGGCTGGTCATCTGGTGATTTTTCTCTCTTTCTGGAATATATTGTCCTTTTAACAGCAAGTACTATTTGTATTTGCTGCAAGTAGAATTTTCAATTACTCTTCTGACATCCAGATCAGTCATTGCTTTTTATTAAGCTCTGGATTTAGGAAGAAATATGCTCCTGACAGCAACTTTATTTGAATTCTTCTGCTTAGGTTAATAGCAAATAAAGGCCAAGATCCCCACCAGGTCCAAGCCTACAGAACTGAGTTTGTTCGAAGGGAGGCTGCTGTGTAAGATGTTTTTCCTTCACTCATGCTGTGCCTATGGTCTTTATGGTTGGATATTATTGTCCTTTCAGAAGCTGTTTGCCTTGATCATAACCTAAAGCAGTGCTTGGCTCATAAAGGTATTCTCTCCTTATCCAGTGTTAAACTAGAAACTGTTCCTTGAGCCAGGCAACGGGCTAAGTCCTTCACCTGCATCGTTTTACTTGATGCTTATTACAGCTCTGAGATGCAGGTGATGCATCCCTATTTTACAGATGAGCAGACAAACATGCCCAGAAAATTTAAGTAGCATGCCCAAGGTGGAGAGTGAAGTGAGTGACAGAAACAGGACTCAGAGCCAGGCCCATGTGAGCTAGAAAGTGCTTTGAGCCTCCACCACTACATAATCTGTCACGGGCACAGGAGTCTCTGGACAGGTGCATTCCCTGTGAAACCTGGGAACTCACACACCTTTTCTCATGCATCTGTGCACAGCCCCACTCTTGTGTTTTGACTGAACTTCAAGCATGCGGTAGCGTGGACATAGAAAGTGTGTTTGGGAGAATCCCCTGCAAGGCATTTGCAAGCCTAAGGGGTCTCCACGGAGACGCTTACGTGCCATCAAGGGGCAGTAAAGTGTCTAAATTCCATGCAGCAAAGCACTTCCAGTCTCCAGAGCTATGACCGCTCCCTCCAGACACTCAGGTATGGCTGCACATAAGTTGTTCCTTCCAAACAGCGAAGTCTCCTGTCCTCCCTCCTCCTCCTTCTCCTGCTATCTCTCTTTCACTTTCTCTTCCTCAAGCTAACCCAAGACTTTCACCAACCCCTACACCCTATAAATATCAGCACAACATGTTCAGAGGTTTATTGGATGTTTGGAACACCCTTGGTACGAATCAGGGAGACGGATGGATACAAACAACACAGGTCAGCCCTGCCTCCTGTGGTCTGAGAGACACTGAATCTCTTTCTAGTAAAACTGTGATGCCTTCTTTGGGCCTCTAGAAGAAACTCAGCAATGGCCCTTCAGCCAGCCCTAGACATCACGGCTCTTATGGAGGCATACAAAGTGAGCACATCCCTCTCTGTTGTTGACAGCTCTATAGCACTTGGTTTGAGCCATTCTTCAAATGCAGTTTTGCTCCGAGTCCTGAGCCCTCACTGAGAGCCTTGCAGGTGGTCAAGACTTTGCTTAGATCCAAAAGCTGAGTGACTGCACTAAAAATAAATGCTTTGTGTTGTACATAAATACTCTTTATGGAAAAATAAAGACCTCAACCACATCTCACACAGCTAAATCAGCCAAAAATGCCCCAAATGTGCTGGCCATAGACAGTGCCAGGGTTCCAATCAGGAGAACAAGAAACACAACTTCCAAAAACATTGGGGGTTGCCCAGAATTAGCCACATTTCGGATTGACATCACAGTCTTCCTCAAGACCACCTTCACTTCTGATGCCAATTACACACTCAGAGGGTTCCCAAAACCACACTCAGTCTTGATAATTCTCCACAAGTCCTCACCGAACTCACTGAAAACTGCTATACTGATGGTTAGGGTTTATGACAGGGAAAGAATACACACCAAATTCAGCGAAAGGAAGAAGTATGCAGAGTGGAGTCCAGGGGTTTTCTAAATGTAGTTTGCATTGTTGTGTCCCCCTGAAGTCAGGTCACGTTACCCTCCTTCATAGATGTGAGGGAAATTTTGCCCGCAGGGAAGGTCATCCTAGCCTCAGTGCCCAGAGTTTTTACCAGGGTTTCATTACATAAGTATGTTGATAGGATTGCTCATGTGGTTGATTTCAGCTTCCAGGGCCATTGATACCAATAGCCAGGCACCACCTACACCCATGAGATTGGTCTTTCTGGCATGGCCAGCCCCCATCCTAAATCCAGTGTGGCCAGCCTCCAGGTTAAACAAAGACACTCCTGCTGGATATGATATAGATCACCTCCCAGAAGCTGAGGTCAAAGTCTAGATCTCTCTTTGGGAAAAGCCAAATTCTTTACAACCAGGGATCCAGAAGAAGGTGCAGGAGGTGTAAAAAGGCTGTGGCCAGCAGGGTCATGAGTGTGTGGAATGAGGAGCTCCACTTAGGACAGATTCCAAAAATCAGAATCTCAGAATGGATGGGGTCAGTTGGCAGAAATGTATCCTTGTTATTCCAAGACCTTTAATTGCAGCCTCCTCCCTTCTTTTCTCTCCCATCTGAACTCCCCAGAAGTAGGGGTCACCTTGCCCACAATTTGCCCTTCCCTCCCGGCAATCAGAGCTAATGCATTCCTAAACACGGTGTAGCAAAGACCAACTAATTATAATGCAGTTGCTTGCCCTTATTTTATACTCTGTATTTCCCTGCTTGTTGAGTTGAGAATTGTAACCCTATTATTAATTCATTAAGACACATAATTTCATGCAAAATAATGTGTTTACCCTCTTCTATTAGGTTAAGGTAGTGTGATTACTGGAGCTGTGTCAGGGAATGAGCGACACGCTCCCTGGGGGGCATTCTGAGCCGCTTAATTTCTCGTCGGTCAGATACACGGAGCCAAGGAGACTTGACTGTGGTTCTGATTTTTTGGCATATCCTCTGTTCGGATCTAAGCGAGATATCTGGTAGAAGACATTAAATGAGAGGAAGATGCTTGGGAAAATATTGTTTAATCGTATTTTTATCTGGTTGGTATGAGATGATCTTCTGCATCTCGGCTTGGTGTTGCATAAAAGGGTTCATTTATATTCTGTAAGCTCTTGGGGAAAGGAAAACCAGGGCCTTTTCTGTTTTATGTGGAAAACTGAGATTTTATTTCAGATGGATGAGTTGATGGTAAAGACCCACCCAGAAAAAGACCCAAGAAGGCCCGCTGTACCATCCTTGGTCCTCTGCCTGTTGACCCCCAGATCCTCCTCATCTGCAAACGACCCTCACTGACACCACTCTGACACCTTCCCAAGACCTCCCTGGCATTCTCCTGCACCCAAGACGGTGGGAGGAGACATCAGGATGCTCCGGACTCCCCGCAAGCAAGCTAACTATTCTGATCATGTCAGGACTTGGATTAAAATATCAAGTTTGAGGACAGGGAAAGGATGGGCCTTATCAGCTTGCCATTTTTCTTCCTAAATAATCCTCACTAGATTTTAGCGACTTTTAACCCCTAGAGTTGGACGTGAGATCCTTCTTAAGCAAAGAGGAAGAAAAACGGATACAGAAAAACTAGAAAAACAGCAGAAACGTTCCCCAAAACCAATGGGCAGCGAGATAGAAGTGGGTCTTCCTGTGTGTTAACATAAACCACAGATGAAGGGAAAGAAATGAAGCCAAAGGAGGGACAAAACAAAAATGATAACTTTACAAATTGTAGCAAAGTGGAAAATACCGCGGCAGGGGCAGGCGGGTTGGAGTTGTCAAAGGGAATTACTTTCTGTTCTATATTAATGTTCTCTGTTCTTCCTCCCACGAATGACTAATCTTGTTTTTCGTGAGGACGCTTTTTCCAGTACACTCTGCTTTTGTTTGTTTTCTCTGTACGTATTGATAACTCCTCTGCTTTTATTGGGCCGTCTGTCCCTGGAAGGGCTGGGTTCATGGTGTGAACGCAGGCAGCGTCCTCTAGCTGGAAGTGACCTCAGCATGGACTCTGCACAAAACAGCCATGTGACCAGGGCAGCTCATTCTGCCCCGTGACTCTCAGTTTCCCTGATGCAAAGTGCAAGGGAGAAGGGCCCAGGAGCCTATTTCGCAAGCTCACCAGGTGAAACTGTCAAAAGCTAACTTGGTTACACAAATGCGAAAAATGCATTTTTATGAACAAAGCGTTTGCTTTGTTTTTGCTCCTTTTTCCTAGGAAGGCATCTTGGTTCTTCCCTCTCTTGCAGTCTAGGGACACTCCCTAACCTATTGCTTAGGGGTGAGTTTCACTTCTGGGGGTAGCGGGAGACCCTACCTAGAGCAGGCTGCACTCCATGCCTGGCATGCCCCTCTGAAGACCCTCAGATCTACACTCAAAGCTTGCTTTTTCTCTCCTTAGACACATGTCTGCATGAGGCCCCAAAGAATGTCTGTTCACCCCTAAGTTCAATAAGTGAGTGACAAGTCAGAAAAGAATGTTGATCAAATGGTAAGACATGAGTCAGTTAGAGCAGAGTGTCCACCCACTCGTCAGTAAATGCACTGGGTGGCTGACCCTGAGCACGTGCTCTCCTCCTGTTTCAGAGAGCTCCGAGTCCCACTCTCAAAAATCCAGGTGATGCTGCCAGGGGGTACCAGCATGTGTTCAAATACAGTAGTAGGATTGCCACTAAGACCCCAAGAGACCCGTGTAAGGAGACAGCCATTGGATGAAAGGTGTCTTAATTTGGGTCTACCCCCAAGGCAGAGCCTGGGGCAAGGGCTGGGTGCAGATGCCTCATTTGAGAGCAGACCCCACGGAGCAGGGAGAGAAGACCCTCAGGAGGACAAGTCAACTTCAGTGTGCACTGTTGACATTGGGGCACTGGACAATTCTGCCAACCAGGAAGACCCACCTGAAATTCTGGAGGAGGAGGAAGGTCACCCATCACCTTTCACTGCTGGTCGATGAAGAGGGGCAGCTGCAGTGTCGCCTCCTGCCCTCGCAGGCCTTGCCCGAGCAGGCAAGCACCCTGCTCCATCACAATGGAGAGAATGAGCTCGGCAAGCTCACAGGAATAGCGGGTTTTCTGGCTGGGACAGAGGCCTGGGTGGACAGCCTGGATGTCCACGCTGCTCCTGACGGTTCTCACCCAGTGGGTGCCCAGGGGCCAGGGCTCAGCCCCCGTCTCACTCCTTCAGCACCAGTGTAAGTGATGCCTGTAGGCCCTCTCTCTGCTGGAAGAGCCCTGCAGCGTGCCACAGCGAGGCAGGGTCTCCCTCTGCCGACCTTCCTGCAGATGCAGGAAGCGTTCTCTCCAGGACCCATGTGCCGCCTGCACATATCCCACTAGGCTCTGCTCATCTTTCTCATCCTTCCTTGTGTTCATCACAGACGAATTATCCTCACCACAGAACCCTTCAGCTAAAACCCCAGGCCTTCTGACGTGCTGAAACATTCCCCCTGCCCAAGCTTCAGCCCACACCTCTCGGTCACTGTTTGATGCAAACACAAATAACTTTGGAAAGGAGCAAAAAGGGAGAGAAGGTGCCAGGGTGAGTGGGAGGCCTCTGTGCCCAGAGAGAACCACCAGTGAGACCACGCTGAGCCTGTGGGTGGTGGAGCTACAGGGAACACAGGAATCAAGACAAGTGGCTGAGAGAGAAGGCGGGGGAGGGGGGAGGGAAAGGAAGGGAGGAAGGAGAGAGGGAGGGAGGGAGGAAAGGAGGGAAGGAGGGAGAGGGGTACAGGAAGAGAGAGAGAGAGGGAGGGAGGGACAGGAAGAGAGAGAAGGAGGGGGAAAGTGGGAGGGACAGGAAGAGGGCGAGGGAGAGAGGAAGGGAAGGAGGGAGGAGAGGGGTACAGGAAGAGGGCGGCCAGCAGACTGTTGCCATAGGACGAGCAGAATAGCATCAGCGGGAAGTTGGGAGGAGCTCCTGGGGCACAGGACCCAGGACAGCCAGCTCGGGAGGCCTGGACTCCTGCACAGGGTTTCATGGACTGCAGACTTCACTGGGACTCTCTGTGGGAACTGCCCCCGCACGTGCAGGGCACTCCTGGCTTCTCCGTGCCACCTGCACCCTCTCCCGGCCGGGACCAGACCACAGAGTGGCCGTTTGGCCAGGACTCAGGTCATTTTCAGAATTCTAAGGCCCGCTGTGGTCTGGGGACCCAGGTGAAGGGAGAGGCAGGCTCCATGGCCACGACCACCAGTCGGCACACCTCAGACTGACCTTGTTCCACCTTCTGTGGACGCCACCGCCATGGCGGGAGAACGGTCAAGACGAGCCATCGTTCTGACCAGTACGTCCCTGGATAACGAACAGAGAGGCTGGAACGATCGCTTCATGGAAAATTCCTTTCTGGCCTCAGGGTGCTCTCAGATGTGGGTTCCAGGTGGGGCTGTGAAGAATCTGATAACCTTGCTGATGCTCTGGAACAGCTCATTAAGGAAGGAACCTGAGCCTCTCCAGCGTCTTGCATAAGGTGAATGAATGAATGAATGAATGGCCAGTACATGTGTTTAAAGTCAGGACACACTTCACACTTGATATAGACTGAATGTTTGTGTCCCCCTAAGATTCATGTTAAATCTTCACTCCCAATGTGATGATATTAAGAGGTGGGGCCTTTGTGATTAGGTCACAGGGGTGGAGCCCTCATGAGTGGGATTAATGCCCTTAGAAAAGGGGCCCTCAAGAGCCCCCTCGGCCCTCTGCCCAGTGAGGACACAGAGAGAAGGCGGCTGTCTGCAAAGAGCAAGTGGGTCTTCTCTGCAGACCGCGAATCTGCCAGCACTTTGACCCTGGACTTCCAGCCCCCAGAACGGCAACAGGTAAGAGTGAGAGTCTGTGCTGTTTTTATTACTGCAGCCCAAACAGGCTAAGACAACATCCACACCAGATTTCAGCCCTTCTGCGTCCACTGCTTTAAAACGTGGAGGTGGCTGTTAGGATGGCCTGCCCTTCTCCTTAGGGGATGGGGGATTCCATGTGAAACGCCATGATTTTCGGGTTTCACACACGAAAGGGAGCTCGCCCTCATTTCGGCAGAGGTGAGCCCTATCCTGGGAAGCACACAGATGCATGTGGACCAGTCAGAGCCTCTTGAACCCAGGTATCCAAATGTCTTTGACTACAATTCATTTATCCAGTTACTCAACAAATGGGTATTTGTTGAGTGCCTACTATGTGTACTGGGGCATATCAGTGAGGAAAACAGGCTCGCAGAGCATTTTCCAGGAACGAGACAGACAACAGGCAAAACACATAATAGTAAGAAGAGTAGAAGACAGTGTGAAGAAATCTAGAGCAGAGGGTGTGGGGCTGCACATCTCGGTCCCTGATTGGAGAAGACCTCTGGGGAAAGGCGACACGTGAGCAAGGACTTGGATGAGGTGGGGTGCCCTGGGGCTGTGCAGGGGGAGAACATTCTAGGCACACTTCCGACACTCACTCCCTGTCTGGTGGGTGTTGTTGGGTGTCCCAGAAAGAGAAATCGGGTGGGGTTCCACCCACAGATGCCCTGCCAGCTCCCAGGTTCCCACCACCCCGTGTCACAAAACTAGCCATCCCTCTCCGACTCTGCATGTTGTGGGGGACAGCTCCTCCCAAGCACAAGGCTGTAGGCCCACACCTGAGACATTTCTGGGGAGTTGTGGGCATTCCTGGGGAGTTTTGTGTGGCTTCCATAACGAGCCCCCAAAAACAGGGGCTCTTAAACCACAAGAATTGGCTGTCTCCCAGTTCTGGGACCCAGAAGTCTGAAATCGAGGTGTTAGTGGGCCTGTGCGCCGTCCAAGGGCTCCAGGGGAGGATCTTCCTCTGCTGATGGCCCCAGGCTGTTCTTGGCTCACAGGCACATCCACGCCAGTCTCTTCCTCCATCTCCACGTGGCCAGCCCCGCTGTGAGTCTCTTCTTCAAAGGACACCAGTCATGTTGGATCAGGGTCCACCCTAACTTGACTTCATCCTAACTTGATGACACCTGCAAAGACCCTATTTCCAAATCCGGTCACCTTCCCAGGTACGAGGGGGTCAGGACGGAAGCATATCTTTCAGGAAAAACACAACAAGGTAGTGGAGGAAAGATAATTATTCTGTCGACCCACACGGAGACTCTATCATTGTGGTGGTTCACACCCTCACTGGAGTGAAGACAGGCCGCCTCTATGTTCCAGGTGAAGGTGCTACTGTCTAAGTGTGTTTCTTGTCACTCGGGGCCGTGTAGACACAGGTGTTCGGGTTGGGAGCAGCGTTGCCCGTTAATTACTGGCTGTCGTGATTTCTGTGGGGATACAATTACTCAGTTTTGTTCACTCCAAAACAGGACGAATATGCTCCCGTCCAAGCTGGGTACTGCCACAGTCTCCTGGGTAAGCCGGGATGTCTCCTGGCTTCTGGTCTCTCATTTCTGGTATCCAATTTTCTAATGCTTTTGGTCGGCGATTCCCTGTGGTTGAATCCTTCTGGCTTCGTCTTTATTAAAAGTCTTTAGATGTTGAATTTAATCTCATTTTGGTATTCATGGGGAACATACTCAGAGTTTTGCTGAGCTTTGTTTCTCCAAAGGGCTGAGAAAATTAACTCACGTGAACAACTGTGCCGCGCTTGTCCCTCATCATACATTCCTTCCGTACCCAGAAGCCTCTAGGTTTTGTGTCTTTTGAAACAATAACCAAAGAACAATACATTTCCACTTGGGGTTGCTGTCTTGGACAGATGGCTCAGCACTTTCTCATTTAGCGAAAGAACAATGACGTGGGATATTTTTCCTTCCCTACCAAAGCTTGCTGTCGTTACATTTAATTAACTATTCTGCTTTTAGTCAGTAAATCAAGCAACAAATTCCCTGGTTATTAAAGGTGAATGCAAGGACTTGTGGGTAAAACCTCATGCCTCAAATTTCACTAAGCTGCTAAATCCAACCTTGGGCTTAATGAAAAGAGGGAAGACCAGGAGTCAGGAGACCTGATTGCCATGCTGATTCTACCATTTCATCGCTGGGTGACCTTGGGGGAGCCCTATAACTTCTCTGGGTCCTCCTTCCTCGCCTGCAAAATC